>NC_069791.1:41822500-42422500 GCF_027406575.1 Nycticebus coucang | reverse complement strand
GTGAGCTGTGTGATGCCACGGCACTCTACCCGAGGGCGGTACAGTGAGACTCTGTCTCTACAAAAAAAAAAAGAAATAAAATAAAAAAAAAAAAGAAAAGAAAAAAATTGAGTTACACAACATTGTTAAAATAATATTAGTTTTTATAATTGCCTACATATTTACCTTTACTGAAAACTATTTCTTCACAAACCTTTGAATTCCTATATAGTGTTAATTTATTTCAACTGGTAGGACTATCTTTAGCATTGCTCGTAGGCTCTTTTACTTTTCATAAATAATTTTTTTCTCTTCTTCAAACTTGGTAAGTTAATTTGCCCTATCTTCAAGTTCACTGGTTCTTTTGCCTGTTTATATCTGCCTTTGAATCCCTCCAGTAATATTTCCATTGCAACAATTACTTTTTCAGCTCTAGAATTTCTCATTTTAGGTTCTCTATTGTTGTATTTATAGTTCTATTTTTCCTCATACATCATTTTTTTTACTTTCTCCACACCATCCTTTAGATCTTTGAACATCTTAAAGACATTTGTTTTAGTATTTTTATCTTGTAGCTCTGATATCTGCTCTTTTTTTCAGGACATTTTCTGTTGGTTTGGGTTTTTTTCTTTAAACTGGTCATACTTTTACATTTTTTGCATGCTTTGTGATGTTTTTGTTATTATTTAAAATTGGACATTGTAGCCAGGCACGGTGGCTCACACCTGTGATCCTAGTGCTACCGGAATTTCTTCTTCAGTAGGTCCTTGGTCTCGGGGATTCTAAGAATAAATCCATGGACCACAGTTTAGTGGTAAGACAGGATTTATTTCTCAGAAAAGAATACAGAGAAGCACTAGAGCTCCCGGCAGAGGGAATGACGTAAGTTAGAAAAATCTCTTCTCTGCCTTGATTTTTTTGTCTGACGGTGTATATAGTCACATGGATCCTTTGTGGTTACATTTGGTCAGGACTTGGTAACAAATGAGGAATACAGTCCCTTCCTCTGGGGTAAGATGAATGAGCACATTAATGAATGGATACAGTGTGTTCATGAAATTATCCAGGCCTAGGCAACTTAAAGGAAATTGACCAGGGCTGGGGAATGGGCTCAATGGAGTGCAAAAGGAGAGAGGGAGACAGAGGCCACGTCAAGGCAGGCATTCTCTGAGCCGGCAACCTGTAGGTGTCCGCCGCCTCAGCAGTTGTCCCGCCCCTCTGCCCATGCTCCAACCCACTGATTCTTCTGCCGGCTGCTGTGCACTAATTCCACTAAGGCGGAGAGGGCAGGTCCTCCTCTCACCTCCGGCTGCGCTGCGCTGGCTGGGGCGCCACCTCCCTGTATCACTAGCACTCTGGGAATCCGAGGCAGGTGGATTGCTTAAGCTCGTGGGTTTGAGACCAGCCTGAGCAAGAGCAAGACGACACCTCTACTGAAAAAAATAAAATAAAATAAAAAATAGCCAGGCATGGTGGTGGTCACCTGTAGTACCAGCTACTCGGGAGGTTGAGGCAAGAGGATTGCTCAAGTCCAAGAATTTGAGTTTGCTGTGAGCTATGACAGCACAGCACTCTACCCAGGGTAACAGCGTGAGACTCTGCCTCAAATAAATAAATAAATAAACAAACAAACAAATAAAATGGAACATTCCCTCTAATATAATGTAATTCTGGTAATCAAATGTTATTCCTTCCTCAGGGCTTTTTCTTTTTCATTTTTCCTTTATTTTGTTACTTCATTGTTACAAATCATCTTCATGCTGTGTAAACCTGAGGTCTCCTCCGTCTTCTCTAAGCCTACATTTTTCTCTGGGATTGTGTGGTGACCTTCTAATTTACCCTGTATACAGTTCCTTTTGAATAGCCTAGTCTTTAATGACTGGCTCCCAAAAGGGAAAAAAAGAAAAAAATGAAAGGGGGTAGAAGGGGGATAAGATACTAGCCATTTAAATGCCTGGACGTTCCTTCTGCCCGGGGGGAGATTGTACCAAAGATATGTGCTACAAAAATAGCAGCCTGCCTCTGTGTCTGCATGTTATGATCTATAATCAGAGTACAGATTATTGATATTGTGAGGACAGAGTTTGTTGTCTACTGTATTTTTCAAGGTGCTCCAGAAACAGAATCAGCATAACATATTGATGTATTTTATATCTATATTTTTGTTCAACTCATGCTTTCGACTAATTGGATGAAGCTCACCCACATCAGGAAAGAAATCTATTTATCCCATCTACCAATTTAAATGTTAATCTAATCTCAAAACAACCTTACAAGAACACCTGCAATATTATTTGGACAAATATCTAAGCACCCCATGAACCTCCAAGTGAATGCACAAAATTAACATCGCATGCACCCTGGCTTCCACAAGCTGTGAAAATTGCTCTAGGAATACTTTTAGGGATGCCTGCCGAGAAGCCGGAGGGTGAGGAATGAGAGCAGAATCTGACCAATAGTAGCTGCAGTTTGCCATCTAATTTTTTGCCCTGGAAGTTGTGAGGCTTCAATATACTCCACATTTCTAAAAATAGTTACGTCAAGCAGATTCCACTAGTGCAATCATCATGTAAGTAGAGAGACAGATTTCTCATGCCACCTTACTTTATTATCTTTCCAGAATTCTCTTTCATTTCTATTCACTTTTGTCTGGATATTGTGTGTATAAATTTTTTTCTTTCTTTCCATAGCATTGAAGTTTGTTTTAGAAAGCAGTTAAGTTACTTGTTGGCCAACTTACTCCTTTAAAAATTTGCCTTTAAGCATTTTTTAGGTAAAGAGTGTAATAATATTTATTCCCATCCTAGTTTAGGTCTATTACTAAGACACAGCCTTCCATGCATACTTGTATAGTCAAAGATAGTTTTTCAATTGGTTGGTGAAAAAGAAACATGGAGGGCAAGTTTTATCATCCTATTTTCACAGGAATTACTGGTTAAGAATGAAGTGAAGATATGTCTGAAGTATTCACATAGCAATAGAAGTCAGAACATTCAAAGGGAAGACAAAAATATCAAAAAGTAAATTCATGTCTTTTAACCATTGCTTTTTATATAATCTATCTCTTATCCATTTGTGCTACATGGTTGGTGATTTATCTGGATCTATGTTTCAGGTTATGTTTTTATTGAATTGGTTCGTTTTTAATTTTAAGAACTATTAGGAACTGAATTGCAATCCCTCAAAATTTATATGTTTGGGCTATGAGACCCAATATCTGGAGATAGGACCTTTATGAGGTAAAGTTAAATGAGTATGTAAAAGTGAGTCTCTAACCCAGTAAGACAAAAAGAGGAAGAGACATCTGAGCACTTACACTCTCTGAACACGTACACGGGGAAAAAGGCCATGTGAGACGTAAGAGAGAAAGTGCCATTTGCAAGGTGAGGAAAGAAGCTTCCCTCAAAATTTACCCTGCTAGCATCTTGATCTTGGACTTCCAGTCTCCAGAAGTATGAGATAATAAATGCCTTGTTTCATATGCCCAGTGAGTAGTATTTTGTCATGTCAGTCTGAGCAAACTAGTAAGTTATGTTTGTAATTTCTGTAAGTTTGGGGGTTTTTTTCAAACCATTCCAGTGCTAATTGGACGTTGTCTTTTTCAGAGGATTTCTGATTCCTTTGCATTGCTTATAACATGTTAATCACACTGAGTTTTAAAGCCTGTTTATAATTGTTCTATTATTTATATTTCTTGGCATGAAAATACTAGGATTGTTTTATCATCTTCTTTCTTTCATGATTTTTTTTTTGTATAGTTCATTATTGTTGTGAATTTGTCTTGTGAAGGTTTTTTTGTTGGGGTATCTTTTTTAGGGGGGGTGTACTGTATGCCCTCGGTTAGGAAGTGTCCTTTCTGGGAAGTTTCCCATTCCTTCCAGCTTTGTGCTGTCAAGTTATCTACATAGTTATCTATGTCAAATGTGAATTTGGATCCCAGGATAGAATGTGGACAAAGATAAAGTTTTCATTTTGTTTTTGTTTGTGTTCATATTCTAATGGTCACAGAAATTTGATAGATATTTTTGTTGTTAATTTTCTAGTTTTTGTTTCATGGATATGGTAGCTCTTCATAACTACCTACCTAATATAAACAGATTTATGGCCTGGATGTCCTCCCCATTAGAAATCTATTATAGAATGAAACTCCTAAGGTCTTTCCCTCTGTGTGACTCTATTGAGCAATTTTGACTTCAGCTTTGAGTCGTTGCATTGTTGAAATGTTGAGCTCTGTTTTGGTTTCGGAAAATTGTGAATTGAACATTCTTTTACAGTCATTTGTTTATTTAAATAGATTTTGCTATATTTCTTCCAATGTTCCTAAATGTTTATTGGGGAGGAGAGTTTTCCACGTTAGCTCAATCTACCACAATGAGTAGAAATTTATTTATGAGTAGGTCTATGTTTCTAGATTTGTAAAATGGAGGCAATAAACCCTAACTTACTAGATATTCATGAAAGCAAATTAAATCAATGTATATCAATGACTGAGTATATTTCCTGGTGAATCATTAGTTCAGTAAATATGGTTCATTAATATTATAATTCTTCACAATATACATTTAAACAGCATATATTTAAGTTATGACATACGAAGCTACAAAAGTTAGCATTTGAAGCACTTTGAAATTGTTCACTTTTAAAAGTTTTCTAGCAAGATTGTTTCCTAAGTTATTTTTCTTAATATCCAATTGTATTATTTGGTTTTTGCCTAATTTCTATATGATGAATGTCCTGAAGGTGGCATTATCTTTTTGGTTACTTTTGCTCTGAGCTTTGCAATTTTATCTAAGGATTATATGCAGAAAAACCTTCAGTGTTCTATATACTCCTGGAAACAGTTTAAAGTAAATGTATTTTTAATTGTCCTTATACAACATTGATGTCTAATGAATGTCTTTTAAAATGTTATAATTATTAATAGAAGTAGGTGAGACCGAGAGCAGAGGATTTGTAATTCAAAACTTCTGATAATTTAATGCATCTAAAAATCTATATATACATATTATATTTATTTTATTGATTAAAATAGTTACGAGTCATTCGGAGCAAGAATATGAAAACTTTGTAGAATCCTTATCTTTAGAGGCATTAGAAAAAGAAAATGAGAAAGAAAAAAAGGTGAATACATTGAGTTAAATTAGTAAATAATTAAGAGTTGTTAAAACAACAATGCCCACACATTTTTAATTTAAAGACTGTTCGATCCTTTTAAAATTCATTTGAATCTGCAATTATTTAAACTGTGAACTGTGTCCTGAAGAAGGAGTGAAACTATAGATTTTAAGATTGTAGCTGGAGGTAATATATAAATCCAATTGATCAGTCTGGCAGAGAATTGATGCCACAATTTGTACCCAGTGGCATTTTCTCTCTCTCGCTCAACTGGCTTTAGAACATTATCAGAAAGTCAATATGATACGCCAATATAGTGATCTACTTTCAGTCATAAGCCCCTTGTTCAGATTAAAACTTAGGCACTCACAGTGTGGATGATAATGGACAGACAGGCTGACTCCATCTTCCCATGTTCTTTCTCTCAGAAAGAACTTGACTCAACTTCACTTCAAGTTTTCACACAGTTATCAAGGTTCCCAAGAGACAGTCAAAGCAGTAACAGAGGACGTCTGTCTGTTCAGAACAAAAAAATCAAGGGAAAGGATAATATATACCCAGCACTGCAGTCTGCCTTCAGAGTTTTCTTTAGCCGCCTCCTGTCTCCAGCTGCCTTTCCTGACGTTCTGATCAAGTTACCTTTAAAATTCACTCTTGATTTGACGTTTTGATTCTCTCTCTCTTTTAATTTATTAATGCGTTTACCACCTCAGCATTATCTTCACAGCTCATTCCCTTCCAGGCCTGCTCATTCCCATACAACTATTGGAAAAGTTTTATTGTCCTTCATTGCCTTGTATTGGAATTTAATTCTGAAGGTTATTTTATGTCACACAGATTTTTATTCTCCTAACAGTACAAAGTTCCATGAGAAAATCCCTTTACCACGAATTTTATGTTCAGTAAATACATACAATTTATTGGAAGGTTTCAGGCAGAGAATGTAAACACGGTTCAGTAAAATCCTCAAAGTTTTTGATTTCATAAACTATTCTGTGGTGTACTCCACAGAGCCCCCCTCTATGCTTGGCTAAGGAAACATTCTGTAGTACACAAAGGTGCCATTCATCAGGTCTACCGTGAAGGTAACAGTTATTTCTGCAATAAATTCTTGAGGTCAGAGTGGTACAGATTTTTATCAATAATCATTCATTCAGAATTTCTTTAATCTTAGACACTGGACAGGCAACAAAATGCTTAATTATAGAATGAAAAGTTTATTCCGTTTCCTCTGTAGTAAAGTTTTGTAGGCATTCATTTCATTTGAAAACAGGTGCTGGTAGCCTGCTGTGTAACTAGGCTCTTTGTATGCTGGAATGAAGTTGGGGGTTGGAGAAGAAGTAGGTACTCCACGTGGGACCTAGACCCTGGTGTGGAATGAACTCAATCAGTAAGCATAAATAGATGGAGATAAATGCTATGAGAAGCTGGAAGAGTGAGGGGCTAAGAGGATGCACTGGAATGCAGGTCAAGGATACAGGATGGTCTTGGGCGACCTCCCTGATTAGATGATGTTTGAGCAAAGACCTGGAGGAAGTAAGGGCATGAACCACGGGGACATGAGCAAAAATGCATTCCAGGAAGAAAGAAAAACATCCACACATCCTGCTGATGGAGGCATGGTGAAGATTCAAGAAAGAGCAGGGAGCGAGAAGCTGAGGGAACAAAGGGGAGCGTCCAGGCTCCAGTTCCCCTGAGCTGTGGATTCATGTGCAAGTGACTTATCAAGAGATTTTTAAGGGGGGTGGGGGAGCAGAAAAGCTAAACGAAGTACAAGTTCAGGTGAAATCAACACCTCCAACTGATTTCTCCAGGTATTCTTTGATGTAAATTACTTTGCTTAGTCTGTACTGCCTTGAGGTAAGAGATTTGTGCTTTCAAACTTCTGTGGCAGTCAGTTGTTGGCTGTGAGTTCCCAGGCCCTTCGTTAGCAGCCCAGGGTTGTGGGTTTAAACCAGGTAGAGGCTGTGGCATAGAACCCGAAAGAATATCCCAGGAGATGTGAGAAAACATGGAATCAGAAGGCTAATGCTCATCAACATCTTTCTTTCCCTTCCTTCCTTCCCTTTCTCCCTCCCTTCCTTCCTCTTTTTCTTTCACAATTTTTTATTGTCATAGGTATGTTGACTGAATCTGTTCTTATCCCAAGAGAGCTCCTGAAAGTTGCTTTTTTATTTGTTTGAGACAGAGTCTCACTCTGTTGCCCAGGCTAGAGTACTGTGGCATCCACCTAGCTCACAGCAACCTCAGACTCCTGATCTCCAGAGATCCACCTGCCTCAGCCTCCTGAGTAATTAGGACTACAAGCACCCAATTTTTCCATTTTTCTTAGAGATGGAGTCTCATTCTTGCTCAGGCTGGTTTTGAAATCTTAAGCCCAAGGGATTTTCCTACCTTAGCCTCTCAGAGGGCTAGAATTACAGGCATGGAACACCATGCCTGACCAACATTCAGGCTTTCTTGCTTTTAAATGTAGTTCTGTAACTGAAATGAAGTGAGTAGAATATAAAACTTGTGATCCTGAATGACCCACATTCACCCAATTATACTGGACTATGATGCTTCCTGAGAAAGAAATCTTTTTAATTTTTATTATTTTGTGTAGTATAACTTACTACAGACAAAAGTTAACCTATCATATCACTTCGCAATTCACTTTAACCAATATGTGTATATTTTAAATAGATTCCATGGCTACGATGAAGATAAAAGATCACAGGGGAACCACTTGATAAATCAGCAAGTTGAGAGGATTTTGCAATAGGTTTGGAAACAGAAATTGGTGGAACTAGAGTAATGAGATATGAAAACAAAACGTGATTTGCGTATGCATTTGGAAATTAACTCTGTTTTTGTTTGGTCTGAGTTTCCTTCTGTTTCTGTCTCTTTCTCCCTTCCTTAACCCCCTCTCTGTCCATGTCTATACTAATCCTTCCTTGATATGAAAGGTAATTTTCAAATCAAGTAAATTTTATCATCTGTTTGTAATATCCCAAAATTCATATTTCATATATCAACCTATTAACTATTTGAAAGGCACTGATTATATCTAATACTTTCAGATATTTGTATACCACCAAATATAATTTTTTACTATTGTCCTCACTTACTCTTTTTTTCTTGTCCCTTCCTTTGTTGTTCATACTTCCTGGATACACAAAGATGGTGGAATTTTTTACATTGGCTCCTTTTGGGGGGAAATTGATTTCTATCTTAGGTACAAACAAACCAACCAAAATGATGCTTCCTTTAGGAATAAGTGTTCCCACTGTTCGATACAAGACAGAAAACAATGACTTGGACAGGTAAGGAAAACACATACAGAAATCAAAATGTAAACATAGAATAAATAGAAAAATATGTAGAAAGCATTTATTCTATTTATCTACATCAAGAACAAATGTTGAGATAACACATGTAATTATCATGATTTCTATTACTTCCCTACTGAAGCAATGGATTGTATTTCTTTCACTGCCCTAATGTAAATATTTTAATTATTTTATCAAAACAGTGAAAGACAAACCTTCTTTTTTTTTCTATTTTGATTACCTATTGGAAAATGAATATGGCGGTAAAATACATGCATCCATGTGAGATCACTACTCATTAAATCTGCAGCTGTTAGATGTCCAAAGGTGAAAAGGTGCCCCACAGAACCAGGCCAAGTTAGAATTAACAGCAGAGACTCATTAAGAGGATCTGCCAACAGATGAGCTGCCCTCGAAATGGAAAATGGAGACAACCTTGAGTTACGGTAAAGGAATTCTTTTATTTGAGGTTGAGTCCTCTTTGATGAACATTCTGGTGCCATAGAAGGTGATGTGTGTGTAGTTCAGGAGGTGGTGGCCGTAAGTCCCGATCTAGTGTGAAAGATCAGAGTGCATCTGCTGAAGTTCTTGTAGAAGGTCAGAGGGTTATCTTCTGTAAATCTTCTACAATCTGGAAGGAATATTTCACAGAACCAGAAGAAACACTGCAGAATCTTATTCTTTGCTTAATGATTATTTGGACCCATCAAAGGTGGAGAAAGACTAACAAGTCCTATTTGCTTAAGAAGAGTCAGAATCATTGGCGACTAACAAGTCCTATTCTATTCTTTACTTTATGGGTGTTTAAACCTCCCAGGGGTAGAGACTTAATGTTTATTCCCAGAGGCAGAGAAAGACTAAGACTAATAGCGTATGACCTCCAACAATGGTTATTTTATGTGAAATTGTCAATGTTTCTGATTGCTTACGTATGGAATAAAAAAATTTCACAGTTTACCCTTATAAACTTTAAAAAGCAATAGGCTTTGTATAAAAATTAAAGAGTGCAAAATGTACATATATATCAATGTTTATATGTAAGTACTTACAGAGGACCATGTCCAGGAATTAACCTTGAAATACAGTCTCTCTGTGCAAAGAGAATTGTTACATTGCTAGAGATGTACATTTCCACCTACCTTACTGAGATTTGAAAGTACACCTAGGTATGCTGCATTGAATTGATACCCCAAACAGGGAAAATTAAAAAAAAAATTTAAATACATGTTTTACTACATTATAGTAATATGTAATTTTTATTTTTTTTCCTAAAAAGGGAGAAATATGTGTTCTAAACCATGAATAAGAAAGAACCAACTTCCAGGTCACTAAAAATTCATTTTGTCAGTTTTTCTTCAGACAAGTACATGGCTTACCACTGAGAAATATTTTGAATTTTCTATAGTTACTTTATATCTCACTTCTGCCTCTGGGATCATTTTATTCTGCAGAGTTAATGACTGAGTAAATTTTACAGGGTTTAGAATATTACTACCACTAGAATTTCCCTTTATGTTTGATATAAAGAAAAGGGCATTACCTTCAGAAAGTAACTGTAAAAACCATATATGTGATTGTACCAGTAGTCTAGTTCTCTCTCTTGGTGTTGTACCACTTTATTTGTGACCTATCCTACACAAAGATAGTTTCCAGGGCCAGGAACCCAGGCTCGGAAAACTCAGATGGAGACAGCAGTCAAAACAATTCTGCAGGATGAAGTACATTCTAAGATGGTTTCGTACATGAGCAGATTGAGAACAGTGCCATGATGCCTACAAAAATATTGAAGAAGGAGAAATGATACATAATACTAAAATAAAGACTATTTCCTATTCCCCAGTGTGGGTGGGAGCGTAGAAAAAAATGAATTCTCCTTACAGACAAATCCTCAGTCACAGATCTGAAAAGTATGAGTGGTGGTACCCAGAGATGAGGCCTCAGTGGAAATGTTCAGGCCAGGTTTATGGATAAGGGAGGGTGACCCACCTGGGCAATGCAAAGGTGGCATATGCACCCAGGGGCAGTTAGAGACCCTTTAATAATGAGGCTGTAGGGGGTGGGTAAATTCCACAGTTTGCCCAGTAATTTAGGGCCTTTGGCAATAACTTCTGGTGATGGGGCTAGCCAGATTCTTTGTGTCTTTGTCTTAGGAAGAGTAGTGGGTGGGAGGCGAGAAAGGATCCATGTGTGGCTGTTTTAGGCCCCCCAACAAAATACGTATGTCATGATTTGATTGTGTTTTAGCTTGGCTTACCCTCCATGTAGAGTCAAAATTGTTTCTAGGTGGTATTTGAAAAGTAATCTTAAAGAGCAGGGATGAAGGTCAAAATAGAGAAGAGAGTAGGGAGAGGAAGAAAAGCTTCATCAAGGTAACCAGTGAGGGCAACTGGGGCTTGAGGCCAATCTTAGAAGTGAATAGCCTGCCTTTTAGAATTGCCCACTCAAAGGACAGGAAGAAAAGTTCAAGTTCCCTATTGGTGGAGGGTCATTTCGTTAATTCCTCCATACTTGGAAGCTATTCCTGTGTGAGTGATGAAAGTTCAATGCAGAAAGCTAAGAGACTAGCAGTTAAGGCAAAAAAAATTGTTAGTGAAAAGTGAATTTAAACCAGGACAGACGTGTCTAGGCTCAGCTGAAATTGGAGGTGAGGACAAAGCACCAGATACATCCATACAAATGGCCATGGCAGTGGCTAATGGTGGATATGAACCAAGATGATTGAGTCTGTAATTGATCTTTTCAGAACCATAGTAAATTTCTTATATATCCCCCAGGACCGTACAAATGTCTGGTGGCAGATGCGTGAATATGACTACCAATTTGTTTCTGTATAGATTCTATCAAATCTATAGGCAAATAGTTGTTTTGTGAAAATTATCCACTTAATATTGCATTCCAAGTTAATCTTAAGGGGGAGGTTTATTTATTTTTGAAGAGTATTTTCTTAAATACTCATAGCTCAAGTTTCCTAACTTTAAGGCCTGTGAATAAAGCTAGTGGCATTTTGTGAGAGTTAAATGAGTGGCTCCTCAACATTTTACAAAGCAACTATTTTCACTGTCTTTTTGATATATTACTATTTAACTATGAGATTGAAATCTCAGAATAATCTCACGCCTGGGAGATTCCCATAAGAAGTCATATATTCTCTGTGTCTCTAGTAGGCTACCTTGACCTTTCATGTTTCAGACTGCAGCCCTTTTCCATCATTAGATTTTAAAGTTTTCAAAAGTCTAGGAAGAAGGGGTTTTATTTCTCATCCTTCCTTGCATTGCCTTTGGGCTGGGTCAAAAAGTAACTAAAACAAAAGATTTTGTTTGCCTTGGAACCCAAAGAAGTTCAAATGGGAACCTCAAGTGCAATGACTATCGCTCTTTTGTCATAATAGTATGCTTAATATCTCATGGAGTATTCAGCTCAGCAGGGCACAATTGAAGTTTATCTATAGGGAAAATTACCTTTGCAGTGGGGTAATTCCTTTGTGCCTAGGGTTTAAGCAGATTTCAAGGGGGAAAAGCAGTGTAGGAGAATGTCTTAAAGATGGCCAAACTGATGGTATATGATAAAGTCTATAACCCTGTACCTTGTCCACATCCACTTGGAAAAACTAGAATAACTGAAAATTCAAGTTTTTCATGAATTAATTTGCCCACATCATTGCAGAGTATATGCCCAAGTATAGGTGAAAGAGAAAGAGTTCATGCTTGAGTGTTTTAGCCCCTCCCCCAACCAAATACTTACATGTGATTTGATTGTGTTTTAGCTTGACTTATCCTCAAAGTAGAGTCAGTGTTTCTAGGTGATGTTTGGAAATAACGGTAAAGAGGAGGAGTGAGGGTCAAAAGACAGAAGAACATACACTAAATGCTAATGAAATAATATCAACATAACAGTTTAGAAAAATTGAAGCATTAAATACTGATCCTGATATTATATTAGCACAATCTTGTATGCTCTGTGTGTGTGTGTATACATGTAGAAGCCAACATTTACAAGGTAGCAAGAACTTATTGGTAGATTTTCAGAATTCGGTGAGCTGGATGCTAAATTCAGCCAAAATTAAAAATGAAATCATATAAGCCTAAAATTAAATAAATTATATAAAAATAGAGGTAATTGCAAGTGCTCAAAACTCATTACTTCCTAATTATAGGGTGTCCCACAAGTCACCTCTAAAGTCACCATATGTAGCAGGGGAAATGTGAAATTGCAGCCATATGTAACTTAATTTATGAAATATTCATTACAAAATTTTACAAAGACGTGGCCAACACTCAGAGTATTTTGTAAAATTTTATAATGAATATTTTGTAAATAAAGGCCCATTTAGCTATAATTTCCCATTTTCCCCAGGTATGGCCACTTAGGGTAACTTTTGGCCCTTCCCACCCCCCCGTGTTTCCTCAGCTCCTTGCTCCTTGTTCTTCCTTGAATCTTTGCCATGCCCCAAACTCTAGGACTTGTGGATGCTTTTCTTTTTCTGTTTCTTCCTCTTATTTTTTATAACACTCTTCAACTTACACCAATTCCTATATAGTATTTATGTGAGTATCTCTTGGGACTCTCAATTGTGTTCCATAAATCTTTTTGTCTGTTCTTATCCCGATATTAATCACCCTTAATTCCTTTAGAATTATAGTAGATTTCAGTATCTAGTAGGGTGCTTCCTTTCTCTTTATTCTTGCTTTTCAAAAGGTTCTATACTATTCTTGACCCAATATGTATCTGTGTGATCTTAGTCCGTTTTTCACATTTCATGGAAATTTCATGACTGAGCTGTCGTTTATATTTGTATATTATTTTGTGGAAGTGATTATTTCTTAGTATCAAGCACTCTGTATTTAGATGTTGTTCATAATATTAAGTAAAGTTTTGTAGTTTTCTCCATACAATTCTTTAACTTCATTAGTTAGATATATTCTTAGATTTATTCTTTGAGATTTTAAAAAAAATAACAATTGCAGTTGCTACTTTATTAATGCTTTCTGTATAGCAATATTTATTTATCTTGCTCTTGTATTATGTAGTCTTGCTGAACTCTCTTACTAGTTTTAAATATGTGTAGCTTATTCTTTAGTTTTCTCCAGAAACAACTTCATTTTCTTGGATAAGTATTTTCCTTCCCTTTTAATTCTCAGGTCTCATTTATTTTTATTTATGTAACAAGACCGCCTTTGCCACATACTCAAGCCTCTTCCTCTCTCCCACCTAAAATCTGTTTTTCTGTGTTCAAGCCTCCGTTCTTAAAAAACCTCTGCACTTCAATGAGGAGTTCCTATCTATACACATTAAAATAAATTTGTCTAGCTTTTTTCTATACAAATCTTATTGTGAATTGATTTTTCAGCAAAACTTCTGATTGTTAGACAGCTAAAAATCCAGGTGTCCTAGGGAAGGAGGATGAAGACTGGGCTCCCAAGACCACCATCTTGGTGCTGCCTACCTTATGTTTTTGTTCCAGGTGATTCCTCACACCTGGGAGGAGGGAACATCTTGCCAATCTACTAATCAGAAATTAGTGTGCCACAGAGAGAGGGAAGGAGGGAGAGGGGTAGGGTGTCACAGTGTGTGACACACCTTTTGGGGGTGGGACACAATTATAAGAGGGATTTTACCTAACAAATGCAATCAATATAACCTGGTGCTTTGTACCTCAATGAACCCCCAACTATAAAAATTTAAAATAAATAAATAAATAAATAAATAAAAGAAATTAGTGTGCTAACTGCAAAAGGATGTAGAGAACCCTCTTACCCATAGGCCTAACCTTATAGGCAGAGTATACTCTTTAAGGTGAACTAGAATAGCCTTAAGGCTAATTATCTTGTCATTAGCTGAAATCTACGTTGAAGTTCACTTCCCCCAGTGGGCTCTAAGGGAGGCTCACCGGAGGTCCATAAGAGCAGTAAAGCTCTGGTTCCTAGGTAACCTCTGACCCATGAGGTAGGCCCAACCCAGACAGTATGAAATAGAACCATCTTTCATAATCCAGGAGCCCTCTTAACCATTTTGCAATGACAACAGAGCTGTGTTTCCTTTCTATGGCCAATGTATGTTGCTCTGTAAACCTTTTTTTCTCTGTAAACCCATCTTGCTCTTCCTCAATAAGCTTTGTTTCCTGCTCGCCTTACTTTGGGATATCTGGTTATTCTTTGGCCAGGAGCACCCCCAAAATTGAGGATGCCTTTGAACCTGATATGGTGACTTAGACTTCTCTGAAGTACTTGTCTTTTGGATATTACATTTCATTTATGCTTCTTCCATCTTTTAGTTCTCTGGAAGACAATTCACTTTCTGACTTTTTCAGTAAAGTATGACTTTGAATAGATCATCAGATATAAAGGCATACAGAGATAAATGTATCTCTGTATGAGAGAGTTTGCGAATCATATGGCCCTAGTTATTGGATGGTGTCAATGGAAAAGAAGCCAAATGTTGTAAAATAATTTGAGGACTTACTTCATTTTGAGCTTACTTTGAGGACCATGGTTTGAAGCCATGACCAAGAAGCCTTGAACAGATGCACTTGAAGTGGTTCTGGTTACAGTTTAGTTTTACACATTTCAGGATGATAGGGATTACACATAAAGTTGCAAGTTGATTCATGGAAAGAGTACATTGGTTTGGCTTGAATGGATGGGACATCTCAAAGCGTGGCTTACAAGTTATAGGTGGGTTTAGAGTTTCTTTGATTTGTAATTAGTTAAAGAAATGAAGCTTTGTCTAAAGGTTTGAAATTTTTTAAATTATGATAAGGAAGTCTGTTGATCAGAGACAAACTATAGGCCATATATTTGTTATATAAATTGAGAACATGTAGGTTTGTCTTGCATAGCCCTAGGTGTATTAATGAGTTCAAAGGTAAGAAGTGGGGGCATGATAAGGATTATCTGGCCTCCTTTCTCATGGCTCTCAGTGTTAGAGTATACCATTGGCCAAGAGGCAGTCCATTCAGTCAGCTAGTGTAGGAGAGACTTAAGATTTTATTGGAGCTCACAGTGGATACAATGCTATATGTGAAGTATTTCAATTACTTTCACTACTGTGGGGAGCAGTGGCCTTTGGAATAAAGGTTCCCTGAAAGATCACTGGCATAAAGCAAATCAGTTGACAGAAAATATCCATATTAACTTTTGGTTGACTAAGGTTGACTCAGAATCTGGTTTTCATGACTATTTCCTCCTTTTTCTTAATTGCTATGATTATACTCTGGGTATGGGTGAAGAGTAATACCTAATACTTAACGTGGATACACAAACCATGGCCCACAGGCCAAATCTGATGCAATATCTGTTTTTGTAAATAAACTTTGTTGGACTATAGAAGCATTTACTCTTTTACATATGAGTGATGTCTGCAAAGGAGCTCAGGAAATTTCACCCCAAAATATGACTCCTTGTATGAAGATAATTTGAATTAAAGGTCCTTTGAGATCAACAGGCACTGAAAGGGGCTTTTCTTCTATTTGCGTAAACCAGACAGACCCATCAAAAACAAACAAATAAACAAAAAACAATCGATAACCCTTTCCATCTCTGTTATTTCAATATATTGTAGGAAAGAAGATCAAAAGTACACCTATATTTGGCCTAAATCATTTTAAATATAACACTTGTGTCTCAGGTGATTTTACCAGTCAGTCTGTTCCCTGTATCTGGTTATTCTCCCAAGCATCTATTCATCTCCCCAGCAACCATTTATTACCAGGAAAGAGAGCTACGTATATTCCTATCTTCCCCTTCTCTTTAAAAGGAGAGTATAAAAATTTCTTGACCCCATTGGGATGTTGTTGCCACCCAGCCAGGGTCATCTACCCACTGCCCAAGAGGAAGCCAAATATATAGAGACAGCAGGGTTTACAGCAGAGAAAGAGATTATTCTAGAGGGAAGAGAAATTCCTCAAAATCCGCCTTTCGAGAATTGTGGGAACAGGGTTTTTAAAGACAGATGGGCAGATGATTAGAAAACCAGGGTCTGTTAATTGGCTCGTTTAGGAGCAGAATCATCAGTGCTTTGGTGTGGGCTGCTATCTGTGTGGGTCAGCCAATCTACTGAAATGAGGTTCCTTGGATAGTCCGAGACCAGCTGAGTCAGTTTCTTGGCCTGGTTGGGTTAGCTAATCCTCTGGAATGGAGGACCTAGAAAATATCTCAAAAACTACCTCCAGATTCTGAAGAGGTGATGTTTTCTATGGAGAAAAGTTAACAATTTTTACCACTACCAACTGTGCCCTCTAGAGTAGCAATTCTGGAAAAGCAAACAAGGTGACAATGACTATTATCAAGCAAATGAGGAGACAGGAGACATTGTTTTAGCTAGGTCTGTGCCTTCACAGAATTGAATTGTTACCATTATTGTAGCTAGACCTGCTCCTTCACAGCGTTTGGAGGCCATTACTCTCGTTCTTACCTCGTCTCACTCCATCAATCTGTACAAGTGGTTTCAACATTGCATAATCACACTGTGACTCTTCCCATGCGCACAGTTAATAAACCTCATTCTCTTATTAATCTGCCTTAATCGTGAGTTGATCTTTCAGGGAAATTTTAGGGAAAAATGAAAAGCTTCCTTTCACCCCACATCTGTGCTGGGAAGACAGCAGCAAATTTGTGAAGTTGCAACAGATCTTATGACCTGCAAAGTGTGAAATACCGGCTATCTGACTCTTTGAAGAAATAGTTTTCTGACCGCTAGTCTAAAGCAGGGATGACAAGCTAACAAAAAATCATTTAACTATCTCTAAAATAGTGATTAATTGTGACAACAATTTTTAAGCTAACAAAAAATCATTTTACTATCTCTACAATAGTGATTAATTAATGATATCTATGAAACCATACAATATGGGGACATTTGCCAGTATACCTGATGTTTGTCATCCATGATCTAAAAAAGACAGCCTTTCATTAATAATTACCAAATGACTTATTAAGAGAATAGGTTAATTATTTTCCTTTTGCCTAAGTCTTTGAAAGAACAAAGCATAATTCCACATTTTAAAATAATACTATTAGTGATTAGGAATAGATAGTGGCTACAAGAAACTAGAAGAAAAGACTGGCCTCCTGGATAAGAAAGTCAATAAAGGTCCTGCAACAAACAGTGAGTTTTGGGAACTTTATGACTCAGTTGACTCGTGCGTCCTGTCTTCCACAAAATAGTTTCCAGCTTGTGACACAAAGTGGGGTAATGGTCACAGTTACAGAACAGTATTCACAGCAAAGGTCACAAAGAACACAAGCCTAATGACCCTGCCATACAATTGCAGGAAAATAGCAGGTAGTAATTATGGCTAAATAAAGAAGGAAAATGGACGCCTGGGGCAACAGAGGTCATCTGTGACCAATGAGAAGTAGACATGAATATCTAAAGACCTGGGGGGCCTAATGAAAAGCTTTATAGATAATTATAGTAGGAAGTAAGATAAGATACTAAACCCCGTGTACTGCCTTTGTGTGGTATCTCCTCTCACTCGGGAGGAGGACCCTTTCCCAATCTCCCTGAGAAAGTCTACCCTCCACTTCAAATAATTGTGCTTCTTTCTCTGCTTCATGGAAATCCCAAATGCTCTATTTCCACTTCCCTTTCTCTTACTGTCACTTTAACTCAGTGAACTTGCTAGTTCTACTGAGTGACTGGACCAAGTCAACTGAATAGCTTGAGCGACTCAGAGACCCTTGATAATCAGACCAAAAATTGTCAACATAAACATAGTCTCAAGGTGGTACCTTTCTCATGATTTCTTAACTATTACCACCATAGAATTTTTCCTCTTTACTCTTCAATTTAAGGAATGTACCTTTTTTTTTTTTTTTAAGACAGAGTCTCACTTTGTTGCCTTCAGTACAGTGCTGTGGCATCATAGCTCACAGCAACCCCAAACTGCTGGCCTTAAGTGATTCTCTTGCCTCAGCCTCCCAAGTATCTGGGAATATAGATGCCCAACACAACACCCAGCTATTTTTGGAGATGAGATCTCCCTCTGGCTCAGGCTGGTCTAAAACCTGTGAGCTCAGGCAATCTACCGCCTCGGCCTCCCAAGTTCTGGGATTATGGGTGAGCCAGGCACTTCTTTCCCTATTGTGTCTGTCTGCTATCTTTGTCTCCTTTTCTCCCACTTCTTACAGAGGTGGACATCAGAAGAAAAGTTACAAGCAACATGATGCAGTGGAGTCAAGTATATATTTTAGACATCAAAATCAAGTATGTACTTTATCTTTTTAAGAGCACCCAAGACACCCTGTTAATTATTGATAGAGAGTGTAATAAAAACAAAACAAAACAAACAAAAAAAAAGTATCATTAGATCAGAACAGAATTCTTCATGCCCCTGTTATAGACCTCTTGATACTTTGAACTTTACTCATACTCTTTTAACATTGCTTCTAGAGGTCTCCTTCAGCATTTTTTGTTTGCTAACTTACTAGAGTAAGGCATCCTATTTTATAGTTTTGATACTTGCATCTGTTTCTCTAAAGGTAGACTGCAGTGAAGAGGCATTCCTTCTCTCTTTCTAACCTAATAAACTGACCCAGGCAGATTTCCACTTGATATTCCCATCTGTAAACCTTTCCCAGAAAGACTGCCAGTCCGAAGAAGACTTCACTGTGGAAACAGCAGTATTGTTAATTCTTTATGTGACTCTGTTCTTTAAAACTTTAGTTTTCTTGTTATAATAGCGAGGAGGAGGTTAAATTAGATTAATCAATTCCTCTTGCCCTAAATTTACCCTTGCTTTGAATGATTCTTTTCATATTTGTTTCTGTACCTTCACATCCAAGCAGTTCCTAAAAGAGATTTCAACCCACAGCCACATGTGCTCTGCCAGAAGCCTGAATTTCATTGTCTTCAAGACTCACGTCTTCCCACCATTTTTAGTTTTCCCTCCAACCTCAGCCACACTCTCTGCCTTCCATTCTTTCTTCCCGTCTTTCCTCCCACTTTCTTCCTTATTATGAAACAGTTTTATCATCAGACAGATACTATTTGAGAACTGCACCTCACTGAATATTTTATCAATCTTAACTCTTAGATACATAGAGTTTATAATTAAGGGGCTTAGGTTATGAAACTATTATTATGACATAATTTTAAAAAATTCTAAACAAACAATAAAAAGACTTGAAATAAAAAAGAATGTGTCCATTACCTTTGATATTGCTAAATATATGTCTATAAAGAGAGGCAATGTATTGTTAGGACCCCCCTCCTTTTTTTTTTTTGTTCACTGATGATTCTTTTAAAGTTAGTACATGGATTTAGATCAGATTCCACACTGGCGCATAGTCTGTTAGGAAATGTGTCTCTAATGTGGTACATTAGAAGTATGTTCCAGAAATGTCATCTCAATACTTCAAGGGGCTTTTCTTTAATAAAAAAGGGCAATAGGGATCAAACACATCCACTGAATTTGCCTGTTTTCTCCTCACATTGCTGAAAACATCTATTCAAACTAGCTTCAAACCAGAGCAATTAGGTGGGTAATTGCCCTAGTGTGAACTTAGCCTTAAAAGCTTATTCTATGGAACTGGAGTAATTAGACTTACTTCTTCAGTCTTTTTTTCTTCACTCCATTGTTCTCTTGCGTTAGGCTAATGCTGCTGTGTTTGGGTTCACTTCAATGAAGAGGAATAGAGACTGGGGAGGAGGGAATAGAAAGGTTTAAATGGGTAGGAAATCCAGCAGAAAAACCCTGAAACCCGGCTCTTGACAGCAATCATGAAAAACATTTGCATTTCTAATAGGGCTTGTTAAACAGCATCTTAATTAATTTGAAATTTGCAACATACCTGCTTGTCACTACCCTTTGTAATGACTAGTTTATATTCCTAAAATAGATTTGCAAAATACCTCCTGTTTTGCCAGATTATTTAGGGATGCTAGGCTATATCAAAATAATCTTAGTTGCTAACAGGATAACAGTTTTAGTTGTTTTTTCTTTGCCTTAACATGTTACAATCATTATCCAAAGGGAACACATCAGGTCAAGTGTTAACAATATGTGCATTGCAAAAATAAAAGTTAAGATTTGCCATCTGTTCAAAAAAGATACCATTGCATTAGACCTTTTTTAAAAACTCCTTTTAATCTTAATATATTTTAAATTCACTTTTTAAAAAGTACAGATATATTTGTGAAGTAAAACTATAATATGTAATTAAGCAACCAGAATTAAAACACTGTAAGGCAATGCGGTGTACTTTAGGACAATATTTGAAATAGATAAATTAAATTGTAACTTCTTGGGATGTGCTCCTTGAATGTAAATTTGGATATGAGGATAACACATGTGATGTTAGGTAGATAGCTAGAAATCCCAGCTCTTCTGGGGAAGGAGGACAAGAGCAAAGCCTCCAATCTTCTACCCTGGCACCACCCACCTTGATCCTATATTCAGTAAGTGCTCACAACTGGGCAAGGGGGACCATCCTCCCAATCTATCAATCAGAATTCAGTGTGCCAACTGCAAAAGGATGTGGAAGACTTCCTAGCCTAGCAACGGGTACAATAGAGTGTTGAAGGAGACCTAGAACAGGCTTAAGGCTAATTATCATGCCATTAACTTAAATCTACATTGAGCCCCCCACCCCCCACCATTAATTATCTGAGAGGCCCATCGGAGGTCTGCATGCACAGTAAGATTCCATTTCCAAGGAACCTTTAAACTATGAGGTAGGCTCGATGAAGGCAATATAAAAAAGAAGCGGCCATATGCAAAGCCTTTTTTAGTTGTTTCAATGATGAGGGTCCATTTGCTGCCTATGGCAAATGTATCTTGCTTTGTAAACTTTCCTACTCTCTAAATCTATCTTTCTCTTTGTGACACACCTGCCTTACTTTGGGGTGTCTGTTCATTTTCAACCAAGTGCACTCTAAGAACCAAGGAAAGGTATTGGAAAAGAACCCAAGAAGCCTAGCTCTACAACTGTCTAGCTGACACAATTTGGAAAAACAAAACAAAACAAAGCAAAACTTAAACCTGTCTAGGATTTAAATTTCTTATCTTTTAAATAAAGACTTTGCATAGAATGATCTATAGCATGCCATCTACCCTTTCCTTCTAGAGTTTCACGAAGCCCATCACTTTGAAGGATGCCAAAGTTTACAGTGAAAATGTGTATCAGGGGACGCAAGGGGAAATTAGTCTTAATTCTCCTCACTCCTACTCATAGATCTCCAGTCTCAACCTCTTTCATGAACAGATTTCAACAAACAGATTCACAAAATAAATAAACAAACATGTAGGAAGACAGAGACATTTTGCATATGGTTTTAGTTTTTAGAGAAACCGGGGAAAAAAGTAGAATATGCTTAATTAGTACAGATTCTAAAAAAAAAGTGTTAATTAATCACTCATCTTGATTATCAAAAGGTCATACCCATATATGCAACAACATATAAACCAGAAATTAGAAAGAGATATTTTGCTACCTAGCTCCTCTTCTAAAAAACTATTCCAAGCTTCTGTAATCCAATTTATAGAAGGAACATATATTGGGATGTAAGTGCCCTGGTGATCTTTTCATATCAGAAAGCTGAGAATTATTCTGTTATGGTAGTGTCATGAATTTTTAAAAAATATATGATAACTGCATTTAATTTCTATTATTAAGGATCTATTCTTCCCCAAAATACTTACTCTTTTTATTGGTATATGTCTCATGTGACCGTGTTACTGAGGAATCAGAGCTTCAAGGACTTTAACTATCTCATCCGAAGTGAGATACCTAATTTAACAGCTGTAGTAGAACAGAAAATCAGCATGATACCAGAGAAAAAGGTTACACAGTGGGTAGTTTGTTCTGGCAAATACCAATTCACACCCGTTTTAGGCCTACAGTCAACATCAGGGGTGCTATTTAAATGGACTCTGTGCGCAATTTATCCATTGTTTGGAGTCATTGAAATAAACTACATGGATTCTTTTCCTTGGCAATTGTTCCAATTAACAGGATGTACAATTTATCAGGGTGCTGATTAAATGGGTTTAGTAGCAGGAACCAAAGAAAGACTGTGAGGAAATCTATGAAAGTGATATTCACACTTTCCAAGGTTCTGCTCACACTTCCTAATGTCTAATGTTACAAAATTAGCAACCTAGATAATTCTACAGAAAATTGCTGCAGAAACCAGAAACTTAAGAAGATTATTAAATTGCTCCATGTAAGTACATTAAGGTTTCAAATGTCAACATGATGAAAGGTACTTTTAGATTGAAACCGTCTACTGTTTTAGTATTAGATACACAAATCTTTAATTGTTCTAATTCTGACAAATTTCTTATATGAGAAAAGAATTACATTTTCTCTATATAACTGACTAAAATTTATTTGAAGAGTACAAAGAGAAAACCTATCCCAAATCCATTCACAACACATGTTAACAATCTGAACAAAGAGAAAACACATTTGTTGGTACCCAATTTGACATTTTGGAATTTGAAACTCTGTATTTAATTCTTCCCCACTGTGAACTAAAATAAAATCTTTGGGCTCCCCCAGTGGCTGGCTGACTTGACCCCCTCTTGGCCAAGAGCAGTGGCTCTCAATCTTCCTAATGCCGCAGCCCTTTAATACAGTTCCTGTGGGCAAAGAGGATCTCTAAAACTGAGTTACTAGCCAAGAGAAAGGAGATCAGACCTTCCTTATAGTGCCCCCTCCTCTTCTTACAGATGTTCTTTGTGACTCACTAACAAGCTTAAGGTTATGCAAGACCTAGCTGCAGGTCCTTAATATACATAACAAACCACTTGAGTCTGTCTAGTACTTCTAATTAACAGACCCTTTATCTTAAGCATTCCTTTTCACTGAATCCTGTTCTTATAGACAAAGCCTAACTCTTTCAGCCAGTTGTCAGCTAAAGAATCTTTAAACCTACCTGTCTACTCTAAGCTGTCCTCCTTCTACATGTCCCACCTTTCTGAACCAAAGAATGTATTGATTTATGATCTCACCTGTAATTCCTTTCTCCCTGAAATTATAAAAACAAACTGTAAACTCACCATACCCAAATTCCACTTGCTCAAGGCTTCTTGGATGTGGCTCCAGGTCATGTTCAAAGTTCAAAGCATAGTAAGTATATTTTTTCGTTTTCTCTGTTTTTTTATCAACATTATTTAGCTATGCCATGGAAGTTTAATTACATTTTTGTTGTTGTTTTCTTCTTCTTCTTCTTCTTTTTACAAAAAAGAAGTCGTATTCTGTAAAATAATTTAAAGAAGTTTATTCTGAGCCAAATTTGAGGACCATGACCTGGAACCACACTCAAGAAGGCTTGAGCAGGTGAACTGGTGGTGGTGAGGTTACAGTTTGGTTGTATGCACTTTAGGGAGACAGGGACCACAAGTGAAGCCATAAATCAAGATGTGGAAAACACACATTGGTTTGGCCCCAAAAGGGAGACTTCTGGAAGCAGGAGCTTACAGGACATATGTAGGTTTAAAGATTCTTTAGTTGACAACTGGCTGAAAGAGTTAGGCTCTGTCTGGGAGTCAATGAAAAGGCATGCTTAAGATAAAGGGTCTGTTAATTAGAGACAAAGTACTGGACAGACTCAAGTGGTTTGTTATGTAGATTGAGGACCTGCAGGCAGGTCTTAAATATCTTAAGGCTTGTTAGTGTGTCACAAAGTACATCTTTAAGAAGAGGAGGGGGGCAGTACAAGGCTAGAAACTCAGTTTTAGGGATTCTCTTGGCCAAGAGGGGGTCAAGCCATTTGCTGAGGAGGGAGACTTAAGATTTTATTTTAGTTCACAGGTTCGAGTGTGCCATGAGAAATTAAAAAGGTTGAAAAACACTGATTTAGATAGAAAACTCTGGGACGGGGCTTCCCACTTGGGTTCCCCCCACCTCTGCTGCTGGATATTCGGTTTCCTCTGTTTTGCGCATCAATCTCTCCATCAATAAGGTCTGTGCTGTGGCTTACTTGCATGGTCCATGGGTTTATTCTTCAAATCTGTGAGATTAAGGACTTGGCAGAAAGAAATTCCAGCAACAAGAGCCAAGGGCAGTCAGTTCAGCTCATGGGTAATACAGGTTTCCCCAGCTCAGGTCTGAACAGAGACACCCATTTTCTAGGCTTGGGTGAGCTCAAAAATCAATCTCATTACGGCCTCCCACCTTTAGACAGAAACAGTTGGCCTTTCAAGCAAGGCCCTGAAGAAAGCAGTCTGAAAGGGTCTGGGTTGCTCCTCCTGGAGAAGGGAGCACACACACCCTAATTCCTTGCCTGAGACAAAAACATCAAGGACAGCATTCCTGTACTAATTGAAGGATTATTTTCTGCTTATAGACTTCTGGTCACTTGTGACACACTTCTCCAAGATCCCTGCCCACAGGCTAATAAAGCAGCATTTAAACTCTGTAGACTTAAAGACTTTAGGGAGTTTACCACTTGGGTTCCTCACCTCCTTTGCCAGAGGTTCTGTTCTCTCTCTTTTGCTTCTCAATCTTTCTATCAATCTTTTCCTGTCAATAAATTCTCTCCTAGTGCTCGTCTGAACAGTTTGTGGTTTCATTCTTAAAACCCTGAGACCATGGACTCAGAATAGAGAGAAATTCTGTAACAGAATGTACAGAATCACAGAGGACAATCTCTCAAGATTCACTAATGCAAATAAAAAAACCCGACTCTGTTACTGATGTACTCTTTAATTTTCAGTTTGTTACTTAAAAAAATCATAGACACATTCTGCATTCTTATTTTCAATGCATTATTTGTTGTATATGTTAGAATAAACTTTCATATAAAGTGTGTCAGAGCCTAATGGCTGAAAATTGCTATCAGGGGACATGTGCAAATTTGTATATGCAAAGTTGGCTTACATCCCTGGAGACTGAGGAAATTGTGACACGTGAAAATCCTTCAACTTGATACTATATTTAGATAGCAATCATTTCTTTTTTAACTAGAGTTGATTTAATGAGTTTTGTAACACCTGCCAATCACTTCCAGACACTAGCCAATTAGGTAGCAAGCCAACGTATTGAGATCAAAAGTAAGTAATGATCAACTTGATTTGGCTGACTTGATTTTACTCTCTTCACTTTCATTGAAAATGATTGAGGCAATATAATTAGCCCAATAACCAACTTTAGCATCTTTCACTCTGTGAAAATGATTAGGGACCACTGTTGGAAAGGAAAACAACCTAAAAAGAATGTGGTTTTTTTGGAGACAGACTTAAATTTAACTTCCAGCTCTGACAAGTAAATGTATGACATTAGATAATTTATTAAAGACTATTTTGAGTTCAATTTTTCTCAATAATGACCACACGAATGTGTTACAAAAAGTTTACATTAAATAGTATTTTCAAAGTGCCTACTATGGGAACTGACAGTTAAGATTCTCTATTTTTTGCTTCTTTTCTTTGTTTATGTTTTCCCATAACTTTAGTTAACTTATGATCTTCCTGTGTTCTAGCAAATTTTATGAGCACATAGTCTTTGGGGTGGTTTTTGTATAAAGCTGTTTTATGCTACTTTGGTAACTCACATGCATGGAATCAATTTGTTTCATGATAATCTTGAGTTTGTTCATCACATAACACACATGGACTGCAAATAAATGTAAGTTGTGGCCAGGGAAACCATGAAGGAGACAGAAAAAGGGACACAAAACATTGGATTAAGGAAACAAATGATGTTATGTAGAAAGGGCACCAGAGATACGAAAGATGGGTAGAGAGAAAGAAAGAGATTACAAAGGAACAGAATATTTAGAGAACCTCCACTCATCACCTTTAGGAATAAACAATGTCATGACTTTAAAAAAATGTGTACAATGGCTAGAGTCTATGATATTAAAATATTTTAGAGCATAGTGAAATGAAATGGCTTACAGCTTATATTCCTAAAGCTTCTGTAAACTATAACATTTATGGGATCAACAGCTTAATTAAGAAGTGTGTCAGTGCTGATGCTAATGAGGCTGGCATATTTTTTATTTAAAGTGATGCTACTCTAACTCTACCTAATCAGTTACAATAGAATTATCAGAGCACCTATAAGAACTAGAGAGATAAAAAAATAAAAAATAAAAAAACTTGAAAGATAGCTAAAGCAAACTTCGTGGCAAATATTTAGTAAAATACAACTGCAGGACCATTGCAGCCATCACAGAAGTTCTTATATCAAACCATAGAACAATTGGCGAGGGAATATAAATGATTATTCCGTAGGTATACAAATGTGGCTATATACAAAACAGTAACTGTAAACCTTTGAGAAATAAAGTGGAGAATAAAAAAAATAAAATCAGTAAGTCATCAGGTCATCAAAAATGACCTGATGAAGATTATATACAGTGTTCGTTCCTTTTCTGATAGCTCAAAGTAGAATTGAAAAGCCAGAAAAGACTACACTATTTTTCTAGATAGCGTTTTTCTTTTCAGATTTTAAGAGAATAGAGGACCTAATATTCCTTAAGTTAATGAGAGGGATCTAAAATTTTAATTTTTAAAACGTAAATATGGGTTCTTATTGTGTATTGTATATTATTCATCCCTGGAATTTTGAGAAAGAGAATTTTATCTCTTTCATTCTATATTAGTAGAAAGTAATTTATCTTCATGAGAACCCCGTGAAATTTATATTTTTTACTGTAGAAGAAACTGAGAAACAGAAATGGTTAAATAATTTGTGAAGTTTACAGCCTAATTCATGGCTGGGTTGAAATTTGAATTTTGCTTTCCCTTACTCCAAAATGTTTTTTCTTTCTCTGTATATCAGGAGGTCTTCTGATGAACTCAAGTTTTAAAAGGAGTGCTATGAAAAATAAGAATCATATCATTTATCAAATACTCTATGTTGGGTACTATGTGAAATGTTTTGCATAAATTAGTTTGTTTAATCTTTCTGGCAACCCTGTGAGGTATGTTTTGGTTAAGAATTTGAAATCTAAGACTAGGCAGCGTAGTTTCCAATTCTGGCTTTTCTGCTTACTGGCCATGAGATTTCAAGACAGTTGTTTAAATTCCTTATACGCCTTAGTTTCCTCATAGTGATTGTATGTAATAAGGGATTGCGTTAGTCAAAATATGTTGACAACATGATATAGGATCTGGCACATGGTGATAAATTTTACTTTGTATGTGAGAACATTGATGTGCAGATAAATTCATTTCCTTTGGTTAAAGTTTTGGGATATGGCTTATTAATAAAGAGCTGAGGAATAGCATATTTTCCTTTGTCTAAATTCTGAGAAAATTGAGAAAAAACATTAAGAAATATGGAACGATTTGGAATCCTTCATCCAATCTAAGATACAATAAGTGTTAAGATTCTTGCCAATTTCAATTTTTGAATCTTAACAAATGAAAAATGGAGTAGTGAGTAGCGATGGTTAAGATTCATATTAAGGTTTTTGAGGCACTAAGTGAGTCTATATCGTAAGCAACTGACAGAGGAAGAGGGAAGAACGAATAAAATAGGATGAATTTGGGACAACTGGGAATTGAGACCCAGAGAAATGATTCAGGGAATGGCTGCTATGTTTATTTTATTTTATTTTATTATATAAATATATATAATAAAGAAAAGTAAAATTTAAATCTACAATCTAATTATATATATAAATATATATAATTAAAATTGAAATCTACAATCTAATTATATATATAAATATATATAATTAGATTGTAGATCTAAAATATATAAATATATAAATATATTTGAGACAGAGTCTCACTATGTCACCCTAGGTAGAGTGCTGTGGTGTCACAGCTCACAGCACCCTCCAACTCTTGAGCTTAATTCTCTTGCCTCAACCTCCCAAGTAGCTGGGACTATAGGCGCTCACCACAATGCCTGGCTTTTTTTTTTTTTTTTTTTGCAGTTGTTTAGTTGGCCTGGGCCGGGTTGGAACCTACCACCCTTGGTGTATGTGGCTAGTGTCATAACCACAGGGCTACAGGTGCTATGTTAATTTTAAGGATACTAAAATCGCAGATAATATGTACTTTAGAATTAATGAAATATAGTAGATTGTAGATCTAAATTTTACTTTTCTTAGTGGCTAAGCTGTACAAAATGTATCTATCCGTGAATTTCATGAGATGCAACCCTATAATCAGACACACTATTTTTTAATTCAGGCAACCACAGGCATTGCTAGGCTGCCACAGGCTGTACTTTAGGAACATAATTTCTATACATGACAAATTGTGCTAACAACAACATGTGAGAGGCCACCTCTCTGTAGAAAGGAGAAAAGCTGAGGCTGGGCTATGGGCGCTCAATTTCTCCTTCCACAGGCCAATTGAATCAGTCCTATGGAAGAGGCCAAGAGTGGTATGCTAGCAAACACCATTCCCTTCAAATGAAAGACTAGGAGAGAAGAGTCCCCTGTTGAAACAGGAACAGGAGAGAAGAGTCCCCTGTTGAAACCCGTGCCTTCTCCATTGTAGTAAGCATATTTAAAATGCAGGTTAAAATGCAGGATTGATGATGAATGATCAGTGACATGTGTAAAATACTAATGGTTCAAAAAGTCATGTATGTTTAAATTTGGAGCAAGAAGTACAATTAGACAAACAAACTCTGGTAAGAAAATATTGAGATATGGTTCAATGCCCGTAGCATAGTGGTTATGGTGCCAGCCATATACACCAAGGGTACATGGCCAGCCCGGCCAGCTAAATAACAATGACAACTGCAACTAAAAATAGCCAGGCATTGTGGTAGGTGCCTATAGTCCCAGCTACTTGGGAGACTGAGGCAAGAGAATCATGTGAGCCCAGGAGTTTGAGGTTTCTGTGAGCTGTGATGCAGCAGCACTCTACCAAGGGTGACATAGGTGAGACTCTGTCTCAAAAAAAAAAAAAAGAAAAGAAAAGAAAAAAGAAAAGAAAAAGGGGCAGTGCCTGTGGCTCAGTAGGTAGGGTGCCGGCCCCATATACTGTGGGTGGTGGGTTCAAATCTGGCCCTGGCCAAACTGCAACAAAAAATACCCCAGCTTTGTGGCAGGCGCCTATGGTACCAGCTACTCAGGAGGCTGAGGCAAGAGAATTGCCTAAGCCCAGGAGTTGGAGGTTGCTGCGAGCTGTGTGACACCACAGCACTCTAGTGAGGGTGATAAAGTGAGACTCTGTCTCTACAAAAAAAAAAAAAAGGAAAATATTGAGATATATAAAAAGACTACTAAAGAATTAAAGTTCTAATTTATTAAGAAGGAATTGTGCTTAAATAAGCTTAAGCCTGCACAATCATAGCCAAAGTCAATAGCATAGTTTTAAGATTCAGTCAAATAATATTCAAGATTAATATTTGAGTGTTCCTGGAAAAAAGAGCGATTTTAGAAACTAATGAAAAATAAATGTTGATTTTTCTAGAAGGTGATCAAAAAATGGCAGTTGGTAGGATGGATAATGATTCTTGGCATAATGGTACTGTAGATTAATAAACTGAAGTGCTGATAAGCAACTACTGAGGAGAGAAGTGATCACTTGCAGCAATAATAGATTTCGTTAGAATAAATTATTCACATCTCTTCTGTGTATTCTATGTCAAATAACTGTGCCTTCCCTTAGTCATTCTCATGACCATCAACACTGTTATCACCAGCTTCTTTGTGGTACCTTGTCCTCATTCATCGAGAACTTTGGCTCTTGATTCTCAAGATTGTCTCTCCACTCCTGTGTACTCTGGGATTGTGGCAGCCATGAAATGGCGCATTTAGATTTTCTCCTTGGGAAAGCAGAGTTGACTGACAGCCCCGTATCTTACCCCTTTGAGTCCACAGTTGCCTTTAATATTAAAGCCATCTTTTTTTTTTTTTTTTCTTCCTGGCTACTCCCAAACAAAATCTGGGCATGAAAAAGACACTACTACAGGACTATAGCTGTGGGAAGTGAGACTCCTCTGGGAGACTTTGGTTCAGGGATTTCCCACGGATGCAATCTGAGACCTGACTCACTTCTCTTTCCTTTCCCCTCTCCTGCTAGACGTGTCAGAGTGGCATGGTGGTAAGATGTTCTTCTTGCCTCTCCCTGATTCTTTCCTCTTTTCCTTTGTCTTCCTTGTAATTTCCTCAGATAAAGGCCTTAAATGTCTGACATTGATATAGTGCCTTTGACAGCATAGGGGTTACTCATCCAAGATGGAGCGAATCGATTTTTTACAAAATTTAAAACTCTATCTTTAATAAAATCATACATTAATGCCCTTTTCCTTTTGCCTTTGCTCTGATGGTAGGGTGTTTTTCTTTATTCTAGTGTTAGTGGAGTTGCTGTGTGTGCCTTACTTTAAGCAATACAATGTGGGGAACAAATGAAAATTTGCTAATTTGGATCAAGGCTCATGAAACATTTTTTTGTTTTGTTTTGTTTTGTATCTGCTTGCTCTCTTTTGTTGTTTCCGTTTTTCAAAAGAATGTCCTACATAGTTGCTGAACAAATGAAAAGACTTGTGGAATATCCTTGATTCAAAAATGAAATCGTGAACCAGGCAATCACAACCAATGTTTAGTCTGAAACAGAGTATCATGAGTGACTGATAAAAATATAAGCGAGAAGAGTAAATACTTATTGTTTAAGCAACTGAGTTTTGTGGTGGTTGGGGCAGCATCATCTAATACACAGTCCAACAACTAAGTCAAAGAGATCTCAAATAGACATAAGTACCATTTCCATTCAGTTGTGTGGATTCATTCTAGTGGCCAAATACTGGACGCTACTATCCCTACTATCCTCTGAATTGTGCCATTTCTAAGTTCTTCAGTTGAACCATATCAATTTTTTTATCTCATGTTCTTATTGCTCCACCTCTTTCTCACACTTTAATTTTCTCAAAATATTTGCTGTTGGACCTCAGTGAGACCTTCCCCATTCATTTTAATCCTAGTCCATTTTCCAGTAAGATTTCAAAGCTTTGCTTGTTTTCTCAATCTCCATCCTAATGTGTATCACTTCAACCTATAGAAACGCATCGACCACCCTAATTTATTTCCTATCAAATCTGCTGTAAAAACTCTCAAACTTGTATCAATCAAATTATTGGTATTTTTCCCTCCATCCATTTTGACTAGTGAATGATGTTGGAAAAACAACTACAGAAACTTCAACATTGGAAATATTGTAAACTTCCAGTGTCCAACATCATGTGGTTATTAGGTAATGGAAGTCACCTTACAGATCAAAGCTGAGTTGTTTTTTTTTTTTTAATTCTATGCAACTATTATTGTATGTGAATGCATGTAATAATCTGTTACAACAAATTTGAAATGTGGTTGGTAATATTATAATCATTATTTTCCTTTGTCATTCAAAAATATGTTTGATAATTGGCTCACGCTTACCTTTGAACAAACTTAGCCAAGTTACTATAGGTCAGAAAGAACTCATCCTAACTCTAGGGTAGGCCAGGGATTACCAACATTGAACTTATTGACATGTTAGGCCACATAACTCTTTGTGGCAGAGGAAATAAGGTTGGGGGGTTGGACAATGTCCTGTACATTACAGGACATTTGGCTGTACCTCTGGCCTCCACTCACAAGACGCCAGTAGCAAACCCTTTCCCGAGTTGTGATGACCAAAAATGTTTCATAGTGTTCCAAATTTCTCCTGGGAAGTGTATTAAAAATAATCTACAGTTGAGAACCATTATTCTCAGCTTTAACCATTGCTATATGTGTTTATTAAGGCTTAGTGAAATTATATGTTGAGAGTTTGGTCTTAATGTTTGCCCCACCAAAATTCATAGGAGTTATGCTGCTGTTGGCCATGAGCTCAAGGTTAATGAACCAACAATGTATGTACTGTTCAATGTATGTGTGAATGAAAATCCACACAAAACAAGGTAAAATATTGATTAGAATAACTGTCTCATTCCCTAGGCACACTAGTTCCATATTCACTAATTTGTTTTTTGTGTTTTTTTCACATAATTTTTAATATATTTTTAATAGAAAAATAACTTTTATGACAGCTAAATATACAAAGTAAATTTAATTCTTAAAAAGAAAAATGATTAGTTAAGAAAGTAGCAGAATTCTAGTGATAAATGCACTGACATACTTTTACAAAACATCTTCAGAGAAAAATATTAATGAATATTAAAGTGCATAAAAAGCAAATTTATTTTAGAATTTATACCAAAAGCACATTCAAAATACACATTACTCTGGTACAGAAAGGCAAGAAGCCCAGCCTCAATGTTAATACAGCCTTGATCTTAATGTACTCTGCATTTTAATACATGAACCATGGTTTGTCTCACATATTGAAAATTACAAGCAATTTTCTGTTAATAGTTTAAAGTATAATTTTGGTGTGAGCAAAAAGAGTCTTTATTATTTTACTTATTCTCTACATTCATGTCAGTCTCACAAGAAACATCTGATTACCATTTTCAATGAAAATCGGTAGAAGAGGGATAGTAGACTTTTTAAACAAATCATAAATATTTATCATATACAAAAATAAAGCAAAAAGCAAATTTTAAGACACCTTTAGATTTTAATTTTCTTAAAAAATAAAATTGTTTTCTTTGCAAGGGTGAATTTAAGTGAGGAAAAGAATCAATAACTTGGATAGCCAACTGGTAGGCAGTTACTTTCTTAAGATCAGTGGGTAAAGCAACTGAATTAAGAACCAAGCAGGGATGCTGAACAGACAGTCAAACCTATCACTTACATATCACACAGCTTCTCACAAAGGGTTGAAGTGGTAGAGTCTTTTTTTAACATTTACTTTTGCTCACTTAAAACTAACTTTTAAAACTTGCTTAATTTTAAAACGATTGTCAGTAAGGAATCAGTCGCATGTGCTTGTTTTCAGCGGCCCTGCACAATGAAGCTCTCATCACATTAGATGCAGATGTTTTTATCACATACAGATGTTCTTGTCACAGTGAGAAAAGAGGAAGAGAAAAGTGATTTCAGAAGATAGTAGTAAATCCCTTGACCAGAGAAAAATCAGTGACAGACTGCTAGGATTAATTATACACAAGTGTTTTTTTTTTTTTTTTTCAGACAGAGTCTCACTATGTTGCCCTCTGTAGAGTACTGTGGCATCACAGCTCACAGCAACCTCCAGCTCTTTTGGGCTTAAGCGATTCTCCTGCCTCAGCCTCCCAAGTAGCTGGGACTACAGTCGCCCACCACAACACCCAGCTAATATTCACTAATTTGTTGTTTGTGTTGACTTTAAAAATCATAACAGATAAGAATCAACTGTATTAGTAACTCAAAGCCAACAATATAGTAAAAAGAAAGTCAAAAGAGTAATTAGCTCTGGGACTCAGAATAAATGAAGTGGACAAGAGATATGCTCATTTTGCAAGAATTCATCAAACTATGAATTGTGCACTTCATATATGCCATCTATCAGACTTATTTACAAAATAATAAAAAGGAAGGAAGGAAGGTAGACCTGAGTAACAACTAATAAATCCCTTCTTGGACCACACAGTTTTGAAACCCATGTTTTAAATTCCTCCTATAACATCTTACATATAACATATACCAGTCCTTGTCTACCTTTTGAGTAAGTTCCCCTTGATGTGCTATTGAGCTCATTCTCACACCTTCCCTTAGATCTGCATGTTGTTATTAGGTTTATCTTTTGTATGTAGTTTCACAACCTTTAATGCTATACGTTACCAAAGAAGTAACACCTCTCAGCTCTAGGTTTATAGGAAGAACGCACAAAATTTGGAAGATCACAGATTATTTATTTATTTTTTTTGAGACAGTCTCACTCTGTCACCCTTGCTAGAGTGCTATAGTGCCATAGCTCACAGTAACCTCAAACTCTTGGGCTCAAGAGATTCTCCTCCTCAGCCTCCCAAGTAGCTTGGACTAGAGACACACACCACAACGCCTGGCTACTTTTTAGAGACGGGGTCTTGCTCTTGCTCAGGCTGGTCTCAAACTTCTGAGCTCAAACAATGGACCTGCCTCAGCCTCCCAGAGTGCTAGGATTACAGGCATGAACCACCATTCCTGGCCAGTCACAGAAAAATCTTTTACAAAAAAAAAAAAAAAAAAAATTCCATTTTTGGCTGAAATTTGATGCTTAACCTGATACTTACCGTCATCTCAAAGGACTGAATCAGGGCTATTATATGACCTTTATCAATAAATACTCTCACAGGAAACCTGAACACTAGGTTGTTAGTGTATCAGGATGGTTAACTGCTGGAATAAATTCACCCTAACATACATAATAGCTTAAGTAATTTATATGTCTTTCAGGTAACAGTGCAAGACGCTTGGGAGGGTCTTCTGCAATCCTTCAGGGAACCAGAATAATGGCAACTTCAACTTGGTTTCCAATACACATAGAATTGAAATCCATAGAACAAATTCTATGAAATTCATGGAATGAAAGAGTAGACGTGGGCATTACCAGGAACTCAGTCACACAGCCACACCCAAGGGAAATGTAGTCAAGTTTCCAGAAGAAAGAAAAGTGTAGATTTAGGCAGCCTCCATCTTCACCAGCTTTAGGAAACACAATGCTGTTGGAGACTTTAGATAAGAGCAGCTCATAATATTTTTAAGGTATCTGTTACTACGACCTTTGTAAGGAGTGACATAAGTCCTTGAACTTTTGGTGGCCTATCATCAGTCTTTGGTGTGAGCCAAAAAACTTTGTAAAGAAGAGGGAAGAGGTCAAAGCAAGACAAATTTCAGACAGTACATAGAAAAAGTGCTTTTTTTTTTTTTTGAGACAGAGTGTCACTATGTCACCCTCAATAGAGTGCTGTGGAGTCACAACTCACAGCAACCTCCAACTCTTGGGTTTTAAGCAATTCTCTTGCCTCAGCCTCCTGAGTAGCTGGAACTGACTATAGGTGCCCACTACAACACTTGGCTATTTTTTTGGTTGCAGTTATCATTGTTGTTTAGCAGGCCCTGGCCGGTCTCAAACCCTCCAGCTTTGGTGTATGTGTCCAGTGCCCTACTCACTGAACCACGGGTACCAAGCCAGAAGTGATGATTTCTTTCAGAAGTGTTCAATGTAATTATAGCAACTGGTATATTATTTTGCAATTAGTAGAATTTGTAGACATAGGGCACCCTATTTGTAAACCTCTTTATCTGTAGAACTAGAAAATGACACATACTGCCATACAGTCAGTATAAACTCCAGTTCTCACCTGGATTCACTTTAAAGTTGGAGACTGCTCACCATCCCTGTGATGATTCTACATCTCTTTCTTGTTTTCATTTCAGCAGTTACCACTTTTGTGCTGCCTCTCATAACTTTACACATGGATTATTTCAACAGACTCCTAGCTATTCTTCAATTCAGCCCGATCTTCATAGAGCTAACAAAATTGATCTTCCTGAATCACTGGCTCTTCTTATCTCTTTTCTTTTCAAAAATAATGTGGTGCTTGATACCTTGCTGAATCACACATAGGCTACACACTTTTCTCCTTTTAACGCATGCTGTCATCAGCCTCGCACCTCTTTGTGGCTCCTTACCACAGTCACATGTTCTGTTGGTGCTCCATTCAACATGCCTGTACTTCTTTCATACTTTCTCTAGGGCTCGCCTCTTCTTTAATCATGTCTCAGTCTTTCTTAAAAGAGCAACCAAATATTCGTCTTTGGAAGTCCTGTCTTTACTTAACTTTTCATTTGCCACTACTTAACAGATGTCAACTCTTTTTTTTTTTTTTTTTTTTGGTTTTTGGCTGGAGCTGGGTTTGAACCCGCCACCTCCGGCATATGGGACCGGCGCCCTACTCCTTGAGCCACAGGCACCGCCCCAGATGTTAACTCTTAATTTACACTTAAATTTCACTGGTGTTTCCATATTTGTGAATTGAACTTCATTGTTTGCCTTGGAAAAGGAGGTACACATAAAATGCCTGTGATTCCTGCAGACGAGTAACATGTGTTCTAATTCTTGTGTGCCTTCAGAGTTCACAACATAATTCACAATATGTAGAAAATATTTGGCCTAGGTGATATATTACTTACATAGGAACACTTTATTTTTGGCCCACTTTTTGCAAAAATGCTTAGCCTAGGAAGATGTATAGAATGTGGTAAAAGAACATACATTATATGTACCAGAGAAAAATAGAGTCAAGACAGAAGTTCCAACAGAAATATGTACCGCTGATGTCATATAAACTTGGTAGGAGCAGACCACAAATTTGACCATGAGCCTTCTAACAGTCAGCAGGTAGAGCAACTCCTGTTCAGAGGCAGATGGATTTCTCAAGAGTGGCATATTTAATTAGGATTTCTTATAACATAAACAGCCATATTCATGAGAATATAGCTATTTGTACAGCACTGTTCCCAAGCCCTTTCTACTTTTCAACTTCTAAATCACAAAAAGGAGCTGACTGCAACAGAAAAATATTAAAACAATTGGAAACATGCATTGGAACAAAATGCTCTTATCTTCTGGGCATTCACCACAAAGCAAGCTGACCAATTGCTGTAATCAGAGGGAACAAAGTAGTTTCCCAGTATTCTTTTAATTCTAAGGAAGAATGACCCAATGAACAATTATCTTTGTAATTTTAAAGTTACAAGATATTTGCATGAAAACAGGAATATTATCTTTAACCTATTGATTAATGTTCACTTAACTCATGTGGCTTTTCTTATAGATTATAAAACAAGTCCAGTATTCTTTGTTACTCATGGCAGAAACTGTTTTATCTACACATTACACATTGTTCCTTTTTAGTTACCAAGAGAGTCCTAATTGTGTTCAGAGACCAATATATCAGCTAAAGACATTTGTTTTCCAGAGTCCTTTGTGGTTGGGATGGACATATGGGATGACCTTATCCAGTAAAAGGTCAGAGAAGATACCTGGGAAAGCCTTCACTTTACTGATATAGGTCTTGCTCCTGGAGCTTCACTTTTCTTCTTTATGTGCAGAATGCGGTTAAGATGTCTGAAGGAGAACCAGTAACTTTACTTTCTTGACGCTACAAACATGGAAATTAAAGTCTACATCTGTGTACTGAAGGATAAAGATGAAAGGCCGTCATCCTGATGGCAATTGCTGAGCCATTGTTTTAGTCCTGGCTGCCTACCTCTGGACTTCAGTTGCTTTAAGATTTGCTTTAATAGTTAGGTGTGAGAGTCTCTCCGTCTCCCTGTCCAAAACACATAGATGGGTGCTGGGCAGAGACGGGAGGCGGGCTCAGAGTGGGGCAGTGCAGATGGTCAGGGCCATTACTCCCATAGTATCCCCCACGCTTTTGTTGCACCTCTGCTGTCTCAAGTTGCCTCTTCTGCTTCGGGACTGCCAGATGCCTCTGTGGAAGGGTGCACATGGTGGCCTAGGTGCTGTACCTCAATTACACACGATGCAATTTCTTGGGCCAGCGTTCTGTCTACACTGAGCAGGTGCCCAGTCAAAAATCTGAAAAATCTGGGCCAGAGATGACAATCTGGGCATCTGAGATAGTGAAGCCAGTTTCATAAGGCTATTGGATAAAATAACTAATGGTTCTTGAATTGAAATAAACCAAACAGAAACAACCTTGATTTATCAGCTTCTCCTTATAATTTGGTAGATTAGTGGAAAATGACTATAGTGTGTCCTTCATAGCAGTCACTATTTTCTGGAGAGTCTTTTTTTGCCTGGCTCCACTTATGAAGCACTCAATGAAAATAGCTCGTCAAGGAATGACCAATGACCAGGTTGACAGGTTGACCCATCACTTGATTTTTTTTTTTTTTTTTTTTTTTTGAGACAGAGTCTCACTCTGTTGCCCAGGCCAGACTACCATGGCATCAAGTGATCCTCTTGCCTCAGTTCCCAAGGAGCTGGGACTATAGGCATCTGCCACAACACCTGGCTATTTTTTTAGAGATGGGGGTCTTACGCTGACTCAGGCTGGTCTTGTACCCTGAGCTCAAACAATCTACCTGCCTTGGCCTCCAGAACATGTTTTTAAAAAATATTTTTTATTATAAAATTAAAAGAAAACTAGTGGAATATTTGACATCATATTTGAGAAATTATTTCATTAATTAATATCTGGTTCAATGTAAGTAGTTGAGATACAGCTTGGCGCCCATGGCACAGTGGCTATGGCACCACACATACACCAAGGGTGGCAGGTTCAAACGTGGCCCAGGCCAGCTAAACAACAATGTCAACTGCAACAAAAAATAGCCTGGCATTGTGGTGGGCGCCTATAGTCCCAGCTACTTGGGAGGCTGAGGCAAGAGAATTGCTCAAGCCCAAGAGTTGGAGGTTTCTGTGAGCTGTCATGTCATGGCACTCTACCAAGTGCAACATAGTGAGACTCTGTCTCAAAAAAAAAAAAGAAAGAAAGAAAAGAAAAGAAAAAAAGGAAATATTGAGCTATACAAAAAGACTACTAAAGATTTAAAGTTCTAATTTATTAAGACGGAATTGTGCTTAAATAAGTGTAAGCCTGAGCATCCAAATAAATCATAGTCAAACTTAATAGAATATATATATATATATATTTTTTTTTTTTTAAAGAAAAATACAGCTCACAGCAACCTCAAACTCTTGGGCTTAAGCTGCCTCAGCCTCCAAGTAGCTGGGCCTACAGGTGCCCGCCACAAGGCCCGGCTATTTTTCGATTGTAGTTGTCATTGTTGTTTGGCTGGCCCGGGCTGAATTTGAACCCACCAGCTCCAGTGTATGTGGCTGGTGCTCTAGCTGCTTGAGCTATAGGCGCCAAGCCAGAGTTCTAACTTTTAAAAAAATTTTTCTTTGATAAGACTGACTTCTTTTCAGTTCTACTATTTTGTCCTTACACACAACCCTTCATAAGCATTGAATTTAGCAGCATGTTTTTGCATACAATGCCTTTTCAAATTATAGTCTTTGAAAAGTCACACAAACTTTCTCCAAATTAAGCAGAAGCCTTACTATTTGCCTTGACAAAAAAGTAGTCATCTGTTCACTTTTCATTAAACAATCTTCCCTCATCAGTAATTTTTCTTTTTGGAAATTCTATTTTCTTTTGAGGTGTTGTAGAAAGTCACGCTGGGATTACACAACTAATAATAGGTAAGAGGCTATCATGAGAATTGACAGGAAAATAGGAAGTAAGGTTTAGGCTGATGATAGGTGAGGCAGGAGGCTGACTGTAAAGTGGCTGGGATGTGTGAGGTGCCGCTGAGGTGTGGTAGTACCTTTAATAAATAAGAACGCTTACCTGTCTTCTAAATAATATTAAATGCCTATCATTGTAACAGTAGGTTGAAATATGACTGATAATCGTTGCCTTGTCAAGTCCCCACCAGCACCTGTAAGGTCTGAGGTGTCCGTTTGTCTGCTCTTGGAAGATAACACGCTGGACGCCTCACACTGATAGTAAACCAAAGCCACGCATGCGTACAAATAGCGAGTGTGCGTATATGTTTATTTTACATGACATCGTAACACAACATTGTCCTCTTCCAAGTTCACACTTGAGAACCACGCAATCCAGTTCCACCAAAAATACCACAAAAATATTTCATAATGTTTTAAGGAAATTTATGATTTTGTGTTGGGCACATTCATAGCCATCCTGGCCTATGTGCAGCCTGGGGCCATACGTTGTACACTCCTAGTTTTAGAATGAGTGGTGGTGAAAAAGTGACGTCTAATATATAATATCGTGGTAAAGCCTTCTGACCTTCTTGTCTGGAATGCGACTTGAGAATGCTGGATGACTATTATTGTCCTGAGAGGCTTGTAGCCATGAGGAAATGTCATTTCTCACTTGGAATTCAGGTTGTACTGGAGCAAGGAAATGTTTGGGGATAAGTGTGAAAGGAGACCAACTGAGGACAGTAGGTTAGAAAAATAGTACTGCGATGGACTCCAAGAACAAGAAGGGGCAGATGTGCAAGCATATACCTAGCGAATCTGAGATTTCTGGAGAGTGATAGAATAAACCAGTAAAGAACTGAGAAAAGGAGAATGCTATCATAATTTATTATATTTATCACATTTGGATATATAGTAAACGTACCTATTATTATGTATCTGGTCATTTAGAGACCTTTGTTGACTGTGTTTGTGTTTCTGTTGAATTTTGTTCTAAGTGCTATATTGGCTTATGCATGTTCTTTTTTTTTTTTTTTTTGAGTTTTAGCTATGATCTCTGGAACCTTATTTTTGAGAATTTTTGAAATCCGAGGAAAAAGTAAGTTTCCCCCATGACGATTTGTATTTACTTATGATAAGTCTTGGGAGAACTACCGATTCTAAGACATGTGTAATAAATATGAAGTATAAGGGACTTTTGGAACCATGAAAGAAAGTGTGAACTTGTGTTATAAATCTCCTGTGAGGTGTGGTGAGTGGCAATGCATCCTGGGGAGAGATTTTTCTTTTCCTCCAGCTAGCTCCAAGTTTAGGATAAGGTTTCCTCATTTTACCCTTCTGTGAAGGAAATTCATGCTTTTATTTCCCATTGTGCTATCTGCTGGCCTAGAGTTTTAGAACTGTTCTGGGTCAGGGAAAGCTGGAGTCTTTCCCCTGGAGGAGGCTCTGTGCCATTGCATTTTGTTCTTTGTCCTTAGGATGAAACTGGTGACTATCATGTATCTCTCTGGCTTCCTGTTTCCCATTTAGCTTATGCTTTTAAATATTACTTTTTCAATTTATGCATTATATGTAGTTGTATTAAAGAGGACCATAGTTTAGAAGCTCCAGGACTTTAATCAGGCTTTTTTTTTTTTTTTTTTGTAAAGAATATATTGCTGAACTTGTTTATTCAACTAAAATAAGCACAGATTTTAAACTGGAAATTTGGACTCATGGAGCAGACCAGTGTTCTTCAACCTTTTTTTATCTCATGAAACACTTAAACCTATAGTTAATATTTCATGGCACCCTTAAATCATGATGATCAAAAAAAAGAGTTAAAAAAAAAGAATATGCTTACTGTGTTTTGAACTTCTTTCAAAAATAATTTAAGTAATGATCTTTAAAAACTTTTGTGGCACCTAGGATGCTCTCGCAGCACACACAATGGTTGAAAATCACTGTAGTAAACGCTAACTTAAATGACGGAATAGGTGAAATCGTTCACTTCTAGCTTATTTTTATTTGGTATGCTCTCAGTAATTGTAATTTTAACTGCAAAATTGGCATGAAATGGCAGAGCAGTCTTTATTAACTTGTTCCTGTAATAAAAACAGACATGCACTCTGGGACTGTCCATCTGGCACCTTCAGTGACAAATTAAAACTTGATATTTAATTATCTCAATACTTATCATTAATGATTATTTTTATAGAAAAATAATGTAACTTCTTTTCAGATTTAGATTTTTTATCCTCAACTTCTGAGCAAATTTCTCAAATTAATGTATCTAATTTAGCTGCATATGAGAAAAATATTATCTCAAATTTTATCTCTGGTGTTTCTCATATCTTTTTATACAACAATATTTCTCTTAGTCTCTTAGGGCTGCAAAATACCATAGGCAGGGTAGCTTATAAACAAAAGAAATTTATTTATCTCAGTTTTGGAGGGTGGGAAGTCCAAAATCAAGGCAATGGCAGATTTGGTGTCTACTGGGACCTGTTTCCTTATTCATAGATGGTGCTTCCAGGGTAGAAAAAGACAAAACAGCTGTCTGGAGCCTCTTTTCATAAGGGCACTAATCCCATTTTAAGGGTTCCACTCTCATGACCTCATCACCTCTCAACTGCCTCATTTCCTAATACCATTACATTGGTGATTAGGTTTCAACATATGAAATTTTGAGTAAACAAACGTTCAGACTATAATAGTATTTAAATGCTTCAGATATTCAAAAAAGTCAAAACATTAGGAAATAAATATTATGGTTAATTTTTTCCTATGTTCTGTCTGCCCTTCAGAACAATTACCATAAGGATTGGTGGGTCAGTGTAAACAGAGATTACTCCATTCATTACTATCTAAACCAGTGGTTCTCAACCTTCCTAATGCGGCAATGTATTTTCATTGTTACAAGGGGTTGTGACCTACAGGTTGAGAACCACTGATCTAAACTGATAATATCTTAAGCATATTTTTATCCTTATGAGTTGAATTCATTTTTCAGAAATATGAATTATTCATTTGGTTACAATTTCATGTTTATAAAGAATATTTTTTGTAAAGCTGATTATCAAGCATTTCTTTTTCTCTTTCTCTCCTTCAATCTTTCCTTCTTTCCTTCTTTTTCTTTCTTTTTCCCCCCGTAGCTGCATATTTTATTTTATTCAAAAATAAATTATAAATATGTATATGTGTATAAATGGGAAAATAATGTATTGCCCAAAATCGAGCTAAGCCAAGAGCAGTTCTTTTTCTCTGCATTGATCTGAGGGATTTTACATTTGAAGAATGATGGCACCTTCGACTTTTGGCTCTATGCCTAAGAGCAAGTGCATTCTCTATTAGAGGCCATTCAAACTGGAGTCGAGCCACACAAGTGCTGGCCACCAGGTGGCAGATATAATAGTTCTCACAGTAAATGAAAGAAAATGGAGCCATTTTCTTTAATCGCATGTTGTCGTCAATGCGCTAATGGCATTAACACCTTGGGTTGTTAGTTTTACTTTGTATTTGTGTGTGTGTGTGGCCTTTAATAAAACTGGCTGTTTGGAACCTTGGTCCACCTTCACACCTCCTATGCCACTTAAATGAACATACTCAAATATTTTATTTCACTTTATTTTGAGACAGAGTCTCATTCTGTAGCCTTGGGTAGAGTGCTGTAGTGTCATAGCTCACAGTAATTTACAACTCCTGGCCTCAGTGATCTCTTGCCTCAGCCTCCCAAGTAGCTGGGACTACAGGCCTGTGCCACCACACCTGGCTAATTTTTCTGTTTTTAGTAGAGATGGGGTCTCACTCTTACTCAAGCTGGTCTTGAACTCCCGAGCTCAAGCAATCCACCACCCTCTGCCTCCCAGGGAGCTAGGCATGAGCCACCATACCCAACCAACATAACCAAATTTTAAAAGAGAAATTTTTTTTTTAAAATCATTTCAGATCTTGGTTGGTTGATTGGGTCAGAGCAAAACCAAACACAGGCACGTTTAGGTTGCCACTGAGGACCCCAGAACAACATAGAGTGAAGAGGATCTTACATGGAGAGGAGTTTAAAAGCCTTGCCACAAGAGAGAGAAAGGGTGACTTTTTTCTTTCTTTCTTTCTTTCTTCTTATTGTTAAATCATAGCTGTGTACATTAGTGCCATCAAGGGGTACAATGTGCTGGTTTCATATACAATCTGAAATATTCTCATCAAACTGTTCAACGTAGCCTTCATGGCATTTCTTAGTTATTGTATGTAGACATTTGTATTCTGCCTTTAGTAAGTTTGACCTGTACCCATTCTAAGATGCACAGTAGGTGTGGCCCCACCCATTATCCTCCCTCCAACTGAACCTCCCCCCTCCCTTCCCCTTCCTTGGCCCTTTCCTCATAGTTTTGTGCTTTTATAACTTGGTTCTCCCATTCTTTAACAACCAGCTTTCTTAAATGTGAAAATTATTTCCAAGAAGCAACTTTATTGCTTTTTGTTACAATTAGGGAAAAGGAGGCAGTGGTGTTCAAATGATGCTTGACAGCCTGGGTAACAAGCACCAACCATCTGTGCTATAGCAGCACTGTTTGTATTTTTAATGTTTGCACATACAGCAAAGATAATTAAAAATAACTATAATTAAAAATGATTACAACAAATTACTTTTCCCTCAACAATAATATGTGCCTGTAACTTATAAGTTACTTACTAAAGTAACCTTTATGGAGTCTAACAAGAAAACATTACAATCCCTTTATAGATTTGGGGGAGGGGAGATTTTTCCAACCATGAAACTATTGGGTTTATTATACTTCACAAACATTTGAAACTACAGGAATTATCTCTGTATCTCTGTATGTTTTTCTCAGAAAGATTAAATGTAACGTTTTCTCCAAATATACAAAGTAAAATGACTAGAAGGTGAAAAAAACCAATTTAGTTCCGTGCACAGTCCTGCATTAAAACAATTAATTATTTTTCAAAAGGTCATACGAAACATGGAAAGACCAGCCACTTCAGGAACAATAGCCATCCCTTCCCTTTAAGAATTTTGGAACCTTTTTTTATCCTCAAAAAACCTCTAAAGAAGATGATGGTTAGCAACAGAAGGTGAATAGTCTGTCCCAGGGGAAGGGTAGAGACATCGACATAGGCTTCATGGAGAGACTTGAGATCTCTCCTGGTAATACATTATGGAGGTTCAGGGCACAGCCCTGTAACCCAGACCGACTGGATCCTGATTCTCTCTGAGGACTTCCAGGGATGGGGCGGGCTGGTGGGGGATGCTGAATGAGGGTGGGGATATTTAGGAATGTTTTAAACTGAATGTCTCATTAGGAAACTGAAGGGCTTGGGAAACTTATAAGTGGGGAGACTTAAACCCTTTCCTATTTTAGTGTTGTCCCATATGATGGTTATCCTGGCTCAGTGGTCATTCTTTATGGAGAGCACCTCTGCTCCCTTGAGCACATCTTTGAGTTTCTAGGAAACTTGGGTAGAAGTCCAGTTTACGGTATTCGCACTGTGGTGCCTGACATTGACCACCACATGCCTGCCAAGCTTGAGGTGGGGGGTTCGGGTGGGGAGGAGTATCTGTTGTTGTTCCACAGTTCCCACCAGGCACAACTTGCTCTTGGAAGCAGGCCTGACCCTCCGGTGTACCAAAGTTGTATTCCAATAGCTCTCATACTCCAAAGTAGTAAAAGGGCTCTATTCTGCTGTGCGTTTGCTTTCCTTATAATTCTTTCTCTCCTTCAACCCAGGCACGAATCTAGGGGATAAGGACTGATATAACTCTATTTCGCTCAGAATCATGACTCTGTCCAACTGCTAAAGCTTTGTTACATACCTGTTCAGATTTATCTGGGTAGTTTCTTCTCCAGGATGCATTCTCCCCTGGGAGGTTTCCCTGCTGTTCAGTTCCCTTGCAAATAGGTTTCTGTCAGACTACCCCACTGTTTGTCAATCATGCCCATGTGTGTCTGAGCCACAGTAAAGTCATACTTAAAGGCTTTCCAGGGCTTTCTTAATCCCATAAATCAGTTTCCTTTAGATCAGACATGCCAGTTCATTCAAGAGGCCCAGACTTGCTGCTTAAATATATTACCAGTCTAAAACATTTTTAAAACATGTTTGATTACAAGTACTCTGTTGTTAATTTTTTTTGAATAATGTATACTTAAGTTATTTAACAAAATGATTCAGTTCAAGTAAATTCAAGTAATCCTTGGCATTCTTCTTTTTTGCTTATTTTTACTGGAAGCTTTTTTTTTTCTCTTCAGTTTCTCTTTTCTTTCTTCACTTTTACCATGCCATTTTACTGAAAAAAATACATTAGAAAATTAGTCCAGATTTTTTTCCCTCGAAATTATATAAGTCAGAATAGCACTAGAGGATTCACTTTAAATAATTTTCAATGCCTCATAAAAAATGAAAACATGCAAATTAGCTATGTATTCTTATAGTTTATTATAATTCATAATTATATATTTTATATAAATAATCAAGTAAATGTATTTTTATTGGATGACTTTCACATGTTAGAATTTATAACCCTCCCAATGTTCTTAGTTCTTAGAAAATTTCACAATTGATACTGCTGGTGAAATAATAGAAGCCAGCAAAGACAAACAAAAACAGTATATTTAATATTTATTAGTGTGTGATATTTATTAGTGTATGTAGCTAACTGGTAAACATTGTGAACTCTTCTTCTTTCTCAGAGGGACTAAGTTGGGAGGGCAGTGAGGAGAGGGATGGTCTTGAACCCATGAGCTCAAACAATCCACCCGCCTCCCCCTCCCAGAGTGCTAGGATACCAGGTGTGAGCCGCCATGCCCGGCCATTGGAGATTTTTTTAAATAGAAAATTTATACACATGAATGATAGCACACTGTCTTTTTGTTTTAACAAGCAAATACATTAGTTGTAGAATTCGTCCTTTCATGTGCTTGGGGGAAAGTAAACAGTATAGAAAAACAATAGTTGTGTCTATTCACAGTAACAAAAATATGAAATCAACCTAAATTTTTGTCAGCTGATGATTGGATATAGGAAATGTGGTGCATAGACATAATGGAATGCTATTCAGCCATAAAAAGTTAAACCATGTCTTTTGCAGCAAAATGGTTGGAACTAGGGACCATTATCTTAAGCAAAACAAGTTAGGCACATAAACACAAATTTTTCAAGTCCTCACTCATGTGTGGGAACTGAATACTGTGTACCTATGGACATAGAGTGTGGAATGAAAGACAATAGAGACTTGGAAGCAGAAAGATGTCAGAAGAGGAAGAATGATGAGAAATTATTAAGAGATACAACGTACATTTTTTGAGTGATGGAAATACTAAAAGCCCTAATGGCACCACTACAAAATATATGCAAGTAACAAAATTGCACGTGTACTTTATAAATTTACAGAAATAAAAATGGAAAAAATTTAAGAATGTTATTTATTTATTTTTGAGACAGAGTTTCACTTTGATACCTTTGGTAGTGCTGTGATGTTATAGCTCACAGCAACCTCCAACTCTTGGGCTCAAGTGATCCTCTTACCTCAGCCTCCCAAGTAGCTGGGACGACAAGTCCAGCTATGTTTTAGAGATGGGGTCTCACTCTTGCTCAGGATGGTCTTGAACCCATGAGCTCAAGCAATCCACTCGCCTCGGCCATTGAATTCCAGGTGTGAGCCACCCCGCCTGTCCATTGAAGATTTTTTAAATAGAAAATTTATACATATTAATGATAGTACACTGTCTTTTGTTTTAACAAGCAAATTTAGTAGTAGTAGAATTTGTCCTTTAGTGTGATTGGGGGAAAGTAAACAGTATAGAAAAACAATATTTGTGTCTTAATAGCAAGAAGTACAATTTAAAAGGAATATATTTTCTCAATTTCTTTCCTGTGACAAGACACGTATTAAAAATAGATCTGAATGAATGATAATATTTGTATATCTTTCCAAATGTGGGTTTGCTTTCAAAAGCAATTTTAATTTAATCTGGTAGGGAGCTTACTCCAGTATTGACAAGAAAGTGAAGAAAGAGTTCCCCAGTATCCAACCCATAGCAGGAACCTTTTACTAAGTACTTGCTCTTACTGAAATTTTAAGATAACTCTGCTAAAGAATCTTTAAGTTTTCCCTTTAATAATTTATTTATGTATTTATCTGGAGATTGGAAATGAATGTGGGTTAAGAAAAATAATAATGGAAGGAGGGAGGGGCAAGGGGATGACTAGAGGCATTGCTTATGGGCAGACCTCCGAGGGAAGAATGGATTTCAGAGAAAGGAGAGGGCAGATGAGATGTGGATCAGGTCTCAGACATCCAACATAGAGAGAAGTGCCGGAAAATGCCAGACTCCAGAGAAGAAAATTGTGAAGCAGAAAAGGAAGAACATAAAATAAAAAAGTTATTGATGTGGATGAAACCCATAGTCTCAGAGCCCAGAAAAAGGGTAGGGGGGACCCCTCTCTCCCTTCCACAAGCCTTCAGAGACTAGTAAGCAACCAAATCTCTGGGAGGCCTCTTCACCCCCACCCCCACCCCCATGAGCCCAGGCACATCGGCAGCACCAGATAGTGAGGAAAACTTGAATGATTCTGGCGTTTGGTCATTTGTGTGGAGCTGTCCACCAAAGAGAGTGCCATATGAGGCTGGAAAGCTGGCTTTCTTCCATTCAGACATTTTTTCCTTCACGCTCCCCCACCCACTGCAATAGAGAGTGCCTCTAGGTGAGAATTTGGGGAGCGGCCACTTCCACCCAATCCACACATACTGCAGGCTGAGGTTCTCATGGAGAGTGGTTCCCACATCTTTGTACTTGAAGGCCTGTGGTGAACCCAGGCTGCCCAATTTGGCAAGCCCCTGACTGCTGGCATTTTGCAGTCACACACAGGTGGGTCAGACAAGTGGGCTGGACCTTATGTCCCCAAGGACTTAGTCGACTGCTGGGAACATAGGACAGAGGTCTGGGAAATGGACCCGTGTGGAGAGTAGGCCCATGTAGACAGAAATAGTGAGAGAAAATGGTAGGGTTGCAAGACAGCGAGTAGGGAGAATGCCCCTCCCCACCAAAGGAAAGCTCCTCTGTTGGATTAGAGTGGATCCTCTAGAGGGAAAAGCCCTGCTCTCAAGTGCCGTAGCACCCAGGCATGTAGGGGCACCTGGGCTGACCAGAAGCTGTGATCCTTACCCCATCCATTCTAGTCAGGAAAGAAGTTTAGTTGAAAATGCCACAAGTGTCCATCTCTCTTCAGTGGGGAGGTGCTGCAGGCTGAGAATTTTGTGAAGTGTGGGTCCCATGTTTATTCCCCTTAGGGACTGTAATGACATAGGATGCCCAATTTGGGAGCTCCCTGCCTGTTGGCATTTCCTTAGTTCTCATGCTAAAGGATCAGACAAGCAGGCTGGGGGAAGTTTTGAGAGCCAGACATCCAGGTTGTGAATCTCAGATGACTCTGTCTCCATGAGCAAGCTTTCTAGATATGTGAGGCCACTTTGGCCCCTCCCTAGAAGCCTTCCACAGAAGCTGGGAGCAGAGCTTTTAACCCTGTCAAAATAGCAACCTAACTAGCCATTGTGGAGTGGGTGGGTAAGCTCACTCAACCCCATCCCATTCAGCCTTTACCTCTCCCCGCACTTCTGCTGTGGCAGAGAACAGTGACTCACTCTGAAGTTCCAGAGCCTCGCCCACCACCTGGGGTCCTCAGTGCTCCACTTGAGAGGCTAGAGCCAGTCCCAGGTCTCAAAAACAATACTGTAAACTTGTTCCTTCCTGTGAACAAGACACCTACTGACAGAGAGAGGTCAATGTGTACATTCCTTTAGAGAGCATTTACTGACTCAATCTTACATGGTGAGATCACCCTCAAGCACCACCTACTGTCTCAGAGATTAAACTGGGTGTGCCAATACTATTCACATGATGAAGGAATCCATGCCACTGGGAAAAGAGAAAGGATTTAAAAGATCTGCATTCTCTCTCATTGAAGTAAAATAGGGAATTTGTACACATACCTAACTCACCACCACTGCAGCCTAAAAACAACTAACAACTGAGAAAAACACCACACTAAGGACATCTATAACCTGGCTTCTACCCAGAACCTAGATTGCCATCAAAGCAACCACAAACAAAGCCAAAGTTGCTTAGCCCATATATGCTACAAATACACTTATAGAAGTGAGGTGTGGGGACAAAACCCCATCTGAACAAAAACAAAATCCAAAAATAATAATTAAAAGCTGCTCCAGATGAGAAGGAATCAGCAAAAGAACTCTGAAAACATGAAAAATCAGAGCAAAAGGTCATCTCCCATAGGAAGCACCTGCACTCTACCAATGGATACCAACCAAAACAAAAATATTGAAATGTCATAAAAAGAATTCCAAATATGGATTTCAAGGAAACCCAATGAGGTTCAAGAGAAAAAAATTTTTTTAAAAAAGTTTAAAGAAACTAGAAAAACAATTCAGAAAATGAATTAAAAATTCACTAAAAAGTTAGATATCAAAGAAAAAGAAGTTTGGTAATAAAAAAATAGAATAACAAATATTCTGGTAATAAAAAAATTATTTAAGAAAATATAAAACATGGTGGAAAAATTTTAAAATAGACTAGACCAGGAAGAAGAAAAAATATCAGACAACTCTTTCAAATTTCTTCAGTAAGTCAAAAATAATAACCAGAGAACTAAGGAAAATGAAAAAAAGCCTACAAGAATTATGGGATTAGGTAAAAATGGCCAATATAAGAATCACAGGCATCCTTGAGGTGAAGAAGAAAATGCACTAGTGCTAGAAAACCTATTTGAGGGAACAGTTGAAGTAAACATCCCTTCTTTGTATAGATTAAAACATCCAGGACTAAGAAGCTCAGCGAACACCTGGAGACTTACTGCAAAGAGGCAATCACCGAGACACATAGTCATGCCAAAAATCAACATGTAGGAGGGACTCCTGTGATTTGTAAATCCTGTTATTTGAAAACATTAAATAACTTACAAAGGAAAACCCATCAGGTATTTGCATACCTCTCAACTATGCCAGAAGGGACCAGGATCCCCATCATCAATCTTCTTACATGGAAAATCTGCCAGCCTAGAATTTTGTATCCTGCAAAACTATGCTTCATAAATTCATAAATGAAGGAGAAATAGATGTCTCTAGACAAGCAAACACTGACAAAATTTGTCATGACCAGATCTACACTGCAGAAAACACTTAGAACTGCATTATACGTGGTTCAACACAGTGGCCAAACACCAGGGTAAAACCACCTAAAAGCTAAAGCTCAGAGTTAATGTAAAGCACTAGTACAAAAGATAAAACAAACAATAAGGTACTGTCCAAGATGATGAACAGAGTGGAAGCGCACATATCAATCATATCAATCAATATAAATGGTTTAAATTTCCTACCCAAGGAATATAAGCTAGATGAATGGATAAAAAAAAAAATACAATCCAAATTTCTGTGGTCTCCAGCAAATGTATCTCACCCAAAAGGACTCTTATGGTCTCAATGTTAAAGACTAGAAACCAATATTTCATGCAGATGGTAATCAAAAGAAAGCAGGCATAGCCATTTTTATGTCAAATAAAATTAAGTTAACAATATTATAAGAAAGAAAAAATGTTCAATGTAGTTTAACTGTAAGGAGCAGTTCAACAAGAAAACATAGCAATCTAGATATTTATTTATATTTAAAAAAGAGTACCCAGATTAATAAAGCAAACCCTACTAGATTTAAGCAGTGACATAAACAGCGGTATCATAATTGCTGGGAATTCAATATCCACTGAAAGAAGTGGACAGATCTCCAAACATAAAATAAATAAACATTGAATATGACTGTAGAACAAATGGGTTTAATAGACAATATAGAATATTTTCCCCCCAAACCACTGATTACACATTCTTCTCATCAGCACTTGGGATATTCTCTAAGATTGACCATATTTTAGGGCACAAATCATTGTTCAACAAATTCTAAAAATAATTAAATCATACCATATATCATCTCTGATCACAGTGGAATAAAACTAGAAAATAATACCAAGAGAAATAACCACATTTACACAAAGTCACAGATATTAAACAACCTCCTGCTGAGTGATTATTGGATCGATTATGAAATTAAGATAGAAATCAAAAGATTCCTTGAACTGAATGACAAAGTTAACAAAATCCATGGGATTCAGCAAAAGTAGTCCTAAGGGGAAAATTCATACCCTTAAAAGCCTGCAACATGAAAACATAAAGATCTCCAATTAGCAATTTAATAGCACATATCAAGGAATTAGAAAAGAAAGAGCAAACCAAACTCAAAGTCAGCCGAAGAAAAAAAAATAACTAAGGTCAGAGAGGAACTAAATGAAGTAAAACCCAGGAAAATTATATAGAAGAACAATAGGAAAAACAAAAAAAAGATTGGTTCTTTGAAAAGATAAGCAAAATTGATAGACCTCTTAGGTAGACCTCTTGGTAGATTAACCCAGAATATAAGAGAAAGGACCTTATTGAGCTCAATAAAAAATGAAAAAGGAAATATTACAACTGATACCACAGAAATACAAAGTAATATCTGTGAAAACTATGAAAAGTTCTATGAACATAAACTCAAAAATGTAGAGGAACTTGATAAATTTCTGGAACAACACTCCATCCTAATACTCAGTCAGGAAGAAATAGTATTTCTGAACAGACTGATAATGAGCAATGAGATTGAAGCAGCAATAAAAAATATTTAAAAAAAAAAAAAAAAAGCAAAAACTCCAGACCTGATGGATTTACAGTCATATTTTAATCAGACCTACAAAGAAAACTTGGTAGCCAGTATCACCTTCATCCTAAACCCAAGAAAGGACACACACACACCACACAAACTACAGTATCTGTATATCTCTTATAAATATAGATGAACAAATTCTCAATAAAATACTAGCAAACTGAACTCAGCAGCACATCAAACAAATAACCCACCAAGTGGACTTTATCCTAGTGATGCAGGGATGTTTCAACATATGTAAATCGATGAAGGTTATGCACTACATAAACAGAAGCAAAAATTACAATCATATGATCTCAATAGATGCAGAGAAAGCATTTGACAAAATTCAATGCCCTTTCATGATAAAAACCTGCAACAGACTAGTCATAGAGGAACATATCACAAAATTATAAAAACACATATCCAGGAATTAGAAAAGGAAGAGCAAACCCACAGGCAACATTATACTGAATGGGGAAAAAGTTTTCATGTTCATATATCAGTAGAATCAGCATTTAAAAAATGTCCATACTACCCAAAGTGCTTTACAAAATCAATTTTATCCTCATAAAATTACCCATGTCCTATTTCAGAGATCTAGGAAAAAAAAAATTCTGTGCTTTGTTTGGAATTAGAAAAGGGTCCTAATAGCTAAGGCAATGTAACGAATCTGGAGGCAACAAATTACCAGAGTTCAAACTATAGTACAAATCTATAGTAACCAAAACAACAAGGTAATGGCCCAAAAATAGAGATACAGACAATGAAATAGAATAGAAAATTCAGATGTAAAACCAATATAAATACAGCTAACTGATCTTTGACAAAGCAGAGAAATATATACACTGGGCAGAAGAATCTCTATTCAGTAAATGGTTCTGGGAAAACTGGATAGCTATTTGCAGAAAAATGAAACAGGATTCTTGTCTCTCACCATTCACAAAATATTAATTTGAAATGGATAAAAGACTTAAATGTAAGGTCTGAAAACATAAAGAAGAAAATACACATAGAAGAAAATGTTGGAAGATCTCTTTTAAATAAAGACCTAGGCAAAAAAGTTATGAAGATGATAGGAATGCCAATCAAAGCAACAATAAAAATAAATAAATAGGACTCGATTAAATTAAAAAGCTTTGGCACAGCCAAGGAAATAATCAGCAAGTACACAACCTATAGAACTGGAGAAGATATTTGCAAATTATGTATTTGATAAAGAGCTAATAACCAGAATCTACAAAGAACTCATAAATCAGCAAGAAAAAATAAAATAATCTCACCAAAAAGTGGGCAGTAGACATCAACAGAAACTTTTCAAAAGAAGAAAAACAAAGGGCCAAGAAATATATGAAAAAGTGCTCAACATGTGCTCACTTTGGCAGCACATATACTAAAATTGGAACGATACAGAGAAGATTAGCATGGCCCCTGAGCAAGGATGACATGCAAAATTCGTGAAGCGTTCCATATTTAAACAAACAAACAAACAAAAAAAAAGTGCTCAACATAGCTAATCATTAAGGAAATTTGAGTTAAAACCACAAAGAGATATCACCTTACTACTGTTAGAATGGCTTTTATTAACAACAACAACAACAAAATAATAGATACAGGCATGGATGCAGAGAGAAATGAATGCTTATACTTTTTTTTTGCTGGGACTACAAATTATTACAACCTCTGTTAAATACAGTATGGAGATGCCTCAAATTACTAAAAGTAGACTTACATTTGAGCCAGCAATCCCAGTGGGTATTTATTTACTCAAAGGAAAAAAAAGTCATTTATCAAACAGACATCAGCACTTAAATGTTTATTGTAGCACAATTCACTGCTGCAAAGATATGGAATCAACCCAAGTGCCATCAATTCATGAGCAGATTAACAAAATGTGGTATATATATACCATGGAATACTACTCAGCCACGAAGAAGGATGACTTCATGACTTATCTCATGAATGGAAAAACTAACACCACAAATACTCGCTATTAAATTGGAACTAAATGAAGAGCACACTTGTGCATAGAGGGAAGTAAAACTTCATGGGAATCAAGCAGAGGGATGTGAGGAGGAGCAGATAGGTGAAACCCTCCCTAATGGATACAATGAACACTATCTAAACCATGACTCAAGCACTAAAAACTGATCTATGTAACCAAGAATATTAGTACCCAGTAATAATTTGAAAAAAAAAGAAGAAAGAAAATTAAATAAAAGATTAAAGGAAAAACCTGAATTCTAAAACTAGTAAATCACATCATATTGTTATTCTTCTTGGAACACAGGTTTATTTTTATGAGTATTATAAATGCATCTGTTGATACAATAATGAAACTGATTTTTTAAACAAACCATAGTAGAACTTATAAAATGAGAGAATGTTATACTTCAAAGTATTCCCCCTGGGAATGCACACATTTATTCTAAATATGCTATTATTTTTCAAACCACATTTATTGTGACTCTTTTGAAGTTTTTAAAAAAATTACAACTTTATCATCCACACAAGAAGTTTATCTTCTTACAGTGTAATTAAATCACGCATTTTAGAAACCAAATGTCTTATGTTCCAGAGTTATCACTCTATCTTCATGATCAATCTTGATGATAAAAGATGTCTTACTGTTACCAAAAATAAATAAATAAATACATAAGTAAATAAATAACAGTCATAAGATCAAGACATTTCTAATGATATCTTAAATAAGGGAATAAATTTATGAACTATTAGGTGAGTTTGAAGGTATTTATTTTCAGTTCAGAAAATAATTCTTTTAAATAGAGGAAGGCATTTTAATTTCTTTATTTATCTAGAGATGGGGTCTGGTCTAGGGCAGAGCGCAGTGGTTATTCACAGGCATAATTGTCGTGCACTGTTGCCTCAAACTCCTGGCCTCAATCTCCTTGAAGCTGGCACCACAGGCAGGTGCACTGTGCATGGCCTCAGAAGGTAATTTTAAGAGTTTTAAACTGATCAACTTTGTCGTCAGTAGAATAAGTTTGCAACTTCTGGACTTAGCCATCTAAGATGAGACTAGATTCATTTGCAAGAACAAGTGCTTCTGTGCTTATTCAAAAAACATCATCTAGCTTTATAGGCACACTGTGTAAATAGAAAACAGTGCTATAGACATAAAAATGAATATAATGAGCATGTCCTTTTACCAAAAGGAAGCAATTATGCTCAGTAGTAAGTAAGTATTTTAGTGAAAAGTACATTTGCTTTTCAATTTTGTTCCATATTAGAGTTTAAGCTGAAAGAGACCTCAGAGACCAGTTACTACAACCCACTTACTATTTTACTTGTAGAGGAGGGAAAAACATGGCCCAGAGAAAATGAAGCTAGGTGACTTGTTTGAGGTTACATAGTTAGTCAGATGTCTTGAACTTGAATTTTCAGTTACTTGATCATTAATACAAGATTCTTCTTGTTACTTCCTAGTGTGTCCCAAGTAGAATCTGTTTCATGTGAGAGTTACATAATCCAAGGCAATTTTTAAATGTTAAATTATAGAATATGTTAATGTGTCTTTTGTGGACTTTAAAAAGATAAAGCAGTGCTGTTAACTTTGTTTTACATGCCAGGAACACTATACTTTTTAAAAGTCACATGTGGGTGATTCAGAAATGTGGAACACTTAAGAAAAAGTCTGGTTTCTTTTTCATCAGTTGAACTGTTTTGTTTTATTATTTCATTCAGAAGGAATCATGAAATTAGTGTTCATTTTCAATTTTAATCACTGTTTTTTACCCTGATACTACTATTTCCCGAGTGTTTTTGCTTTATTCTTTTCATAGCCAGTATTTGTTTCTTTGAAGAGTTTTAAAAAATATTAAAAATAAACTTTTTGTTTTTTCTTTGCATTTTCAAGCTGATCATCTTTTACAAAGACGTATTTGAAACACTCAAAGTCATGAGTGGTGTCTCATCTAATCAGGATATTAAGGTGAAATATTTTAGACTGGATAATTTATAAACAACAGAAATTCCTTTCCTATAGTTCTGGAGATTGGGAAGTCCAAGATCAAGGTGCCAGCAGATATGGTGTGTGGTGAGGCCGTGTTCTCTGCTTCACAAAGGGAGTCTTCTTGCTGCTCTGTTACATAGTGAAGGGGAACACGCTCCCTCAGGCCTGTTTTAAGAAGGCATTAACCCCTTTTATGAGGGCTTTAACCCCAGGGCTCTAACCCCAGAGTGTTGCACGTTCTACATACACTGATCTTGAAGTATGAAAAGAGGAGGATTTGTGGAAGGATGGAAGAGAATCTCATTAAGACTCAGCCACAGTCTTTAAAATATACATGTATCTTCACCCTCATGAAAGGAAGTCTGAAGAAAGTATATAATCTAAATTTTTTTCATTCAGAAATAATGAAATTTTTAGAAACCTGTGCTTTAATATTCTCAAAAAATATGCAAAAAGACACAGTCTCTGCTGAACAAGAGTAAGGACCATAAGTTTGAGATAATGGCAGGAAAGCTAGCCCAGTACACTGTGCAGTTGTTGAGAATGTAGGCAAACCAAAACAGGATTAAAATAAAATCCATACTGAAGGCAGAAAGAAAATACGTGGTCTTTCAGAAATGAGTATTGGCAAGATGAAAGTGATAATACAGCTGTATGAGGAGAATGTTCCAGACCAGCAGCCCTTTATGGGATGAGTGACTAGTTTCACGGGAAACCAGTTTTCACAGACGTGGGACAGAGAGGTTGGAACACTTAAGAAAAGGTCTAGTTTCTTTTTTATAAGTTAAGCTGCTTTGTTTTATTATTGCACTCAAACTGAACAGCGCAATCAGTGTTCATTTCCAATTTTATTCACTGTTTTTCACCCTGACACTCATACTTACAGAGTGCTTTAGATTTATTTTTTTCATAGCCACAGTTTACAGTAGGGTTCATGCTCCTATGAGAATTTAACGCCACTGTTGATCTGACAGGACATGGAACTTCAGGGGGTGATGTGAGCGATGGGGTGCAACTGTGAATACAGATGAACCTTCATTTGCTGTCTGTGCTCACCTACTATGCAACTGTTTCCTAACAGGCCCTGAGCCACTACTAATCTGCAGCCCAGAAGTGGGGGACTTATAGTTCTATACAGAGAAAACTAGCTAAGGAGAGAGGGTGACCTGTTCAAAAGCCAAATCTATTATGCATGGGATGGAGATTGCTGGGAAGAGTGGCTAGAGATGAGTTGAAAGAAGTAGGAAGGATCAGGTTGTAAGGGTCAAAGAAGCATTTTTCAGGACATTTGTACTTCATCTTGAGGGCAATAGAGAGCTATTGAAAATTTTTCTTTGTTAAAGAGTTGGCATCACAAGAGATAACGCATTTGAAAATCACTCTGGTTTGTGTTATGTGGAAGGTATGTGTTATGTGGAAGTTATGTGGAAGATAGATTGTGCCTGTGGCTCAAAGGATTAGGGCACTGGCCCCATATACCAGAGGTGGTAGGTTCAAAACCAGCCCCACCAAAAGCTCCAAAAAAAAAAAATAACTGGATGAGTGGCAATGCCATTTAATGAAATGGAAATGGTAGATGAAGACACAACATTCTGAGAATCACAGCAACATTAGTATTTCATGTTGTGTTTGAAGTATAGATGCTCCTTCACTTAAGATGGGGTTGTGTCCTGACAAATTAAAAATATTATAAATTGAAATGCATTTACTATTTCTAACCTCCTGAGCATCATAGCTCAGCTTAGCCTACCTTAAACATATTCTGAATATTATTGTTTTGTTCTGAACATTGATGGTAATATTAACATTAGCTTATAATGGGGCAAAATCATATTCAAAAGCACTGGGGACACAGTACACTGTGTTCAGTGGAGTCTTAGTTGTTTGCCCTTGTGATTGCGTAGCTGACTGGGAGCTGCCATGTCCTGCTACTACCAGCATTGAGAGAGGGTATCATCTAGCATATTGGGAGCCTGGGAAAAGATCAAAATTAGACGTTAGAAATTTTACTGTGTATGTAGCACTTTTACACCATTGTAAAGTTGAAAAATAGTAAGTGGAACCGTCATAAATTGGGAACCATCTGTGTATTGGTGACAGGTATATGTGTCAGTGATGAGTGACAGTAACAAATAGTAGTTGGGTATATAGATCGGGAATTCAGAAAAACACCAGGATAGAGATAAACTGGTAGGTCTTGAAATTTTGGTATCTGCATATAATGCTATTCAACCATGAAAAGAAATAAAGCATTATTATTTCCTGCAATGTTTCCAGAATATTATGCTAAGTATTGGGCTTGCAAAAAGTAAGAGGAAAACTTTAATGTTAGGGTTTCACAAACCAAAGGAAGAGTTTGTTTCAAGAAAGAAGGGAGATGAATGGATAAACCAATTGTGATACATATATGTAATAGAATATTATTCAACTATAACAAATTAAGTACCAATATATGTGCTGCAAGGTGGAGGCACCTTTTAAGCCTTATGCTGAGTGAAATAAGGCAGACACAAAAGCCTACAGGGTATATTGTGCAGTTACATTTATATAAAATGTCCAGAATAGATAAATGCATAAAGACAGAATGCAGAGTGGTGGTTGCCAAGGCCTGGGAGGGAGGGTGGAAATGAATAAGAGATTTTGTTTTGGAGTGATGGGAATGTTTGGAAGCCAGCTAGAAGTGGTGGTTGCACAACATTGTGAATGTGCGAAATGTCACTGAATCGTTCATTTAAAATCCATTGTGAATTCCATGTCAATAAATTATTTTTAAAGAAGAAGGGAGGTAAATTAACGGACACAAAAGCCACTGTGGGATCAAGGAAGAGAAGGGCTGAAAAGTTTCCATTTGTTTTAGAGACAAGAGATCTGTTGGTGGGTGTGGTGGTGTTAAGAGGCCAGATTGTTGTGGGTTGAAGAATGAGTAGGCTGTTAAAAAGTGAAGACATTAAACAATGAATCTGTGAAGAAATTGGTCTGTGAAGGGGAGGAGAAAGGTAAATTTCTAGCTGGAGATGGATGTGCTATCAAGGGAAAAGTTTTCTTTCTTTGTTAAGATGAGAGGGGGTGACTTTAACACATTTAACTATTCCCTTGAGGGATGTAGGAGACTGTAAGAGGTGTTACAGGGCTCACTTTCTTGCCAGAGAAGGAGGGACATGGAAAGGAGGCACATCATTAAGTTAGATAGTGGGAGATTGTGACATTTCTCACTCAAGTCCTTGTATTCTTAAAATAGGACATAAAAGATGTGGTCTGAGGGAACAGAAGCTAAGGTAAACATGTAGGGGATACAGACAGGCTTCAGAGAGTTTTTGTGGGGATAAGAAATGACAGTTGACATGGAAAACAGGGTGTGTTGACCCCCCAGGCTTGGAAATGAAGCTACTGCATCACCTGTTTTCTCCTGAAACTCACAGCTTTTGGGATAGGTGCAGACAATGTGCCTCACCCAATAGTTTCCTTTGGATAAGTCTACCTTTTTGAGGGCTGCAAACAACAGGAGTAGCTGAAGGAAAACCAACCAGCCATGTTTCTTGTGACAATATCTTCCCTTAATTTTAGACAATTGACTGGCCTTTGCACATGGCTTTTCACTTTACATTTTCCTATGCATGATCTCATACAAATATAAGAAAATGGCTTTATTGGTAACATTTCCATTTGGTAGGTGAGGAAATACAGACTCTGAGAGGCTCAAATGTGTTAAAGAGTCCACCGAGGTTTTCTGCCGTGAAAGGGCTGCGTTCTGAACATGTGCATTAGGCTTTAAGAATTGTAATTGATTAAACAACTGTAGGTGAAAATTACCAAAATATCAACTGGACCAAGGTGACTCTTCACCTGTGCAGAAGGCTGCCTCAATTATACACAAATGAGAATGGAGTTTTCCATGAAATCTGGCAAATAAGGTTAGATGCAATACATAGAATACATATTATGTCTTAAAAGAAAGCAATCCTTAGTTCATAGCTCAAAATAGCAATTTTTTTTTTTTTCTGGTGCAGCAAAGGATACTCTGGTATTATATCACGCAACAGTTAGTGAGCAAAAGTAACTGAATGCAATATATTTACTGACAATAGTGCCAGGCCGTTTTAAGCCGCAGTATTGATTTACTTCTTTCAAAACCAACGTGACAGCAGAAGGCAGAAAAAAATCACATGATTCAGGGAAGATTTCCGAGGATTTAAAAGCGGTAACCAAAAATCTATAAGTTTTAAAATGACAAACCAGAAAAACTGTGAACTAGTGAATCAGTGAATTCAACATTTATTAAAGAGAAAATATGGGATATCGTGGAAGGGAGAATGCTCGAGGAAAGAAGTCAGGAAAAGAGTGAGAATAAGAACAGCTTTCTGAATCTACAGCCAAGAACAGAGATTTTACTCTCACCTGCAGCAACAAATTATAGCTTTGTTGTCATGGCTTTATACACAGCAAGCATCTATAATTTATGTTATTTTTTAGACTATTTATAATTATTCCAGTAATTTGCTTATTTAGAGAGTCATATGAGTAAACTTGTTCTGTCATCTCTTTCCCTGACCAGCCCAGTGTGGCTCAGATAAGCAGCCCTCTATACTTAGATGAGATGAAGCTATCTTTGGCTTGCTCCATGCTGAGACTCTGCTTTCCGATTTAAATTAATAGGATGCTAAGCCCTGAAAAGCTGATAGCTTAAGGAGCTACCATCAGAAGTGGTTTGCAATACCCCATTCAGAGCATACTAGGCCAAATTCCTATTTGCTGTAACATTACAGTGAAGAGATAGAAGGATCGGGGGGATACCAGAAAGGCTGAGTGAACCCTATGGATGCTGGAAAGACATATACTGAGGCTAGATCGGTATCGCACTCAGCTGAGCCTCCACTCAGGGGCTAACTCTAGGTTATTTGGTTTGTTGGTGTATTGCCATGGCAGAGCCATCACTCCTAAGCCACAAACGATCAGGTGAATCTTGCAAAAATGGTGTACTTTTTCTTTTTTATTTAGGGTAGTGTAGAAAGAACTTTTCAGTTTGTTTACTAAACTGTACTTCTATGTTTACAAAAATATACTCAAAATGCTAGAGTTAGTAGAGTTCTATTCACTAACTTTTTTTTTCCTTTTGTTGCATTTAAATGTTACTATTTTCCCCACCACTTTGGTTCTTTGACAGAATCTGTAATTAGAGTTTCATTACCTTACAACCCACAAAAACAGTATTTTTCAAAGTGTGCCAAGACCACCTGCTTTTTAAAATGCTCCTATCTCAGTCCCATCCTAGATTTTCTAAATCAGAAGCTCTGGAAATGTACCACTGAAACCTGCATGCTTAACAAGATCCCTGGGTGACTTTTAAAACCGTGAAGAGTAACATCCACGAAGAAAGTGCATCTTTCACAGCTATACAGTGTGCTGAATTTTCATAATTTGAATAGACCCAGGTGGCTAGCACCTTGATCAAAAAAACAGAATATCACCGGCACCTCTTAAGTAACCTTTTCTAAAACTGTCTCCACCAAGGATAATCACTAGCCTGGTTTTCAAAAAGATAGTTAAAGCCCACTTGTTTTTCGTAATTTCTATAAATTGAATCAAATACGAGGTGCTCATTTATGAGTAGCTTCATTTTCTTGATGTTATGCTTATAAAAACTCATCTATATTTTTGCCTATTGATACAGAGACTATTTTTTCTTAGTGATGAATTATATTATTTATGAATATACCATGATGTATGTATTCATTCAAGTGTTGATGAAGACCTGTCCGGTTTTGAGTTTGGGGGTTTATTTTGAGAGTTCTGCTATGAGCATTGTAGTGCATGCTTTTTTTTTTTTTTTTTGAGTATATATGTTTGCATTTTTTTGCTGGGAACATCAAGTCAAAACTTGTACCAGACAAAGTTAAACAGGTAAGGAAGACTTTATTCAAGACTGTTGCAATAGCGAGATTGGATCACAGTCTAAACTTAGTTCCACTGAAACAATATATGGCTGGGAGAGTTATTAAGAACTGGAAGTAGGCACCCACTGAAATTAGGGTTCTCTCTCCCAAAGAGACTGGAAGGTAGGTCTCTCAGCTGACTGAATGTTAATTACATTTCAAAGGAAGGGCTCCCAGGTCCTTGAGAAAGGCAGTCGAGGGGGTGTCATCTCTGGGCTCCTAATTTTGTCTATAAGCCCTCTCATCATCCCTGGAGACAATCTTATGAGTTTTCTCCATAGACACATTAAAATAATGAATTATTTTAACATTAATAGAATAATACTGGTTTATTTTAGCATGTCTAAATTGCTGACATTAACATGTTTTTGTTTTGCTGTTGAATTATGCTTGATGATATCTTATTGGGGATTGTTTCATCACTAAATAAATTGAAATTATTCTATATATTTCTGCTTAGTGCTATCTTTATTGGGTTTGGGAATTGATATAGAAATACTCATTTATTTGCACGTCATCTTCGGAGAGGAGATAAGCTAATCTTTTCTATATTGTTCCCATTTAGTAAGTATACTCTTGAAGTAAATACATGTCCATTAAGTTCAGGGAGTAGGTTGTTACCATTGCCCTTTTATGGTTCTTATGAGCTTGTCCTCCATCACCTCCTATCCTGAACTTTTGCTATTGTTTCTTTTCCTTCTTTTATAACTTCATCTGTTTATTCTCTATTTACCTCAGTATATACTGTGCCTTTTCTGATTTATAGTGGACATCTGATAAATATTTGTGAAGTGAACAAAGAGTTAACAAAATAAGTTTCTTCTATCAGATTAAATACATTGATTTCAAGAAGGTTTATTTCTTTTAAGGCCTCTTTTTTTCTTGTGAACTTGGCAAAGGTCTGTGGAAGTTCAATATAAACTGTGATGTGAAAACGTTTGCTTTTATAAGAGATTCAGAGTTTTCAAGAATCTTCAAATAGTGTTAATTTCCTAAAACATGTTTCTATTATCATGTTGATAAAATATGTTTAGAATCCATATTTCAGCACGCAGTAGACCTTGTTACTATATTTCTTATGGTAATCTTTCTTTTCTTTTGTCCCAAATATGTAGCAAGACTTTTGAAAATAGTTTTCCAGGTCAGTAGCCAGATATTTTTGTCTAATTTTTTTATATATATATAGATAGTGGCTAAGACAGCACTTTAAAGATCAGAGACATACTGAGATGACTTTGTTTAAGCCTTCCACTTTCTAAAGATAAGAAACCACATTTTCTTTCTTTATGATGGTGTTAAATTTTAGCGCTTGGTGGGATGTGGTGGCTCACACTTGTAATCCTAGTACTTTGGGATGATAAAGGCAGGAAGATCGCTTGAGGCCAGCGGTTTGTGATCAATTGGAGGTCTACATAGTGAGGACCTATCTTTACAAAAAGGACTTTTAAAAGATGAATTTTAGCTTTCAAGAATTACTGAAACTCTCATAAGCCACAATTAAATCACTTTGAAGTTATTGGTCTGATTTTGAGTTTTCTCTCTATTGCAGGCATCTGAAGACACCCTTTCTTTTATTTTTGTGCTAGGCTACATATTTAAAACATTTTACATTATATTTTTTGTAGTGTTTCACTATGCGATGGAGTAGGGCATCTCTTTAGCAGCTTAGTTTTCTGTATTTCTGTAAATATAGAATTTTTTTTCTATATTTCAAGTGATTATCATGTTCACTTAAAGTTGCACCCGCTGATTGAGTCATTTACTGGTCTAATATAAACAATTGTTTTCTATTTATGACATAGCAACATAGTATAAGGTGGTAGTTTGAATTTCTATATGTACCTTCATGTGGAGAATTTGTTTTTCATATGGATATCCTGCGTCAATGGAAGAGATGTACAAATAGAAGATATAAATCATTAAAATAAACCAGATGTGCTCAGAAAAGTATGAGCAAACTCAATAAGCAGTGATTTCTCAGAAGACAAAAGAAACTAGATCTGCAACAAGAGTGGTAAGCAGAGTCCAGTGCCACTCGGTACCTAGGTTTTATAAGGACAAAGAATTATATATTTTATTTGAAGAATGCAGACCATTGACCACTGTTGACTTTAGCAAGAACAGACTTATTGCACTTGTGGGAGTGAAACGTCAGACTAATTTGGACAAGAAAGTCAAAGGGAAGTAAATGAAATGAGTGAGAATTATACTCCAGAAATTATTGGCCATGCAAGGAAAGAGAAAATTTGCAAGGTGGCTAGAATCAGTTATCGGCATGAGATGAGATTTATTTATTTTTGTTATGAGAGAGACTAGATCATGTTTGTAATTCTGAAGAATGAGAAAGCAATAAAGAGAGAATATTGTTTATTAAGGAGAGAGATGGAATCATTGATGATGTTAACTGCCTGAGGAAGCAAAGAAGCTTGGGAATAATCTTAGAGTTGGACAAGAATTATTAAGGCATGTAAAGGCCATGATTTGAATGGTTACATAACTATGACAGGACCCATTATTTGCTTAAGACTATTAGGTAAGAGTATAAAGATAACAATTCAACAGAAAGAAGCAGAGTGAGAAGATAAATGGGCTCCTGGCCTTACATAATACTGATTTAGCTCCTGCCCCATACTGAAGTCTCTGAGTTATTTTCAGCCTAAGATATTTACAGCCAAAGGATAAATGACTCGAGTCAAAGTTTCCTCCCTCAAAAGTGGTTTGCGATTGCCCACACAATTATATTGTACATTTAAAAGTGCACCCTATACTAAGGAGCATTTCTATTGCATTTCTATCACAAGATTCTGAACTCCTTAAACACATGTCTCAGTGTCTCAAAATACTCAAGATTTCACTACTTTATTTCCCAAAGTTCCTAAGTTCCAGTTTGTGCCAAGTAATAAAATTCTAGTAAAATTAGTAATTAGTAACTGCCTTTAGAAAAAGTACTATAATCATCTGAATCTCCCCTCTTATATGGCTGAGATTCAGTGAATATGTTCAATAAATCTATCAAATATAACCCATTTAGTTCACTTAGTGCAAGTCATACTATAGAATTGCCTTAACTAGTTTTCCAAGATGACATCATTCTTCCTGCCCAAACAACTTTTGTTAGATATTATTTTCATTCATTTTATAAAAAACATTTCTTTCTTCCTTCCTTCTATAGCAGTTGCTAATGTTCATTACTCTCACTCTGCTGTCAATATGATCCATGAAACTAAGTTCCAGTCAATTAAAGATAAACAGAAATAAGGTGTACAACTTCCATGTTAGATCTTTGGTAGAAATTTCATGCCCTCCCCTATTTCTTATTTTACTTTCTTGCAGGTTACAACATGCATGATGTACTGTTGAGTTAGTTTTGACCACTCAGACTAGAAAAACACAGAGGGATCCGTGCTGGATGATCTCTTGGGAACATTGTTGCCTATTTGTCCTGTTTTCTTTCACCTCCCTCTTCCACTGCTCAGCCATTATGCCAGTCTCTTCTAAACTCAGATACCACCTGCTGAAAGACAAAGGAGGAAGGAATGTATGAGAAATTCTAAAAAGCTGAGTATTTTCCCCAAGGAAACTGCATTAACCAGGAAGTGACGAGGTTATATTGAATCTGAAAGGATGGTGTTATTATCATTCATCCACCTTTTTTAACAGAAATGGAGGTCCCCAGTGGAATTAAAGTCAGTATAAAAGTACAGTTAGAAGAAACAAGTTATAGTATTTGACAGGACAGCAGGGAAATTATAGTTAACAATTTGTTTTATATTTTGAAATAACTAGAAGAGGATAAATTGTATTGTTCCCCAAAGTGTTTCAGGTGAGGGTTATCTAAATGACCTTCATTTGATCATAATGCATTGTGTTCTTGTATCAAAATATCACATGAATGCACAAAACTATTATATGCCAAAAAAGTTTTTTAAAAGTTTAAAAATAAATGGCCAGCAAACATATAGAAAATGCTAACCATCCTTAATTATTAGAAAAATGCAAATCAAAACCACCCTGAGATACCATCTAACCCCAGCGAGAATGGCCCACATCACAAAATCTCAAAACTGCAGATGCTGGCATGGATCTGGAGAGAAGGGGACACTTTTACACTGCTGGGGGGACTGCAAACCAATACAACCTTTCTTGGAAGGAAGTATGGAGAAACCTCAAGGCACTCAAGCTAGACCTCCCACTTGATCCTGCAATCCCATTACTGGGCATCAACCCAGAAAGCAAAAACCATTTTATCATTAGGACACTTGCACAATCTGTTTATTGCAGCTCAATTTACAATCGCCAAAATGTGGAAACAGCCTAAATGCCCACCAACCCAGGAATGGATTAACAAGCTGTGGTATATGTACACCATGGAATGCTGTTCAGCCATTAAAAAAAATGGAGACTTTACAGCATTTGTATTAACCTGGATGGACGTGGAAGGCATTATTCTTAGTAAAACATCAAAAGAATGGAGAAGCATGAACCCTGTGTATTCAATCTTGATTGGACAACAATTAATGACAAGGTGTGGAGTGGGCAACATGGAGAACAGAGAGAGAGAGAAGGAGGGAAGGGGTGGGGAAAGGAAAAGCAGACAGATGGAAGGTGGGAGGGGGTGGGGTCTCAGTGTGTGACACATCTTGTACCCTCAATGAAACCCCAACAATAAAGTTTTCAGAAAAAAAAAGTTAAAAAATAAAGTCAGTAAGTTGTAACTGTGGACTCTAAGCTATATTTACAATACAATGGGTAGATAATGTATTGAATTCTGCCATTTTTCCAGTCCTTTTTTTGTTTTGTTTTTGTATTTTGAGACAAGTATGGCTATATTATTCAGGCTGGCTTTGAACTCCAGCCTCAAGCAATCCTCCCACTCTAGACTCCTAAGTAGCTTGGGCAGTAGTCATGTGCCACCATGTCCAGTGGGTGCTACATTTGGAATGTGAGTTAGATGGGAAGGGGGCAAGCTCTCGGTTCCATTGTTTCATGGGGTGTGCTAGTAAGAGAGGAATAGAATGTAAATGGATAATTGACATCCATGTCAGTCTTCTGACAACTGTGTTATTAATTGAGAAAGTGGTGCTTAAATCCTAGGTACCATTTTTTAACCTAGAACGTTATTCAATGAAAGAAAGTTTAAAGAGCTTCTGCATTTGGAGACTACCTTGAAGCTACTTGAAATAAATAATTTCTATCAAGATACTGACATTCCCACTTATCCTGTCTTGTGTTTTTAATAGCAAATAATTATATTTTAATACAATGCATAAGTATCCTGCCAAATAGAAGCATCCTTAGAAATGAGACTAAGCACTTTTCTATAAACAAGCTGCTTTAATGCCTATATTTGGAGTCTATTGGCATCTGTGTTAAAATGGAGGTTGCTTTGAAGAATGATCTTGACAGAGACCAGATTCTGGAATGTTAAAACACAGCATAGCAAGAAAATTTCTCCCCTGCTTATCTGTACTTGGAACTCTGATTGAGATTTTCCTGGGTACAGCAGAAGAGGCATTGCTTCAATGTCACACGCCAAATTTAAACCAATAACAGCCACTTCAGTGTTGCGGTCTCTAGGATATTGCATAATGTTTATAAAGGATCTAGAGGTGATTATACCCACTTAATTTCTCCCCTGTTAAATAGGAGATGAATAAAGGAGGAAAGGGAATCTGAATGTTGCCTAAATGTAACGGTGAGGGAAATAACATGCACAGATTGTGACAATCCACTTGGAAAAAAATCCAAACTAATTTTGTTCTATTTCTTCTAAGCCATCTGAGAGCCTTTCCACATTTACCCATACAGACTAAATTACACCGTGATGGAGTTTATGGAAAGATAGCAGCACATATGTGGATGAAAGCATAGACAGATATTTATGAAAAACTAGGTTTCTATAAAAAAGGGGAAAGTTGGTGGTTATTTTGAGGTATATTAGTTAATGTTTAAAAATGGAAACTTTAAAGAATATGCCACTTATTCAAACATGCCACTTATCCTCAAAAAGAGAGAAACAAGTTTTCCATTACAGGCTGTGGTTAAATGTTGGCTTTGGCTGGTACAGCCTTTTGTCTCCCAGCTGTATGAATCACCTCTACAATATGTCCCTTTTGTTTGCATACTGGGATTCAGTGCCTGTCTGGGGGGGAGTGGGGAAATGTGTGGAGAAAAACCTGTTACTTTGTTACCCTAGGACCAGATTGTTTCAAGTCTGTGTGTGCATATTTTATTTCAGAATCTTTCCTTAAATCTTGGCTTTATTTCTTTCTTTCTTGCATATTTCTGCCCATCCTAAAAGAATAAACCTAGTTTTGAACCAAAAATAAGTTCCATGATATTAACAAATCAAAATTTGTAAACCTCTTCTGTTTATTCTTAAAATTGTCTGTGTAAAATAGAAAATATACTGGCCTTTTAAGTTCCACTTGCAAACATATCTAATCTTCTCTTCATAAAAATGTAGCTTCCATAATGCTCTTCCATTTGTTAGTATGCAATGATAAGTCTCGATTTTTATGGGCACACAATCTGTGTCTATATTTACATATAGACAGTTTATGTTAATTATACTTGGTACATGTATGGTATATATACATTCACTAAGATGAATGTGTTCTGGGCATTTCTGTAAGCATTATTTTTGTTAAATTCTTTAGGAGTTGGCACCAATATCCCCACTTCAGATATGGAAACTGAAACTTGGAGAAGTTGAAGGGAATTTATCCTTGCAGGATAGCTATGTGGCATTACTGTTCATCTGCATAAAGGCAACCTGGTGCATACAGGGAGGACAGACTGGGCCCTGGTGGGAAGCGTAGCTTTATTTGAATCCAGAACGATATGACTCAAACTCAAGATCTTTATATTAAACCAAGATGCCAGCACATTTCAAGTCTGAAATGTTCTTTTTTGCTCACCCAGAAAGGAAAAGAAATGCTTTAAAACATTATTTTATATGGCCAGGTCTCATCATAGAAATTATATTTTATTCCTTTTTTTTTTTTTTTTGCCAGTTTAGAATCAAGGTTTTCACCTTTTTAGGGACATGCATGACATAATCTTTCTGTTACAAGTTTTATAATTAAAAAAGTTGTATAAATGCACTATAGGAAATTTAGAAAATATCTAAATGTACAACATTTAGAAATTATAGCATTAAGAAATAACCACTCTGAAATTCTTGCCTTATGTATTTGCATTATGTTTGTGTGTGCATGCTTTTTTCTTTTGAAAGTTGTGTTCTGGACTACAAATCATTTGACTATTAACAGGTGAACATTTCATATATTGTTGTAAAATAGATTTTCTTCACAGCGTAGTATTTCATTGTCGGGTTACATTTGATTTCTTTAGCCAAACTTTTTTTTTTGTTTGTTTAGAACTTTATGTTAAGTTCGATTTTTCCATTTTATGAATTTTTCTCTGACTATTTCTCACTTTTTCTAACATAGCAATATTTTAAAGTGCCTGTTTTCATACTTCCACAAGTGTTGATTGCTATAATTATAAAGTATTTTGCAAATTAAATAGGCAAAATATTTCGTTTTAATTTTAACTTGGATTGGATTGTTTACTGGTATAAATACTTTTTTTTTTTTTTTTTTGACAGAGTGTCAGTATGTTGCCCTCAGTATAGTGCTGTAATGTCACAGCTCACAGCAACCTCAAACTCTTGAACTTAAGCAATTCTCTTGCCTCAGCCTCCCAAGTAGCTAGGACTACAGGCACCCACCACAATACCCGGCTATTTTTTGGTTGTAGTTGTCATTGTTTAGGAGGCCTGGGCTGGGTTCAAACCCAACAGCCTCAGTTTATGTGGCCAGAGCCCTACCCGCTGAGCTACAGGCACTGAGTTTACTCTTTTTATCTCTTGATAAACCTCCTTTTCAATTCACTGGGTTCTTCATTCTCACAGAGTGTGCATATCTAGGTCTGTCTGCAGACCAGGTTCTTTCTAGAGGGGAACATATGTGGTCCTGGTTCACACAGGGCTTATACTCTCACAAGCTCAACAGAAAATGAACATAAACAATTTCTATGACAATTTTTTAAAGCTCTCTGAAAAAAGTAAATAGGGTGCTGAGATAGATATAGTTACTCATTTAAAACAATGTTTTTTATATTTGAATATGGCTCTGCACAAAATTTAAAATAGGTAAAAACATATCCTGGGAAAGCCAACTTTCCTAATTCTTTTCCAATTTTTTTCTTCAGTGGAAATCAATATCCAATTATTTCCTCCAAATCTTATATACAGATAATCTCTGTATATGCATGGGTATAGTTAAAAAAGATTTGAACAGACTCACCAGTCTTCATAATTTTTACTTGAAGCCTATTCTCATCATGGTGTAGGCAGCACATACATTCTTTATATATTTTATTATATAGATCCAACTTAATTTAGATACCTAATATTTAGACAAAATATTTCATTTGATTTCACAGATGGGCTCGGTTTGAATTCTGTAGTCCTATCTTAAGTTATATTTTTTGTCATTATGTTATTTTGCTCCTTTTTCTATATTGTATGCTCTTTGCTTTATTTTCTGATCATTTTCACAGCATGTTTTTTATTTCAGTAAATATGTTTACACAATAGCTGATTATATTTCCTTAATATCCTTTTTTAAAATAGTATTCATAATATTATTAGTAAAGAGAAATGAAATCAATACATTTTTATGTAATTTTTCTACCCAAAGTTCTTTTTCCCTTGCAGTTTCTTTCTAAGTTTGATGTAATGGCATACATTTACACTATTATTTTATTATTACCTATGAATGATGTATTTTCATTTTTAACTATAAAGCAAATTTCTTCTCTATTATTTTTATTTTTTTTGGCCGGGGCTGAGTTTGAACCCGCCACCTCCGGCATATGGGACCGGCGCCCTACTCCTTGAGCCACAGGCGCCACCCTTATTTTTATTTTATATATATATATATATATATATATATTTGCATTTTTTTGACTGGGGCTGGGTTTGAACCTGCCACCTCCGATATATGGGGCCAGTGCCCTACTCCTTTGAGCCACAGATGCCACCCTGTTATATAATTTTTATAGATGACTATTTTTAATCACATAGTTTTTCTAAGAGTTTTAATCTTTTTAAATTCATTTTCAAACTAATAGAAAAATTGGACATATTTATGATGTACAACATGATGTTTTGATATATCTACACATTATTACCCCACAAACTTACTATCTTTTTTGGTGGTGAGAAGAACTGAAATCTACTGTCTTAGCAATATTCAAGTATACAACATTTTATTATTAAGTACTATATAGGTATTAACATTTCGTATCCTTTGACTAACATTTCATCAATCCCCCTGCCTACTTCCAATAATCTGGTAGCCACTATTTTATTCTCTGAGTTGAACTTTTTTAGATTTGATTTATAAATAAGGTCATGTGGCAGGACGTACATTCTGAGAGATGTATTATTAGATGACTCTATTGTGCAAGCCCTACATTGTGTACTTCCAAAACCTAGATGGCATTGCTTACCCCACACCTGGGCTGTATAAGATAGCTGATAGCTCCTAGGCTACAAACCTGGACAGCATGCCAATGGCACTGAAACTGGGGGCAATTCTGACACCAAGGAAAGTATTTGTGTATCAGAATGGGCTTAAAGGGCTCAGTAAATGGCTTCGCAATGATGAACCACATACGTGACCACCATCATATATGTGGTTCATCATTCCATGGAGCTTTATCATATGGTACATGCCTGTGTTTGTCTTCCTGTGCTTAGTTATTTCACTTGACACAACTTTCTCCAAAGTGACCCATATTGTTGCAAATGGCAAGATTTCCTTATTTTTAACAATGCATAGTATTCTTTATCTGTTTATCCGTCGATGGACACTCAAGTTGATTATGTCTCTTGGCTATTGTGAATAATGCTGCAGTGAACATTGGTATACAGATAGATATCTCTTTGACATCCTGATTTCTCATCCTTTGGATATGTACCCACAGGTAAGATTGCTGGATCTAGGGTAGTTCTACTTCACCTTCTTTTTGAGGAAATGTCATATTGTTTTTCGAATGGCCGTAACAATTTCCATTCTTGCCAACAGGTAACAGGGTCCCCTCTTTTCCACATCCTCACCAACACTTGTTATCTTTTGCCTTTCTAAATAACCATTTTAACAGATGTGAGGTGATTCTCCTAGAGGTGTTTATATTTCACTGATGATCAGTGATGTTTAACATTCTTTCATAAAACTGTTGACTATCTTAGAAACTTTAAAAATGTATGTTTATTATCCTACAATTCTCTATATCAGAATTCTGTGCACAGCTAAACCTCAGTTGAGGCTTTTCAGGCTGAAATCAAGATATGTCAGAGGCTCCAGGCTTACTGGTTGTTGGCAGAATTCTGTTCCCTGAAGTTGTAGGACTGAGGCCCTCATCTTTAAGCACCCAACCCGCCATGTTGTCTTCTCCAAAATATAGTAGTTTCCTTCACTTTTGAATATAAAAGGAGAATGTCTCTCTGCTGCTTTACCTTTTCATAGGGACCCATCAGGTTGGTTCAGGCCCATTTGGGATAATTTCCCTTTTGATGAACTCAGCATCCACTAATTAATGACTTAATTGTGGGGGGTCACATTCCATTGCATTCTCAGGTTACAGGTGCATTCATAAGGGGGTTATTATATAGGGGACGTAAACCAGGAGGCAAGAATGTTGGTTGATGGCTCAGAATTCTGCCTATAGCATAGATATTTCCATTTACTATAGAACATAAAATTTAAGTCAATTTCTCATTGATCAAGTTATTTGGTAATATTTCTGAGTAGAGAAGAGAACAATCTTTATTTTAAAACCAGATATCAGGAGTACTTTTTAAATCCAAAGTGTGTGAAGGATGTCTCAAGAACATTTGTGTATACAGAAGCGCCAGGGTATAAGCAGGATAGGTTCTATAGGTTTGTTCTTAAGTTGAATTTGTATGTAAGTTCAAACAGGTTACCTATTATGTGTAATAGCTTCAATTTGTAAGTGTGAATCACATGTTAGTCAGGTTTTTACAACTTGGAGATTTACTGCAATAGCCTCCATTCCTAAGTGCGAGTTGTAAATAGGTCAGATGTTTGTAACTTAGGGATTGCCTGTAACTGGAGAGCAGAATAATAATAAGCAACTGGATATTTGAAAAGAAAGAGATACAAAATTTGTGGAGTATTTAACAGCATATGCTAAGTTCTTGAGATGAAAACATTGGCATAGTTAAGCAGACATGAGAGTTATGTTAGGGAGTGATTTATTTGCCATTATTGTGGGAGAGCTTTTCAGAGACAAAGAATAAGCCAAAGATGAGAACAAGCTTGGATTGTTCCATGAACATACGTAAGACTCATATTAATCAGGGCTAGCTAGAGGAAAGAAGAGTGGCAGGGTAAGAAATCAGAATGGTTGATAGGTATAGCCTCTGATTAATCAAGGTTCTCAAGAGAAACAGAACCAATAGATAAGATATATAGGTAGGTAGGTAGATAGAGAAATAGATAGACAGATAGATAGATGAGAGAGGATTTGTTAGGGGAATTGGCTTATATGACTATGGAAAATGAGAAATCCCACAATACTCAATCTGCAAACCTCGAGAACCATGGAAGCTGGTAACATGCCTGAGTCCCAAGGCCTGACAACCAGGGGAACTGATGATATAAATCTCAATCCAAGGTCAAAGATCTGAAAGGAGGGCAGCTCAGTGGTGATAGTCCCAGAGTTCAAAGGCCAGAGAACACGGAGTTCTGATGTCCAAAGAAAGTAGAAGGAGAGGGTCCTAGCTGAGAGAGAGAGAGGCAGAGACAGAGAGAGAGGAGAGAGAATAAATGAGTTTCTCCTCTGCCTTTTTGTTCTGTCTGCTCAGCTGATTTGACAGTGCTCACCCTAGTTCTGTTCTAGGATCATCCTCTTTTCTCCCTCATTTTAGTGATTGCCATATGAAAAGAAAATAGGCTACATAGCTTTTTTAATTCAATCTTTAGCACTAGGATAGCTCCCCTTTCTCTGTTTGAAAAGTCTTATGGGAGATGGTGAGACGTGTCTGGAGCATTATTTTCTGCGGTGTGTGTTACACAATCAATTGACTTTTCCCACCATTCCTAATAATAATCAGACTATTTAGCTGAGGCCAAAGGTATAGCATCTTCCCTATAGAGTTTAGTCTAGTCATTTTTGGCATGTAAACTTGTCTGTCTTTGACTGGGTTCATTTATTTCTTATGATATCTTTCTATAAGCATTAAGAAATGTTCAAAACTCTGTGACATTCTGTTTTCATTTCTAACCCTCAGATTTACATGTGATCTGATTTTCCAGTTATTACAGGTGACAGTTTAAAATATTTGGCCATGACATAACAAGGCTTATAACTTCCAGGTCTACAGTTTCTGTTTTCTTAATATCACGGAGCCCATGTTTCATATTTTGGTTATTTTTTCTTAATGGCAGTGTATTTTCATTGCCTATTTGGTATTATTTGTTGTGTCAGCTAAAGTATTGGAGCTATATGACCCCAAAATACTGTGGCTTAAATACATTAGCATTTTTTTCTCACTCTAAAAATATTCCATCATGGCTGTAAGGGATCTGGTTTATAAAGTCATTCAGGAATCTGGTGTGCCAGGGTGATTTTCCATACTCAACATGCGATTTCATCTCTGATTTTAAACTCTTGTGTTTCTTGTTTGCTTAGATGATGTAGCGCCTTAGAAGTCCTTCTGAATTTAGACATTAGGAATGAAAAAAATGGAAAGGGAAAATCTAGGTTGGAAGTTTTTGCCTTGAAGAAAACTCAGAAATGGCAGCTGCAACTTCTGTTTAATATCATTTGATCAAAACATAGTTATAAAGTAAATATGGATGGAAAGGATGGGTGAGCTAAGTTAAAAATCTAAGGTGTTTCTATTAACAAAGAGTGATATGGAGAATGGATACGGTGGATTTTTTTTGAAACCCGAAGTCCTCAGTGGCTTCTCTGTCTCCATCCGGTATGGAGAAGATACTTTCAGAATAGAACGCAGCCAAAGTAAATTAATAAATAAGGTGGAGAGAAACCTAAGAAAGAGAGGAGAAAGCACATATGGCTAAAGAGACACAATGAGAAACATGGGTAGACCAGGAGAGCTTTATTACCTTAATAAAATTGGCCTCTCATGGTTCACGTGTTAGATAGTCTTTTAATATTGGCTGAGAACATACAAATTTGTACACCATGAACAGGATCCACCCTTCAAGAGTTGACATTTCACTAAAGAAGCATAATAGAATAAAAACCCATATTTCCCACATTTCTTTTTCTTTCTTTGTTTTTACCTGATCAAGCACCAATTTTATTTTTTTTTGGTGCAATTTCTTTGTGCCACTAAATGTATCCCACAACCTACAAAAATGCTCAAGTAAGCTAATGTGAACCTGTTTAAGTTGTAAGTTTTTTTCACTACTTCTGCCCCCTTAATTGCCTTATTTCAGATCAGCTATTCTGATGTTCTCTTCCAAAGAAAATGCTCCCAAGTTGTTGTGGGATTCAGTGTGAAGGCAGGAGCTCTGTAAGTGATGACAGACTACTAACAAATATCCTTTACTTCCAAGGGAAGCAAGAAATTTCTGCTGGAAACCAAAACATTATTATTGGGTTTATTTTCTGCTGCTCTCTCTCTCCCCAAGGTATCAGTACATCACTTAGAAAATAATGTCAAAACTACATTCAAATTATTTTAGATCCACAAACATGTTAAAGTAACATTAGACTACTTTCATATCTTCTTATTTCCAACTGACCCAAATTTTCACTGTCTATTACCTGTCAAGGAAACAAATTGCCAGGGCAATGCCTGTGGCTCAAGGAGTAGGGCACCAGCCCCATACACCAGAGGTGGCGGGTTCAAATCTGGCCCCAGCCAAAAAATTAAAAAAAAAAACAAAAATTAAAAAAGAAACAAATTGCCTGCTGTTAGGAGTAAACTCTATGACTGATGTTTATTACATGTTCCATATCATGTGAAAACAAAGACACGTGTGTGTGTGTTCATGTATGATTGTAAAGGTTCACAAATGCATAGAAAGTTTCTGAGAAAATAAGAACACTAGAAAATATTAGCAGTTGACTAGCCTTTAGTTTTATGTAAATTCCCAATTATGTACCTATATTTATTTGTCATTATAATTATTTTAAATAAATTTTAAAATAAAAAAGTTAAATTAAAAAAATGCATCCATATCGTGTTTAATAAGTGATTCTATGCATAAAAATGTCATGATTCAATTAAACAAACACAACGTGGTACACTGCTTTAGGTAACATTATCTTCACATCATAGCCTTGGATTTCCATGTTTATGTTTCAACACAGCAGTTTGGGTGACATGGGTTTTGATAAAATAGTGCTTTTCCATTTTACTGTTGTAGGCAATGACAAATAACTATTTTACTTTACATCCATTCGTCATTAAATGGAGAGCAAATAGTTCGGGTTCTCAAGATTTGAGAAACATACCAGCTTTTATAGGTAATTTTAAGCCCATAAGTCTACATAGAATGACCACTGTGTTCTAAATGTGGTGGTACCTGTGGGCTATATAAAAATAAATTGGCACAGGGAAAAGAGAAGCATATTTGAGGAGGAAGATAGTTAGCCTTGGGTTCCTAGTGGACCTCCATCAAGGAAATGTTCTGCAGGCAGTTAGGAAATCAGTATATGGAAACTGGAGACTGTATGGAATCTATGGATATGTGTAGGGGAAATTAAAGTCACAGGATTAGATGACTTATCTATGGCTAGAATGTGGAGTTGCCATTATTCAACACATTTTTAACCCTATGCTATGTGACAGCAAGTGGAGTGAGTGGTGAGAATACAGAGGTGAGCAAAGCAGATACAGTTCTTACTCTGTGGGAACTTACAACTTAGCTAGGCCAACAGAGGTCGTCAAAGTATTCAGATATATAAACCTTTTTTTTTTTTTTGAGACAGGGTCTTGCTCTGTCTCCTGAGCTAGACTGTAATGGCATCTTTAGAGTACAATGGCATCATCATAGCTTACTGCAACCTCAAACTCCTGGGTTTAAGAAATTCTCCTGCCTCAGCCTCCTGAGTAGCTGGGACTATGGGTGTGAGTCATGACACCAAGCTAATATTTCTTTTATTTTTTGCAAAGATGAGTATTCAGCCTGGCCTCAAACTCCTGACCTCAAGTGATCCTTCTGCCTTAGCCTCCCAGAGTTCTAGGATTAGGTGTGAGCCACTGCACCCAGCCCACATATATAAACTGTAGTAAGTTTGATTAAATCAATTCCTAGGATCCACACTAGTACTGAGCACTGAGTTTGATCTGGAAACTCACAGAGCACTTCCTTGAGAAAACGGCCTTTGCACTGAGACTTGAATGAGAGAGATTGGCCAGATAAAGAGTAGTTCCCAGGGAAACATGGAATTTTTAAAAAGTATTTTCCATATTTACTCATTCTTTGAATGTTTATTTAGTTATTTTTACTCTATTTTTCTCAGTGATATTTTACATATCATAATAGAGGCTTCTTCATTGAGGCAACTGTCTGATGTTGTTGCTTTCTGAAGAACTGAATAAAAGGCTGGGCAAACAAGACACAAACCAAAAAGTTGAAAAGGAAAATCTGGGCAAGGAGATGTCCACAGGAACTCTGAAAACTCAGACATACCCCTGGAAATCTAGAAGGCAATGTGCATGAGTTCAGTTCTTGCGCATGCCCAGGAATGTGTGTGTGCTCAGGAATGAACTGCCCTGGGATAACACCTCTGGCTAACCTAGAGGTTTGCACAAGAGGGAAATGAAGGCTGAGTCAGAGTTGTGAGCTGCCTGGCTGAGTGTCAGAAATGCACACAGATGACCTTGCAAAGACTGGAAGACACGCTGGTTCCAAGTGTTGAAGGAAATCTCTGTCTCGCCTTTAGCTGACTACTGAGCTAAATACGTAGTAACTGCACATGACCAAGGATACAGATTTAAAAGAAATAGTTTAGAAAAATCACTAGACAAACAATTTTGTTATTACCCCCCCCACCCCATATACTGCACTGGCACACATATCTTCAGTGCTATTTCACACTCAACGCTTTCTCCAAATGTCCTAAGATCCAAGGCTGTCCATCAGATTAAAGATTAGAACACCGAAAAGCTGATTGCAAGTTCTGTGTGCATAAAGGAAGGCTGGTTGGAAGGAGACTTTAGAAGACTAGAGAGCTATGGAACTTTCCCCAAGACTGTTGGGGGGAGAGTTCTTGGGAGAAAAAGCTCTGGGTGGACAATGTGGCAGAGAGCAAAACAAGGAAAGAATTGAGAAAAGGGCATTGAATTTGACAAAGAAGAGGCTGCCGATGGTTGTTGAGAAAGGAATTTTAGTAGAATGATAGGGTTTCAAACAGAATGTCAGAGAATCAGCAAGAGGGACTGTGGGTGAAGGCAGTTTTTCAGAAGATCTGACTTAAAAAGGAGAGCGTGAGGATGGCTCATAGATTGAAGAGGAGCCAGTTTTGGTGTGTTTGTTTTAGGCTGTCTCTGTTAGAATTACGCAAACAAACCCAAATGAAATGAGGCAGTAGTCATTTTTAATGTTTCGCTTGCTAATGTTCCTGCCAGAGATTGCACAAAATGAATTTGAAGATTTAATTTCATCTCTAATGTTTTTTTCTAGTCTTTTGATTGATGTGCTGATCTGTGAAGTTATCCAGAGACAGACGGCAGGAAAAAAGAGGACCATCCAAAGGCCTAAGTAATTCAGTTTGGAACGTTGGTCCCTGAAAAATGGTATCCGTGGTTTAAGGACTTTAAAAAGGAACATGGCTGTCTTTTCTTAGGAGTGAAGTTACCTAAAATAAAGTTACACAATGTTGGGCCTGTACATCTGAATGTGGTGAAGATATTTTTTTCTCCCTTCAGCCTTTCTCCCCTCTTTTCATCTTTTCTTCCTTCTTTATGGTAATAATACAATAAATAGGTTGGAAACATGTATGCTGAATTGGATGATACATTATCTGCCTAAATATACACCTCTGGGTGTGTATCTATATACAGATGCACATACACAGTATACATATATAGTTACATATCTCTCTTTCTCTCTGCATATATATTTTATATTTCATATATGCACGTATACTATATGTATATAGTAAGAGGAGTTTTGTGACCCTCATCATATTTTTTAAGTTTGTATTCAACTGATGACTGACAGAATAATAGTAGAAAAGTAAAAGCGGACATATAGAAAGGTATTTTACTGAATGTGTCTGATGAAGATACCATAAAAGTGTCAATCATCCTAATGTCTCAGTGTTGCTTTTTTGTCATTACATTAGATTGGAATGCCTATTTGAAATCTTAGGATTACAATAAAAATGGCAAATTATGAACGTTTATTTGAGAGAATGCAAACTTGGTGTCACTACTTTTGTTAGTGAATAGAGAGATGATCAGGCTATTTGGGGCTAATTTGTGGTTTCATAAGAGCATTTAGGACAGGGTGGAACATGGTAAATTGGACATTTATTTTACTTTATTTAAATAGCATTTGTAGTTTATGTTGAGGTATAGTAATGATCCAATCTATTATCAAGAATTTCCTTGCTGTCCAAATCAACATCTTTGTAGAAGTTTTTGTTACTTATTTTGTCAAAGAGGACCTGGAAGTTGTAAACCCTTAGGAGTGTGTCTTTGTAGCTGATGGGTCTTTGTTATCTTCTAAATTATTTAACAGAGGTTAAATTGTTTTGCCCATAGAAGTTGCGTAACAGAAATTTATTTATTGATGAATGAATGAGTAAATGGAAATATTCTCCTATACATTCCCAAAGATAATATAAATATATATTATATATATTTATATATATATATATTATAAATATATTATATTATTAAATTATATTATATTATTATATATATTATATATATTATATATATATTTATATTATATATAATATAGTTTAAAATCTCAAAAAAGAAAGCTAATGATCAAACTTCCGTAATTTCTTAGATCAACACTATAATGGAACCTCCATAGTTGACCCCCTCCCTACATAGGCCACCTTCTTGACCTAATTTTCAGAAACTGGACATGCACCACATGTACGTATTAGCATAGTAGGCCTCACTCCTTATGTTGACCACTTCCATACTTTGTAGTACTTTCGGTAGTCAACTTACAGAGGTTCTACTATATTTTGTCTCTTTAATTAACTGATAGAAAATGTCATAAATTTACTAAAAATTCTTATACTAAATGACTAACTCATGAAACAGCAAGTTAGAAGCAACACTTATTTGATTTTCTGCCCAGCATTGGTCATGTCAGAGACGAAACTTTCCCTGTTACTTTATCACTTGGGTGACTCTCAGAATTCTCAAGAAAAACCTTCTGTATATATATTTTTCTGTATTCTAAAGATTCCTATTCCATTCAAATCTGTAAAATTATTACTTATTTTCTCACAAGGCACCACAAAAGGTACACAAGATCAGGAAAACACCTGGTTTCTTGTAACATCCTCTGTTAACAGTGCACATTGCACTGTTCAAAATACCCACTCATCTAGTAAACTGGGTATGATTTACAATATCCTACCTTTTTGTGCTAAGTCTGTAAGGTAATAATTAGGCTGTAGTTACAGGCTCATGAACTGGAAATTTTGGCGCCTTATCTAGCTTGAGCTCAACAATTTTTGCAACATAAAATGCAATGTAGAGCTTTCTTTTTAACTAGGTCCTAAACTTCCATTTTGAAAAGTTTTTTTAAAATGTCATTAATCCACTTGAGATAATTGGGAATACCCTGGGTACCCACAGAGCAGGGTTGAAATATGCTCATGTATAATATTTCTATACATTTTTTTTCCTACAGAGAAAGGGTTAGATTCAGACACTTATTTTTGTAGGGGTGCACTGGTATTTTTGTTGGGACAGTTCATCATTTTGCTAGACAGCTTAAAATGCCCCTACCCACTTTCAAATGTCCCTAATGGGTTGAATTTCCTGAGGCTGGAACCACTCAGCTAAAGTTTGTTTGATTATGGAGTAATTTTGACAATGAAACGGGGATTGATGATTTGGATATGTTTGATTGAACTGTGTTTTAAATAGTTGGTAATGGATTATGGATTATGGTTGTGCTTCAAATTCTCTGTTCAATTTTTGTGGTGCTCAAATGTCTTCAGGGTAAAGGAGTTGAAGAATCATAACAAAATCTCAACATATTAAAGTTATTGCTAATATAATTTTATTTCTTTCTCAGAATATCAGGATACAGTAGGGAGTTGCAAACCTCAGCTGAGGTACTGGTTTCATTGGAGATAAATTCATTTAATTGATAGGAATAAATACTTTAATAATATTCAAATCCAGAGAGTGTGTTGAGAAAAATTTGTAACGTTTTAGAGCACTTGAATCATTTTCAGAAATTGTTGGGGAACATTCAAGGTGACCCCGAGATGCTTGATAGCAAATAAAATAGATATACTCTTAAAAAATTGTAGTTGTTTTCTTTATAAGCCTATTTTGGCTTACAAAATAACTTTTTTTTTAATCCAATGTACCTATTTGAATACTTGCATATTATGGGCTTTCTTTGCCTCTGATGTTTTCCACGTAATTTCTCCCTTATTAAAAATCAGTGGCTGTTTTTCTTGTCTTTTACCTCCTTGTGTCTGTACCTTGTGTCTGTACTCCCTGCAGACAGGGAATGCCTTAGCTGACTTTTCTCTCCTAGGGGGCACTACAGTCCATAACTTTAATGAGAACATTTAATGCATAAATATTACAAATCTGGGATCTAAGGGGAGAAATGGTGGAAAGAGAGATAAACAGTGTAACTGATGGAAATGGGATGCTAATGGAGCCACACAAGGTGTTGTCTAGTTAGGGAGAACAGCTCAGGTCCAAAGCAGCGTTTTCACGATCGGAGTGGAAGCTTTATAAGTACAGAAACTGTCCTATTACACATAAAGGCAGGAAAGTAAAGTTGCTATTTGATAAACACTCACTGATTTGATAATTAGTATATTTTTCCATGAAGATAAAAGTAGCCTAAAAGAGAAATGAGAAAGTGAAGAGCCATCAAAAATTTAAAATAATTATAAACTAGAAACTGGCATAAGCCTTTTACATTTCTCTTGACTGGCTTTTAAAGCAATATGTAGATCAAAAAAAGAAAATAGAGCTTCCAACTGTGTTGGAACAGATTTGATTCACATTTCTCCTTTAGTGAAGTACAAAATACATAAACTAATATGGGTAGACTTTCTTGGATGGAAGCCCTCTTCAACTATGTTTTTGCACCTGTTTTTTGCTGCAATTTTACCAAGAAGGGGTCTAGGGAAGCACTGCTTCTTAGTCAGCCTGCAGCCAAACCAATAAACAAAAATGTCATTAATCACTGTCACTTGTCATTTCTCCATTTACGAAATTGTCTCTTTTCATTGTTGCTACTAAAAATACAAAGGAGATTGATAAATTTTGTTCTGAAAAACTGAGGCTAAGTTTTCAAAAGTGAAAATGTTTTCTCCCCTACTCCCCCAGAGGGATAATGTGTTATTTAAATGTAGATTACAGCTGCAACTGAGCGTACATATCAGGAAGCAAGCCCATAGGTGTATCCGTGACTGGTCATTCCAGAGAAGGTGCCATATGGAATTTGCTTTTATGCAGAGGGCCCCTTCTGTAGGCCATTTCATCTACGGGGTGGTTGAAGGGTGAAATATGGTGTAAGACAGCCATGAGTGTGTCCTCCCCATCCCTACACATATACTTAATAATATAAAGGGAACATGGGCCATGAGCAGAGTATTGACATTCCTTCACAGTTCTTACCACAGAAGTTAAAAGTGATGACCCCTATCCTCTCTAAACAGAACAAATCAGCATATATGCAAATCACTCAGTTCTAGTTAGAAAAGAAAGCATAGATCAAACAAGAAACATTTTTTTTTTTTTGCATGTCATCTTGTTAATCATACAGAAACTGGTGACTCTAGATGATGATAAGAAGAAATATTCAAGTCTATCCTACATCGCATTATGTAGGGTTACGACAACTTCTTAGTGACTCTGAGCTGTGGTCCAGTCGTAATGGAAGTGAAATGAAAGCTGGAGATGGAAATAGGCATTTTGTATACTGTCTGTAGGAAGTCTGATGAAATGACTGAGAGTGTGGGCTCCTGAATCAGACCTATCTGAGTCTGAACCCTGGCTCTACCACATAAGAACTTGGGGCAAGTTATTAAATCTCTGCACTTCATCTATTAAATAACATCTTCCTTGCAACACACACACATCTCATATAGCACAACGTCTGGTCAATATCAAGTGTTCAATAAAGGTTCATGCATAAATGCCACACCCTCTCTGCCCACATGGAGTTTCTGTAAGTATATGGTCCATGAAATTGGGGCTCAAAATTAAATTCTCTCCTTTGCAGACCTCTGTAAGTGTCAGCTTTTGCAACTGCAAAATGGTGATAATAACGTAACACAGATTAGGAATTTTTGTAAGTTATGTGGCAGGTCTGCACAGTCTCTGGCACACAGGCTTGGGTCCATTAACATTAGACGAGCTTCAATTTGACAGAGTACATGAGAGCACTTTACCATTGGGGACAGAAAAGCCAACATGCTGAAAATAACTTGACTATGGATAACTTTGTATTAGTGCTTCCCAATGGAATTTCAGTGCTTGAATACTGTCAAACTCTCAGTCTCACACTTAACATCCTTACTTGTCAGTCTGGAATCCAGAAATCCTGGTGAGGGCATGACAACACAGCAGCTAAAGACTGAAAGCTCTCTAAATATTCAAGTTCAACTCCTTCAATTAGTATGAGCAAAATACAGTCCAGAGAGTTTATATAACTTGTCCAACATGATAGAGATTTTATACTTCTCAGGATAGTAGGAACCGTATTCATCATGAGTCTGGAGCTTTTTTTTTTTTTTTTTTTTTAAGGCATGCAATGAGTGACAATCACACGGACAGCATTTTGATAGCCAGATGAGCTAATTAAATACAGATGGAGAGAAAGCCCATGAGGCTTCAGCAGGGAGTGGTTCAATGAGACTGGATATTTTATTTTTTAGTAATCACTGATTAACAGAATCGTAAAATCCTATATATATTTTCAACAAAAATCCTAGGATAAGTCTGGGAACAGAGACGACAATGGTAACAAATGCCATTTTTTAACTTAAAAAAAATTTTTTTTTAAATATAAAGCTTGGCAAATTAAAATGTGCATTTTGCCCCCATGTTTCCTAAGATAATGTTATATTGTCATGGTCCTGCCTAACGCACCTTTATAAAATGAGTTATTTGGGGCATGGTTCATTTATCTTTCAAGAATAGAAGTTGGGATTTCTATTGGGATTTTGGTCTGGATGTCTTTCTAGGAAAATTAGGTACTCCAATCTTGATCATTAAGCTACCCCTAAGAGCTCTCGGCTCTTCTGTTCTGTTTTTGCTCTTAACATTTAACTTAACATTCATCCGCTAAGCTGTGCTGCTGCCTGAGGTGGGAGAATAAACACATTCATGTAGTACCAAGGGTAGAATACTTTTATATATTAAACTCATTTTTAATAAGTGTGTACACATCACAATTTATGCCCAAGAAACTGAAATCTACTATATTTCATGGTTTTCTTTCTAGAGTAAAATGTTTTCTTTGACCTCATTTCAGTCTACTTCCAATACTTCTATTTTGGTGCCCATTATCCAGTAAGGTAAATCATCAGCATAAATATGTTAGAGTACTCCCAAAGGCAAAATCGTGTTTTTGGTTGTTATTGTTGTTCTTTTCCAGATGTAAAGGTGACAATCACTTCTTGGGAGAAGCCAGCTATTAACTACCCACTGAGTTTATTTGCTCATGCCTTTCTCTGTTATATTCAGGCATCTAAAAATTAATTTGTTGCTAGATTACTTTTTTGTATATATGATTATATTGAATAATATGAGATTTTGACAAAAAAAGAGGGCACTTCTAAAGCATTCCTTTAGGTCATTCAGTCTCTAATCTTTTCTATGGCTCTTTTGCATGTAAAGTGTCTTTGTATTAAGTTATGGAAATTGGGACCCATCTCCTGGTTTCGAAAAACAATTATTATTTTTGTCTGTGTAGTAGAAGTGTTTATGCTTTCTCCCTTTTCTATTATAATGCCTTTCCTATTATTATATCGAATGTTCTGCTCTCTGACTGAAGATACCTGTTTTTCAGATCTTGCTTTCATTTTTGTATTCTTTCATTTTCTCAGGCACTTATGCTTTAATAAGGCTCCCCTGAATTGTGATGCCTCAGTTAACAGATTTTCATTGCTTACCTCTTTGAGAATGGTTCCTTCTCTAATAACCATAGATGATACATTAACGTATGTATTTGCCTTCATCATGAATATCTTTATCTTTCAACTTTTCAAATGTATATCATTTTACAATTTTATATTATAAAATACCTTTTAGAAAGTGCTGCATATTGGCAAATTTACTGAATGAAAATTACATTTTTTTCCATCTGTCCAATCTTATATTTGGATCTAGCAGGCAAGATCTCTTGTGTTGACATCCAAGTCAATGAACATAAGAGAGCCATTTTTTCTTTTTGGTGTGATTTAATAAAAAAAAAAAAGGAAAGAAAAAAAGAAATAATACTTGTTGCGTAAATCAGAGACTTATAATTATAAAAAAAAAAGAAATTCAGGTTTTGAGAATAAAAACTGTAAATAAAACTGTAGCCTGACAAACTAAAAAGTAGAGAAAAGAGTGTAGAAAAATACCATTAAGTAGTGATTTGTGATGAGTTGTACCAGAAATCTTATTGCTAGAATCCACATACGACATGTGGATTCTAATCCCAGCTCTGTCACACACTGAATGACTTGAAAAAAAAAAAACAAAGAAACAAAAAACAGTGTCTGTGGTAGAATTAAAGGAGGAATATGTTCCAGGTGTGGTGGCTCATGCCTGAAATCCTAGCACTCTGAGAGGTCTAAGCAGGTGGATTGATTGAGCTCACAAATTCCAGACCAGCCTGAGCAAGAGCAAGATCCTGTCTTGAAAAATAGCCAAGTGTTGTGGCGGGCACCTGTAGTCCCAGCCACTTGGGAGACTGAGGCAAGAGAATTGCTTGAGCCCAAGAGTTTGAGGTTGCTGTGAGCTATGACACTACAGCACTCTATGGAGGGTGACAAAGTGAGACAAGACAATCAAAGCAAACGAACAAAAAACAATAGAAAAGGAGGAATATGGCTGTAATATCTTCCCTTTGATTTTGTTATTTCTTGCCATTACTTAAAAATAGGCACTCCCCCCTTCCGAACTGAAGTATTAGAGTAGATTTCTCAGAAATTACTCTGCTTTTTATCTATTTCAGACTCAGGTCATTTTATATACTGTGATTAAATTAATTATCTGAAAATACTGTTTTGTACAAGCTATTCCTCTAGGTGAGTCTTCATCGACTCCATATTGCTGGCAGAAAAAAAAAATGTATTAAAAAAATACATAGGCTTGCATTCAGAAGCCTACAAATTGGAGCTTCAACTTACTGTTCCAACATTATCCTTTTTCCCTTCCTACATGGTATATATGCTCACTGACTGTATTTAGCCATGTGAAAAGCACTGGCCTCAGAGACTACACTGCTTCAAAACCTGCATGAAATTGGGTAAATTCTTTCTCTATATATATCTTAGTCTCCTCCGTGCTATATCAGAGGTAATAAGATAATCTTATGGGCTTGTTCAATGTGTTAATACATGCAAAATTTCTATAACAGGAAAACATAAGATCAGTGATTAATATAGATTAGTTTCCTTAAAAAATATTATTTATTTGGCTCTAGATTTTATTTCCAAATCATATGCCTCTCATTTTCAAATTATTCTACCCACATCCTACCTGAATGAAAATATTTTTGTACAAGTAACCTTTTCTTCTATGAACCTGAAGCAGTTATAGATTTGTGTGAGTTATTTAATTTTTAATATTTCCTTTCATTGCTAATACAATATTCAGACATGTATGTTTTGCTGTTACAATCCACCCTTGTTATCCCAGTATCTACAAGGGTGCCTTAAACTCAGTAGATGTTCAACAAATGCTATCATTGATAACCAGAGATAGTCAAGAAAAGCTATAATGGAATTAGCATGAACACAATGTTCCTTGGTCCTATTATTTCATTCCTTCTATTACTCTTCCGAATAGAGTTAAATATCTTGAGATTATAAAAGAGTATGCAAAAATTATTAACTTTTGTATAAAAAGTAGGTGCATCTGTACCCTTTTACATAAAAGTTAGGGAAGATGTGAGTCAAGTAGAAAACAATAATTAGCCCTGAGTGAAGTGGAAAAACCAAAAGGGTTGAGTAGATAGAAATGTTTCCTCCTTATTTTATATATTTCAAACAAAAAGAGATGAACTTATGTTTGAGTTGAACTTTAATATTCTACTATTTTTTTTAAAAAAGTGTGTGTGTTAATGTTGGTACAGATGTCTGTAGAAAGGTTTGCTCTCATAAAAGTTTAAAACATCTACTCTTTGTGTATTTTTTGGAAGAATTTGCATTCAATTGCTTTACTTTGCTCTTAAATATTATATAAGCCTTTTGTGCTAATTTTCTTTGTAATAAGAGATTAAAGTTCTTTAATAGGTATAATTAGACTATTCATGTGCTTTAATAACTTCAGTAAATAGCATGTTTTTAAAGAAACCTACAGATTGAGTCTATAAAATTGAATTTTTGACATAACATGATTCAAAATATTATTTCCTGTTTCCAATGAGTGAACTCATTCCCCATTTTTTTTTTCTAATTTCTGAGAGATGTAACTTTTTTTTTTTCTTTTTTTGTTGTAGTTGTCATTGTTGTTTAGCAGGCCTGGGATGGGTTTGAATCCATTAGCCCTGGTGTATGTGGCCGGCGTCCTAACCACTGAGCATGGGCCCTGAGCCAGGAGAGCTGTAACTTGTGTTTCTAATTTTTCTTATCATTAGTATTGCTGAGAGTTTATCAATTTTTAAATACTCAACCAAATTTTATATTTTAATTTTATATACATTTGTTTTCTACTTTACTTTTTTTCTTATTTTTATTACTTTTATTAATGTATTCTTTGGTGTCGATTTGCAGTTTTTTCCTATGCTGTTGAAATGGAAGCTAAAATTATCGATTTTAAGCCTTGTTTTTACTAATGTAATTTTCTAATGTGTAAATCTCTTCTAAGCACTTTTTTCACCTATATACCACACGTTTTTAATCTATTACATGCTTATCTTTCATTTCAAAATATCATCAAATTTTCATTCTTTTCTGACATGGATTATTCTAAAACATACTAGTTAAGTTAATCTAGGAAGCCTTTTGTTATTGATTTCTAGTTATTTTAAACATGAGGAGAGAAAAAGAACTGTTTTTATTAACCACCATATGCTTCATGTGTTCGTGAAATAATAAAAATTCTGTTTGTGTTAGGGGCAATGTTCTACACATCTCCATTAGTTAACTTTCGTTAATTGTTTTATTCAGATAGTTATATTTTATAATTGTAAAAAAGTATGTTAAATCTTTCGGTTTGAGGTTTGTCTAATTCCTCCATTTTATCAGTCCTAGTTTTATATTGTAAATTATGTTAGTGTACATTTAAATTCATAATTTTTCTGTTGATTTACCTGTTTTATCTTTATGCAATATCTATCTCAAGAAGTCATTTGCACCAAAGGCATTGTTTCGTTATAGTATAGCTCCATCATCTTTATTTGCTTTATTTTGCTTTGTTTTTCATTGTATGCCCCTTCCCATCATTTTACTTTCAGCCTTTTCATTTTCTTACTTTTGAAATTTATCTTAAATTTTAAGGAGAACGTATTTGTGGGTTTTCTTTCCTCCTTTTTACTCCTGTCTGACATTCTCAGGCTCTTACACATATTTAGAATATGTAGACTAATTAAATTTACTGTCCATCCAGTATTCCTAAGAAGTGATTATAATTATATTTTCTAACTTTTCTTACTTCTACAGAGAATTTCACTGCCAGTGTTACTGTTACACTAAGGAAGTTAATATTTGCAACAATTCCTCCATCCCTATGAGCTATTTTATGTTTTATTTTCTCTTCATTGATTTTTTTTTAGGAGTTTTGCTATGATATACTTCTCTGCTTTTTTCTCCATTCTCTTTCTTTCCTCTAGCCTCTCTCTCTCCTTCTCTTTCTTTTTCCCTTTCTTTCTTTCTTTTATCCTTTTCCTTCTTTCCTATGTACTTTTTTCTTTTTGTTTGTGTATATATATTTCCTAAACTATTTTCTGAGATTTTAAGTATGTGGGTTGATGTCATTCAGTAGTTTTAGAAAATTTGCAACAATTCCTTATTTAATATTTCTTCTTCCTCATCTTTCTATATTTTCCTTATTAGGCCTCAATTAAATAAAGGCCTAATTTTGACTTTGCTAGCTATTTCTTGTATTTTTTTTTAACCATTAATTTTAATCAGTGTTACGATCATGTATTTTCTGTTGACCTATCTTGAGTTTATTTTTATTTAAAAATATTTAACTGAAAAATCATTTATATTTAACATACATATTGATATATGCATACATTATATAATTATTACTGGAGTCACATTATTTAACATATCCATCACCACACATAGTAACCAATTTTGAGTGTGTGCATTTGAGGTGTGGGCTGTGAGGACACTTATAATCCGTTCTCTTATCAAATTTTGAGTAAACATAATATAATTTTATTAACTATGGCAACCATGATACACATTAGATTATTAGAACTTACTTATAACTTAAAAAATTTTTTCCCTTGACCAAGTTCTTTGAGTTTTTTTAAATGTAGCCATTTATCACTATATACTCTCCTCTTGGCACTATTTTATCTGCATATTATAAGTCTTTATAGTTGTATCTCTACTTTCCTTTTTCGATTTCTCTTTTGGATTCTTCTTTGTCTCATTGGATTTTTAGGAGCATGTTGTATATTTCCATAGATTTGTAAATGTTCTAAAAAAAACCCCTCTTTTTATTGATATCTTGATATAATTTGAATCTTCTTACATTTCTTAAGAATTGTTTGGTAGCCCAATAAAAGATCCATCCTGGAAAATGTTCTGATATGCTTGAGAAGAATATGTATTCCACTGATGTTGGATGGAATGTTCTATATATATATGTTTGGTCCAGTTGATCTACAGTGCTGAATAAATTCAGTATTCCCTTCTTGATTTCCTATCTGAATGATTGGTCTATTGTGAAAGTGGAGTAGTTAAGTCCCTAACTATTAATGTACTACTTTGTATTTTTTCCTTTGGTACTGTTAATATTTGTTTTCTATTATTAGGTGCTCTGATATTGGATGCATACATATTTACAATTGTCATGTCCTCTTGAAAAATTGTTCCCGGTGTTATCATATAGTGACTTTCTTTGTCTCTTGTGAAGATTTTGACTTAAATGTTATTTTTTGTGTGAAATAAATATAGCCTTCTCTGCTGCCTTTGGGTCACCACTTGCATGAAATGTCTTTTACATTCCTTCACTCTTAGCCTCCATGTGTTCTTAAGGTTAACATGAATATCTTGCTGAAGCATATTATTGATTATTGTTTATTTAATCTACTCAGCCACTCTGTACCTTCTGATTTTAGAACTTAATATATTTCCTTATAATTTGGTTCTAGCCCCTGTTAACTATTTTTGAGAGCAATATTGCCTAGTCATGGACCTGGAGAGAGGTAGCAATATCTGACCCTGACTTGGATTCCACTATGGATATTAAAATAGCATTGTAATTTGGTTTCAGTTTCTCTCAGCTATAGTCTGGGCTATAGTTTGCAGGGAACCATGTGAGCCCCTGCAGGAAAGCTAATCAGTAAAAAGTCTGAAAATACTTGACTAGATCAGCAACCCGAGACTATATACCAGGCAGTGCAACTTTCTTTGCAAGGATGATCAAAAAGTGTCAGGAAATGTTAAAGGCTAGCTTGGCAGTCAAAGCAAAAGTCTACCTTCAAATAGCTATATAATTAATATTTTAAACTAATTTGAAAATAAATCATACTTTATTTCTCTATACTCTTTCAAAACCACAAAGAAGATAAGTGTTATGTTAGAGTCAAAGTTGAAGCTTGAGAAAGCTATAAGTCAACTAACTACTCTGAGAGAAATGTTTAAAGACATTTCTCTGTGTAAGTCCAGCTCTTACTATAAGTTGATTCTAAGAGACAAATCATTGAAGAGATCAAAGAAATCTTGACTAAAGGAAACAAAGAAAGCTGTGTGTTGATTGTATCTACCTAACAGAGTTCTAGATCCTAGCTCTTTTATCTACCTGGCAGAGAGTTTCTCCCATAATTCTTATGTTTTAATGGCAGACCTACAACTGCATTCACTGTGATTAGACTTTTCTTGCCCCTGTGAAGGAAAAGATAGGGAGGCAGAAACCTCTTCCCACCATTCTTTTAGTGCTAGGCAAGATGAGTATGAGTTCCCAAATCTCTCTGGGAATCAGTGTCATCTCCTGAACCTAAGTACAAACAACTACACATGCACATATAGGTAAACAAACAGATAAGAGAATTAAAAATAAGTAAATAATAATGCTGAGGTATCATCCTGAAGCATAGATTTGGTTGGATTCAGAGAAGCATAAATTTGAGGAATTAATGTTTTAGAAGTAACTTTCCAGGTAATTCTTATAACCATACACATTTGAGGACACCAGCTTATATTTCACTCTGTAATAAATAACTGGCAATAATACCCTGAGTATGGAGGTCAGTTGATACATGAATAGTGTTGGTCTTTTAACTTTCATTTCAGAACTGTCTTTTTAACTCCTTTCTGTGTATACCTCTGTCCTTCTTTCTTTGTCTTTTTCTTCAAGTACTTCTCTTCCGAATGACAATTTCTATCTATTCCTTTTAAGTCTACCACTCCCACACTAGCCTCATGTATTGTTATGACTCTGCCTATATAAAATGATAATTTTCCACTGGCCTTGAGAGATGTTCAGAAAACATTTTAAATTTTTTCTAATCAGACATACAGATATAATAACCAATGGAGCCTATACATGAAAACCAAGTGTGAGCCTCATGTTAATGAATTCAGTTTTTGTAGTATTGTATACCCTTTCCTTTCCCCTTCCCTCAGATATATTTTGTTCAAACATTGCCCCTCCTGACTTTTGTTATAATAGTAGAACTCATTTGCAGGCTTATGAACTCAGTAAAGTTCCAAGTTTGTTATTTCTTTTGAGGGAGAGAGAAAAAGACTGAGAGAGAGAGAGATGCGAGATGCATTATTTCCTCTATTCTTTATATTTTTAGTGAATGATATCATTGAAGGGGCAGTAGGAATACTTTCCCTTGGTGCTGCATATATATATTTGATTTGGTAATAAATGTAAAATATAGTCTTACATAAACATCCATACAAGCTAACAGTTGAAGGTGGCAAATGAATTATAGAATACAAAACTAGTCCCTAGTAGCCTGGCTGTTCTGTGAGTATGAAATTGCACAGGGCTTCTTTAAAAGACTTTTCCTGAATAATATTTCTAACAGTGTAAGGAACCAGGACCTTGAAGTAAACCTTTTCATTTTTGAAAGTGCATTTACTACTTTAAGATTCTGTCTGGATTCCTCTGTGCATTTATACGCTGCCTCCTACTTCTTGCCCTGTGTACCTGAGTTCTGACAGAGTGGAACATGAGAAACTAGCTTATCCTCCAAAGTTCATTTCTGACTGCTGACAGGGTACAGGTCAGTGGCAGTGTAGACTGCTAAATCTTATTACTTTGTTACTTGTGTGCTGTGTATTGAAACTCAAGTGAAAAGCTGTATTTTGGGTTAATAAATGAACAAACCTTGATTAAGCATTCATGATGAGCTAGGCAGAGTAGGATACTAAAGGTATGTTAGGCAAGGGCCCATGCCCTCAGGTACCTTAAAATTTAGTTAAATGGTAATAAAAAATGTAACAATTTGCAAAATAATAATATCATATATAATGTTTAAAAGTAAGAGATAGGTTAAGAAATGATAAATGCAAAATATACATCAGACAAATAATTATTCTCCCAAGAATATGACTACTTTCTACATATCAGTAAAAGAACAACAACACGTGTTAAAATGCACAAATGATATGAACAAATCAGCCTGCATACAATACTTTTTGGACCTCTGGGCTAGAACATTATTGTAATTGCCCTGGTGATGGCAGTTATGGTAATAATAGCATAAGTCATGAGATAGGATTGCATATTTTATATATTTTGAAATTAGAGTTAAAGGAGTTTGCCAATAACTTCAACATGGGATAGAAAAGACAAGTGTAAAAGGTGACTTTAAGAATTTAATCTAAGCAACTGAAAGTGAAGATGGTTACTCGTGGAGTTGGAAAATATAGGGAAAAAATCACATTTAAAGACTAAAATTAGAAATTCAGGTTGGGACTATTGATTAAGCTATTTAAATTTTAAGTGAGAGTGTCAAGGCGATAATTGAAATAGTAGATCTGGACCTCCTGGTCTTGGTCTGGGATGGAGATACACTTTTGGGAGTTACTGGGATACAGATAGCACCAAAGCTATAAGACTTTGTGAGATGGCAACAAAATGAGCAATGTAGAGAAGAGAAGAGGTCCAATAACACATCCATAAGGCGCTCCAAGATTATGAGGATCTAGCAGATTAGCTGGATAAAGAGCAGTCTGTAAGTAGGAATAGAACCAAGAGAGGTATATTCTGAAGGAAAGTGAACAAATTATTTCATGAAATAGATAATGAACAAAGTTTTAGATAAAGAAAGATGAGGGCTTCTGATAAACAACTGCAAATTGAGCAAGAAGGAAAATATGTTTGGGAGTAACAATGAGAAATATCTACCAACTTCCAAAGTTGGTAATTTGAAAGGTATGGAGGAAAAAATGGCATTTGAGATAAATACCAGTGTGCTTAGAAAATTGCCATGTTTCAGTTAAAATAGGAAGGTGAAGGGAATGCTCAGAGAATGTGCTAAGAATAAGGGAGATTGATATTTCTACATTTCAGGCGGGAAAATGGAAGAGTTTTGGGAGTTGGGGAGGAGTAAAAGATGAGCTTACAGTAGGGATATATGATACCTTGAAAAGAGGGGATTCTAGGTGCTGAGTGGTAACAAGAGGTGGTGGCTTTCTTTTGACTGAAGTAATTGTAAAGGGAGGGTGTGATAAAATTAGTTCTGATAGACTCCAAGGCAGCCCAAGATAAGGAGGTGGTGGCCATGAAGGAGACAGAAAAATGGAAGAAAATCTTCCCTGAGATGGAAAGCGTTGACATCTCCTATGTCTCCTGTGTGTGGAGATACAGAAGGCAGGAAAGGAATAGTGTTACCAGAAGCAAGTGGGATTTTAGGTTTTGTAAGAAGAACTAGAAAAGAAAAGAGAGAAAATTTTCATTTTGAAAATGACGAGTTTCCTCAGTACAATCATCTGAAAAGAATGACTTTTCTTCAAAAGAAAGTAGAAGAGTTTCAACATTTTGAAAATGTGTAATAAAATGCACATGATAAAAATTTGGGGAAACCACTTATATGGATGGAAATGTAGTTTACAGCTTCTGACATAATCTGCATTATAGGAAAAAAAAGAGAGGAGGGGAAATGTAGTTTATCAAAGCAACAAGAGACAGGAAAGATAAAAAGGCCAAAGATTATGGATGAGCAGGAGACTAAAATAAGGAGGTAGAGTTTGATTCATCAGCAATTATACTATTTATAAATAAATTAAACTAACCTATTAAAATATGAAGCATATGAGATTTATTTTAAATTTAAAACTAAGTTCTATCCTATGTGCTTATAAAAAAGAAACACACTTAAAACGTTAGGACACACGAAAAATGGAAATTATATAGTAGGATACATACATGAATCAAACACTAAACAAGATAAAGCTGATACAACATTAATACCTTCCAAAGTAGAATTTCAGCAAAATACCCCACTATATGTACACAAAACAACATAAAGGTAAAAATAATTGTGAAGAAACTATTTGAATAGTAAAGATTTAGGCACTTAGTTATATATCTTTGAAATGTCTGAAACAACAAAAAAAGACAGTATTGCAATAACATTTCATCACAGTGGAAAATGTAAATATAAAATTGCCATAAGTTTTAGATGAAACAGATAAAAACTATTTTGATTATATAATATTTAAACTATAATTTGATTACGTATATTTAAGTACCTCCATGCAAACAATAAAAACATTCATTTTTTTAAGTATTCAGAGAACATTAACAAAAATTGAGTCTCATAAAGTCAGAAAGACTATCTTATCAATTTTGGGAGAGGTTTTATTATTCAAGTCATTACTGTAAACAAACTTCAATAAAATATCACAAAGAAAATACGGTTTAAAGCAAAACGTGTCCTGATGTTAAAATTTCACTCCTAACTCATTTATGGATAAAAGTAGAAATTACACTGGGCATTATAAAATAAATCCTTTACAACTAGATGGCAATAACCCATACCTACGGGTAGACCTAAAGTGAAATTTAGAGCTAAATCTAAAGCCTTAAGCATTTAGCAAAAAGATAAAAGGAAACGTTTAGATTAAATCAATTAAATATTTAACTTAAATAAAAATTAGGAAAAGAGTTAAATATACTAGAATAAATAATAAAATAAGCACATAAATTAAATAAAGTAAAAAATAGTGGTTCAACAAAACCAAATTTTTAAAATATAATAGAATATGAATATGTAACTATGCCAATGCCATTGAAAATTTAGCTGAAATGGCTAAATTATATACATATTACATAAGAAATTAAGAATAGAAAACCTACTTAAAACATAGACCAGATAGAGGATTAAATATGTAGCGAAACTCTCCTAAATCTGGGTTCGGAGAAAGTCTTCTTTAGCAGCAGAGGTAAGAGGTAACCAGATGAAGTGCAGAGTGTTGGAAGTTCAGAAGGCCAAGAAGATAGAGTTCACAGGTCAGAATAATGGGGGAAAAAGGCCAGGCCCAAATGCTTTGGGGATCTGATGAGGTAGCTGTTAAGTGTTCAGCACAATACAGTGAGGAATTTGCCCAAAGGTGGGGAAAGAACCACCAAAAGGATTAAAGGGAACAATTTCTGAAGTTCATCTAGAATCCGGAAGAGTGTGTGTTCCTAATAGCCAGAGTGGGGAAACATACGAAAACCGTAATTCATAGAACTTTACTTCCCTAGCGCAGAACACATCAGCTGTAGAACAAGGCTGCTCTGATCACTCCTCCCAGATCTTAGGCAAGTTTAATGGAATTAAAATGTTTCTAAGTAATTTAACGGTCCTAAATCAACAAAGCTGAACCTAACTTAGCAAACTAAAGATGAAGCTAAGTTAAATCATGTAGAACTATCCAGCAACTGAGAAAGTAAAATTCACAAAATCTGTCAGCTAATATATAATGTGTATGCATGCAAAAAAGTGGGAAAGTATGACCATACTTCTTATGGTTTCAGGAATGGATAGTAAAAGTACAGAAATATGCTAGATTTTATAAAGTATGGCAATGGATGCATGTGGAGATGTAGGGAAAGAAATGGGACTGGGGAAGGGAGGGTAAGAACCTCAATTTTATCATCAATGTTTTGTATATTTTAAAACATGAAAACTTGAAAGCAATTATAAAGCAATTTTTGGTTATAGGTATGTTTGAAACTTTATGCTATGATTTGAACTTTTATATTTTTTATGTCAATTATTTTTTAAAAAGTAGTAACTCTAATAATCAGGAACATACTAACTAAAGTAACAATGCCATATTTCACCCTTAAGAATGAAAAGTTGGGAGGAGCTGCTCAGGAGGCTGAGGCAAGAGAATCACTTAAGCCCAGGAGTTGGAGGTTGCTGTGAGTTGTGTGATGCCACGGCACTCTACCGAGGGCCATAAAGTGAGACTCTGTCTCTACAAAAAAAAAGAATTCAAGTGCAAGATAAAAAAAAAACTTTGGATATTTAGAAAAGGATGCTGGATTTTATCAAATGCTTTTTCTGCATCTATTGAGAGGATCATGTGATCTTTATTTTTGCCTCTGTTAATATGGTGGATAACGTTTATAAACTTGCATATGTTAAACCAGCCTTGCATCCCTGGGATGAAGCCTACTTGATCATGATGAATGACTTTTTTCATGATAAGCTGTAATCTATTGGCTAGGATTTTGTTGAGAATTTTTGCGTCTATGTTCATGAGTGAGATTGGTCTGAAATTCTCCTTTTTGTTTGGGTCTTTTCCTGGTTTTGGTATCAGGGTGATGTTTGCTTCATAGAATGTGTTGGGGAAGATTCCTGCTTCCTCAATTTTTTGGAATAATTTCTGCAGTACAGGAATAAGCTCTTCCTTGAAGGTTTGATAGAATTCTGGAGTGAAGCCATCTGGACCAGGGCATTTTTTGGTTGGAAGCTTTTTTATTGTTTCTTTGATCTCAGTGCTTGAAATTGGTCTGTTCAGGAGCTCTATTTCTTCCTGGCTGAGTCTAGGGAGAGGGTGTGATTCCAAATATTGATCCATTTCTTTCACATTGTCAAATTTCTGGGCATAGAGTTTCTGGTAGTATTCAGAGATGATCTCTTGTATCTCTGTGGGATCAGTTGTTATTTCCCCTTTATCATTTCTGATTGAGGTTACTAGAGAGTTTACTTTTCTATTTTTAGTTAGTCTGGCCAATGGTTTATCTATTTTATTTATTTTTTTAAAAAACCAACTCCTTGTTTCATTAATTTTCTGAATGATTCTTTTGTTTTCAATTTCATTGATCTCTGATTTGATTTTGGATATTTCCTTTCTTCTACTGAGTTTAGGCTTAGATTGTTCTTCTTTTTCCAATTCCATAAGATCTCTTGTGAGATTGTTCATGTGCTCTCTTTCTGTTTTTCTAATATAGGCATCTAAAGCGATGAATTTTCCTCTCAAAACTGCTTTTGCAGTATCCCACAGGTTTTGGTAGCTTGTGTCTTCATTGTTGTTATGCTCAAGGAAGTTAATGATTTCCTGTTTTATTTCTTCCTTCACCCATCTGTTATTCAACAGAAGATTGTTTAGTTTCCATGCCTTTGGGTGGGGTCGAGCATTTTTGTTAGAGTTGAGTTCCACCTTTAGTGCCTTATGGTCTGAGAAGATACAAGGTAAAATTTCAATTCTTTTGATTCTGTTGATATTTGTTTTGTGTCCCAGGATATGATCAATTTTGGAGAAATTGATCCATGGGGTGATGAGAAGAATGTATATTCTTTATCTTTGGGATGGAGTGTTCTATATGCGTCTATCAAGCACAGTTGTTCTAGGTCTCATTTAAGTCTCTTATATCCTTGTTTAATTTCTGTTTAGAGGATCTGTCCAGCTCTGTAAGAGGAGTGTTAAGGTCCCCTGTTATTATGGTATTATCAGATATCATATTGCTCAGACTGAGTAAGGTCTGTTTCAAGAATCTGGGAGCATTTAAATTGGGTGCATAGATATATAGAATTGAAATGTCTTCTTGTTGTATTTTTCCCTTGACCAATATGAAGTGACCATCTTTGTCTTTTTTGACTTTAGTTGCTTTAAATCCACATGTATCTGAAAATAAGATTACAACTCCTCTTTTCTTCTGATTCCATTTGCCTGAAAAATTGTCTTCCAACCCTTGACTCGGAGCTTTAATTTGTCTTTTGAAGCCAGGTGTGTTTCTTGCAGACAGCAAATGGATGGCTTGTGTTTTTTAATCCAGTCAACCAATCTATGTCTCTTCAGTGGGGAATTCAAGCCATAAACATTTATTGAGATAAGTGATAAGTGTGGTAGTATTCTATTCATCTTATTTTGTGAGAGTCCATTGCTTAGTTTTATCTTTTGCATCAGTGTGGAGGTTAGGTTCTGTCCTTCAATTTCTGAGTTCTTACTTTGCTGCTGATCCATTGTGGTGGTCAGAGTGCAGAACAGGTGGAAGTATTTCCTGTAGAGCTGGTCTTGTTGTGGCAAATTTCCTCAATGTTTGTATATCCGTAAATGATTTGATTTCTCCGTCAATTTTGAAGCTTAGCTTAGCAGGGTACAGAATTCTGGGCTGGAAATTGTTCTGTTTAAGTAGATTAAAGGTAGATGACCATTGTCTTCTTGCTTGAAAAGTTTCATTAGAGAAGTCTGTGGTCAATCTGATGGATTTGCCCCTGTAGGTCAACTGGCGCTTACTCCTGGCAGCTTGCAGAATCTTTTCTTTTGTCTTGACTTTGGACAGGTTCATCACAATGTGTCTTGGAGAAGCTCGGTTAGAGTTGAGGCGACCTGGGGTCCGATAGCCTTCTGAAAGCAGTGTGTCAGAATCTTTGGTGATATTTGGGAAATTTTCTTTTATAATATTCTCTAGTATGGCTTCCATTCCTCTGGGGCATTCTTCTTCCCCTTCTGGAATTCCTATAACTCGTATGTTGGAAAGCTTCATAAAGTCTCATAATTCTGACAGTGAACGTGCTGCTTTCTCTCTCTTCTTTTCTGCCTCTTTTACTATCTGAGTTATCTCAAAAACTTTGTCTTCTACCTCTGAAATTCTTCCTTCTGCATGGTCTAACCTGTTGCTGATACTTTCCGTTGCATCTTTAAGTTCCCTGATCGACTATTTCATTTCCTTCAGCTCTGCTATATCCTTTTTATATTCTTCATATCGTTCATCTCTGATTTGATTCTGTTTTTGGATTTCCTTTTGGTTATTTTCCACTTTATTAGCAATTTCCTTCATTGTTTCCATCATTTCTTTCATTGTTTTCAACATGTGTATTCTAAATTCCCTTTCTGTCATTCCTACCATTTCTGTATAGGTGGAATCCTCTGCAGTAGCTACCTCATGGTCCCTTGGCGGGGTTGTTCTGGACTGGTTCTTCATGTTGCCTGGAGTTTTCTGCTGATTCTTCCTCATGGGTGATTTCTTTTATCTGTTTCCTTGCCCTAATTTTCCTTTCACTTCCTCTTGCTCTTTAAGTTCTCGTGCCTGTGGACTAAGGTTACAGGACTAAAGGTTACAGGTTATAGGTGGCACATTTCTAAAACTGATTGAAGCTATCTATGACAAACCCACAGCCAATATTTTACTGAATAGAGTAAAACTGAAAGCTTTTCCTCTTAGAACTGGAACCAGACAAGGTTGTCTTCTGTCACCTTTACTATTCAACGTAGTGCTGGAAGTTCTAGCCAATACAATTAAGCAAGATAAGGAAATAAAGGGAATCCAAATGGGAGCAGAGGAGGTCAAACTCTCCCTCTTTGCTGACGACATGATCTTATACTTAGAGAACCCCAAAGACTCAACCACAAGACTCCTAGAAGTCATCAAAAAATACAGTAATGTTTCAGGATATAAAATCAATGTCCACAAGTCAGTAGCCTTTGTGTACACCAATAACAGTCAAGATGAGAAGCTAATTAAGGACGCAACTCCCTTCACCATACTCTCAAAGAAAATGAAATACCTAGGAATATACCTGACGAAGGAGGTGAAGGACCTCTATAAAGAAAACTATGAAATCCTCAGAAAGGAAATAGCAGAGGATATTAACAAATGGAAGAACATACCATGCTCATGGATGGGAAGAATCAACATTGTTAAAATGTCTATACTTCCCAAAGCAATCTACCTATTCAATGCCATTCCTATCAAAATACCAACATCGTACTTTCAAGATTTGGAAAAAATGATTCTGCGTTTTGTATGGAACTGGAAAAAAACCCGTATAGCTAAGGCAGTTCTCTGTAACAAAAATAAAGCTGGGGGCATCAGCATACCAGATTTTAGTCTGTACTACAAAGCCATAGTGCTCAAGACAGCATGGTACTGGCACAAAAACAGAGACATAGACACTTGGAATCGAATTGAAAACCAAGAAATGAAACTAACATTTTACAACCACCTAATCTTTAATAAACCAAATAAGAACATACCTTGGGCGAAAGACTCCCTATTCAATAAATGGTGTTGGGAGAACTGGATGTCTACATGTAAAAGACTGAAACTGGACCCACACCTTTCCCCACTCACAAAAATTGATTCAAGATGGATAAAGGACTTAAATTTAAGGCATGAAACAATAAAAATCCTCAAAGAAAGCATAGGAAAAACACTGGAAGATATTGGCCTGGGGAAAGACTTCATGAAGAAGACTGCCATGGCAATTGCAACAACAAAAAAAATAAACAAATGGGACTTCATTAAACTGAAAAGCTTCTGTACAGCTAGAGAGACAATAACCAAAGCAAAGAGACAACCTACACAATGGGAAAGGATATTTGCATATTTTCAATCAGACAAAAGCTTGATAACTAGGATCTATAGAGAACTCAAATTAATCCACATGAAAAAAGCCAACAATCCCTTATATCAATGGGCAAGAGACATGAATAGAACTTTCTCTAAAGACGACAGACGAATGGCTAACAAACACATGAAAAAATGTTCATCATCTCTATATATTAGAGAAATGCAAATCAAAACAGCCCTGAGATATCATCTAACCCCAGTGAGAATGGCCCACATCACAAAATCTCAAAACTGCAGATGCTGGCGTGGATGTGGAGAGAAGGGAACACTTTTCCACTGCTGCTGGGACTGCAAACTAGTACAACCTTTCTGGAAGGAAGTATGGAGATACCTCAAAGCACTCAAGCTAGACCTCCCATTTGATCCTGCAATCCCATTACTGGGCATCTACCCAGAAGGAAAGAAATCATTTTATCATAAGGCACTTGTACTAGACTGTTTATTGCAGCTCAATTTACAATCGCCAAAACGTGGAAACAGCCTAAATGCCCACCAACCCAGGAATGGATTAACAAGCTGTGGTATATGTATACCATGGAATACTATTCTGCCATTAAAAAAAGTGGAGACTTTACATCCTTCGTATTAACCTGGATGCACGTGGAAGACATTATTCTTAGTAAAGCATCACAAGAATGGAGAAGCATGAATCCTATGTACTCAATTTTGATATGAGGACAATTAATGACAATTATGGTTATGGGGGGGGAAACAGAAAGAGGGAAGTAGGGAGGTGGGTGGGGCCTTGGTGTGTGTCACACTTTATGGGGGCAAGACATGATTGCAAGAGGGACTTTACCTAACAATTGCAATCAGTGTAACCTGGCTTATTGTACCCTCAATGAATCCCCAACAATAAAAAAAAAAAAAAACTTTGGATATGATGTACACTCTTTTGGAAATGGGCATACTAAAAACCCTGAAATTAGCATATACAATTATTCATGACATAAAAAAAAACACTTGTACCCCTTAAATATATGGAAATAAAAAGAGATAGAAAGATCTTAAAAAAAAATCATACAAGACCTAATTGCTGACTCAAGAGCATCAGTTTAGTTAAAAGAGAATGAGAAGACAGGCCGCATAATATTATATTTTTGAGTTCAGGAACTGCCACTTATTTGCTAGATAGACACAATTATTGGCCTAATCAACGTTCAGCACCAAACTCTTTCCTTCTTGCCCTTCCTTGTCTTTCCTGCAGTGTGTCTTGGAGTGTCTCCGTATGATGCTTCTGCCACATAAGACTTAAGGAGAAGTTACTGGGGGTGTCTGTGGAAAATTTCACTTATCTGATAAGATGGAATATTTTATTTTTTAGTGTCCCCTTTCCTCTTTTACCTGTCTCAAATGCAAACATAATTCATATCCATGTAGAAATGTTCTTTTAACTTTTTTTTTAGAGACAGAGTCTCACGTTGCTGCACTCAGTAGAGTGCTGTGACATCACAGCTCACAGCAACCTCCAGCTGTTGGGCTTAAGTGATTCTCTGATTCTTTTGCCTCAGCCTCCCAACTAGCTGGGACTACAGGCATCTGCCACAACGCCCGGCTATTTTTTGTTGCAGTTTGGCTGGGGCCGGGTTTGAACCCGCCACCCTCAGTATATGGGGCCGGCACACTACTCACTGAGCCACAGGTGCCGCCCTTAACTATTTTTTTAAAAAGACCAAAAATGTCATACTCAGGTGCTGATGTCATCATATAATCTCATGAGCAAGGGCTATTTGCTACTTCATATGAGCCCCAATTTATTTAATATGTTATGATCAAGTGTTTGGTACTTGTGGCTAAATGCAGTCCTAACTAACATGCTTGTTGTACAACCTTGGGAAAGTTATTTTAGCTCCAAATCTCAATGCCTCCCTTTCTTTAAGTTGTATGTATTGAAAGAGATGATGCGTCTTTTATGTGATTTGTACTAAGCTTGATGCTTAATATAGAATGTGCTTAATAAGAAGTATTATTTAAAGTCATTGTTAAAACTAAAACTGTTGAAAAGTAACCATTAGTAAGGCAAGTATGAGGCTGACTGAAAAAGATACCCCCTACATTTCTTCTACTTAGGAAGAGAGATAGTTCAAAATTCAGCAGCTGGACTGAAACTAGAGGTATGATGAATGTAGAAATAGACAGGTGAATGAATAATTATTCATATAAATTTAAATATGTATTTTGACATGTAATCAATACTCCCACACCAATGGTTCACATGTGCCATGACATGTATTGTGTAGTGCGGGTTAATCTCATTTGGTATGAATTGACCCCATCCTTACATCTAGCATGACTGATGTTTGGCCAAGTGTTAACAAAATCTATTAATTAAGAAAAATGGTGTTCTATAACCATGGTGTCTTAGTTGTTCAATGAGTTGCATTAGCCCATCCAACATTACTTGGTAATAATATTTGGATTTATGATTTATAACTTCTGTGGTAGAGACTGGCCTGGGAAGTATGTGGTCGAGAAAGGGATGTGTGTGTTGGGGAAGGAGATGTGCCCTAGGCAGGGAGATATGCTTAAGGAAGGTCATAGAGTTAGAATGTGCCCATATGACCACAGCAGTTCACCATAAGAGACCCCTGTAACAAACGGATATTGGGCTTTCTGGTCAACTGAGGTAGCTACAAAGGAGCAGTCTGAGAATTGGACAAGATGTGTTCTGTGCAACCTGATTGGTGTAGGAGAATAAGGAAGCCTACACTGGAGTCGCGTAGGCTTCACTAAAGGGAGAAACCCTGAAAAAGGCCATGTGGATTTGTCTGGTTTTGAACTATTATGAATGAAATCATAAAGTATGATTTTATAATATGTTCTGATTTGTTGCTTTTCTGCTTAATATATTTGAAATTATCTGTGTTGTTTGCAGCTATTATTTATCCTTTTTAATGTTTTATACTCCACTGTAAAAACATATCACTATTTATGCATTCTCCTGTCGAATGACGTTTGTTTTATTTCTGATTTTTGCTACTATAAGCAGTGCCATAATTAATATCCTTGTATATGACTCATAGCTAGAAAAATGCAATAGTTCCTTTAAGTACGGGCATAAAAAGGGGATTTCTGAATTACAGAGTTTGCATGTTCAACTTTATGAGTTTGTGCCATAACCTAAATTTGTTGTACCAATTTAAAATCTCATCATACAATATGATTTTCCATAAGTGAGGTATTTGCTAACACTTGAAAGTAACATTTATAGGTTCTCAAGGACATAGTTAAGTAATGTATTTGTATTATAGTGCATGTTGAATGAAATTGAGAATTTCCAGGAAATGATGTATTTGAGTATCTAGATTTTTATTTAAAGTCATATATTTTCTTTTTCTTTTTTTTTTGGCCAGGGCTGGGTTTGAACCTATCACCTCTGGTATATGGGGCTGGAGCCCTAATCCTTTGAACCACAGGTGCTGCCCTTAAAATCATGTATTTTCATGTCATGAGAATTAGTGAATTTTCAAATTATTTGGAATATGTTATGTTAAATATGGAATTTTTACATTTTAACACTGCTTCTCCACTTTTAAAAAATTAGAATACCATATATTTATATACATATATATTTCTTTTATCGGGCATGATAGAACATTGGAAACTGATTGACAGTAATAGTCAAAATGTTTACTTTATATAATGCTTTACATATAATAACCATAATTATTTGAGGGTGGCTGGATACTCTACATAAATGAATTTGCCTTCTACACATCTTATGTCTTAAATATGCATTCTTGTTCTTTATTAAGAGAACTTACATTCATGTCATGTCTGAACAGATTAAGTCTATTGGTTCCCAAATGTTAATACTGGGAAAATCGTGTGACATCTCTGACTACTACTTCCTTTAGAGCACTTTTAACCTTCTGATTGTCTTACTCTCGAGCAGTGGTTCTCAACCTTCTAATGCTCTGACCCTTTCATACAGTTCCTCATGTTGTGGTGACCTCCCAACCATAAAATTATTTCTGTGGCTACTTCATGACTGTAATTTTGTCACTGTTATGAATCATGATGTAAATATCTTAAAGATTTAATTACTCCAAAGGGGTCGTGAACCACAGATCGAGAACCACTGTGAGAGCCTAAGGAAAGTAATATGTAAGAAAGTTCCTCAAAAACACCGAAGCTGATACCTAAATAATTCAGACACCCAAACACTATTTTTATTCCAGGTAAAGGGTTCACTGGTACAAGCAACATAGAATGATTAGGGATGATTAAACTAGACAAAAAGTTTATTTAAGTTTATTGAAAAAGGATCAGAAAACCCAAATTATCATTGGAAGGGACAAGGAACCAGAAGGGAAACCCAAAATCATGCAGAAGAGCTGGTTCATTAACAGTCTCACTTCCATTTCTGCATTTTAGCTGCCCACATGGCATCTGGTATGCTCAATGACACCATGGGTACCAACAGAGGGTGCTGCTGCGGTCCTTGCAAAATTCTGCCCTTGGAAAAATATACATAGTTGTTGCCACTTCTTTATGGTCCCCAAATTCTTTGCATCACTAGCTTCTGGATTAATAGTAAAATATAGGATCACTTTGGTGAATGGCTAATTATAGATATGGTGCCTGCTGAGGGGGTAACAAGTATAATATCTGGCATAGCAGCTTCTATCAGTGGAAGTTAGGTTGGAGGCTAAGTGGACACAAATATCAATAATTAGTAACTTCATGTATATTCTTTAATCTCTCCAGAAATGCTGTCAAAGTACAGAAAGATTAAATGATCTATCTAAAACGTTTATATAACTATTATGGGGCAGACATGAGGATTGAAACCTGCATATGCCTTGATTTCAAAGAATATCTTCCAATCAAACTTTGCTAAATTGTTTCAATAAGAAGTAAGCCAGATGTGCCTACATTTTTTTCCCTTAATACCTGAGGACCAAGGAGTCAATTGGATTTCATATCACTTTACTCATACCCTGGAATAGTTAACAATAAAGCTGTTAACTTAAAATAAATATGGTGGTTCTTTGTTCCGTATGAATGTAGATTCTCTGTTTTAAATTGTGCACTGCGTTATAAATACTACATTCTATCATAAATCAAAAGGAATGAAAACTGTATTATGAAGCTACCGTGCTGCTGGGATGTCGGTACAGATTTTTCCTTTTAGGCAGCACTCAAGTCTGTCTACATGTCATTGACCTCTTTCCAAATGTAAAGTGTTGCATAAATTCTTAACGGTAACAAGTGACCTAAGTTCCTGTTATCTAATGGTTTTCAGCTTTAAATGTTGATGGTGTAAGTTCAGTTCATGAAAGACCAGTGCCTACACCATGGAAACCTTTATCACCATCAGCACTAATTTGCAGTCTAAACGGAAAGGCCAAAGTTAGACTAAAGAGGCTAAATTCCCTTCTTCTTTCTGTGACTATTCCTGCTAGCCTGATATTACAAGTAAATTTTTAATATAGTCACTTTGCACAAATTTATATTTGGGCATGAGATAATGCAGGACAGATCCAATTTGCATGGAGAGGACAGTGTCACATATTGGAATGAGTTCATAGTTAAGAGTCAGAAGACTCAGGCTTGAGCAGGACATGCTTTTGTAGTTTTGTAATCTTAGGCAAGTCAATTGCAAACTAAAATAAAATCTTAAAGCTCCACTGCTCCCACCAGCTGACTGAATGGAATCCCTCTTGGTCAAGGGAATACCCTAAAATTGAGTTGCCAGCCATAAGAGAGGCCATTCATGTCTCATCATGTCCCCTCTGCTCTTGGAAGATGTCCATTGTAACTCATGTAACCTAAGTCTGTACAAGACAAACCCTCCTTACCTGTCCTCAATATACCTAACAAATCACTTGTGCCTGGGCATACTCCAGCCCAGTGTCCTGTCTCTATTTAACAGACTTCCTCATCTCAACTTAAAACATTCCAAGCTTTTAGACAAAGTTTCATTTCTTTAACCAATTACAAATCCAAGAGTCTTTATGCCCACCTATGGCCTGTAAATGTCCAGCTTTGAGATGTCTCATCTTTTTGGGCCAAACCAATGTGTACTGCCCATGTATTGATTGATGACTTTACATGTAATTCCTGTCTCCTTGAAATGTATAAAACTAATAAGCTGTAATCCAACCACCGCAGGACCACTTGGTCAAGGCTTCTTGGGTGTGATTCCATGGTCCTCAAATTTGGCTCAGAATAAACCTCTTCAAATTCTTTTATAAAGTTTGGCTTCTTTTTCATTGATAGACTCAAACTTTAGAATTCCTGTTATTCCATTTATGAGAGTAATAATACCTATTGCACAAATTTGTAATGTCTCAAAGAAAATGAATGAGAAACAAAAGTGGAAAACTTCTATTTAGATAATAGGCTATTCTTTCTTTTTAAAAAGTTTTTTTGTTAAATGTTTTATCACACAATTTGGTAGCCATTGCCTACAATGGTTACAAAAATTTTAAATATTAATTGAAACCTATGTTCACTCAATACAGCACATTACTTTTTATTAAGGAAAACACTGTGAGTCCTCTTGGCTCTTACCTAAGGGTGGAATTTATCGTTAACAGTGATGGTTGGGCTGCTACAGCTGGAGGGGGCTTTGTCTTTAGAACTAAGTAGTGTTCCAAATACATTTATGGTTCCTGTATTACCTAAAACACAGCTATTAAATTTATCAGCAGATACTATCAATTTTGCCTAAAATTATATCTGAAATTCATTAAGTTTCCTCTTGTTTCTCCTCTTTCTCAGTCTCTATTCATTTCTACTCATCTGCATTGAAATCACATTTCTTTCTTATGTAATAGTATTTAGTGTTTTTTTAATTGAATTTAATATGAAATCCAAACTGTAAATGTACATAATCTGGTATTTCTCTCCTTCGATATTTACACCTCATACTATTCTTTTTTTTTCTGACTTCCATTGCAAAAGTTTTCTTTATATCTTAGATTTGGCCAACTCTTTGCTGCCTTCAGGAATTTTGCTGATATTTGCTCCACTGGAATATTCTTTTATTCTTTCACAAAGTGGATACCTCAAACTTCAACTCTCCAGTTAAATATCAGCTCTTCAGAGAGGCCTTTCCTGATCATCCCATAAAACTCCCTGTTTTAATTTAAACTATTCTGGAACCTGTTTTTGCTTTGGTCTCCCACTAGAATGAGAGGTGCATGAGGCCATGTCTAGTAAGATTACCAATGTGTCTGATTCTTTTAGCAAAAGGCCAGGTACATATTTGCTGCTCAACGTATATTTACAAATGAATAAACAAATGGCTTCCCAGCCAGCTAGCTGTCTGGATGGAAGGATGCATTAAAACCTTGCCACTCTACCCTAAACAAATAAACAAACAAACCAAAAAACCAATTGACATTTAAAATATTGATTTTGTTCCTGGGTGTCTGCATGTAAATTGAAATTTCATTTTAAAATGTGATTTCCTATTGTAATTGCATCAATTATTTATCATTTATGTTAACTGATTTTGGTAAGCATGTGTTTTATTAATTTAGAAGTCTATTTCTAGATGTTTGATAAAACAGTATCATCAGGGAATCATAAGATTTGAAGGACATTGATTTCATCTTGTATACCCACTCTTCCCTATATCCCGCTATGATATGTGTATGTGAACCATTTAATTTTCTCTGCACAATTCCATTAACAAGCAATTCAGCATTTCCTAACTGCTTGCCTTCCAAAAGATGACAAAAGAGGAAGATGAAGGAATGAGTAAACTCATGAAATTCTTTCAGCTACTGTATTTGAAAGCTTTTAAGAAGCTTGAAATTCTTTTAGCTACTGTATTTGAAAGATAGAGTCTAATATATTTGTTTTCATATATCTCTTAGTATATGTTTGCTTTTTTGTTAGTTGTACTGAAAAAGCTTCCTGCCTCATTTTGATCTCTTTTTGATGAACAAAATATGTTTAATGCAGTCATTTATCCAGAAAAATTATTTATTTGTTGTTCAAATTATGTATTTGGATATCATCAGATGCTCTTGTATACTCTAGATTTAAATTAACTTGGCTGGAGGTCTCTCTTTTATATCTTGTGAAAGTGCCATGTCTTCTCCAAGATTTTTGACAATTCTTTGTAATTTGCCCTAAAAGTTTCTATTCTTTCTGTTAATCTTTTAATCTCCTTATCACAACTTCCCTATTTTGTTTCATTTATGCCTACTCAGACTTGTAACATAGACTATTTATGTTTTTTTCACTTTCTTTTTTTTTCTTGTTGTTGTTGGGGATTCATTGAGGGTACAAGAAATCAGGTGACACTGATTGCATTTGTTAGGTAAAGTCCCTCTTATAATTGAGTCTTGCCCCCAAAAGGTGTGTCACACACCAAGACCCCACCCCTCCTTCCCTCTCTCTGGTCTTTCTTTCCCCCACCTTTCCCTCCTTCTTTCTCTCTCTGCTCTCCCCTTCCCCCACACCCACCATGTCATTAATTGTCATTAATTGTCCTCATATCAAAATTGAATACATAGGATTCATGCTTCTCCATTCTTGTGATGCTTTACTAAGAATAATGGATTCCACTTCCATCCAGGTTAATGCAAAGGCTGTAAAGTCTCCATTTGTTTTAATGGCTGAGTGGTATTCCATGGTGTACATATACCACAGCTTGTCAAAGATTCCTGGGTCAGTGGGCCTTTAGGCTATTTCCACATTTTGGAGATTGTAAATAAATAGTCTAGTGCAAGTGTCCTTATTATAAAAGGATTATTTTCCTTCTGGGTAGATGCCTAGTAATGGGATTGCAAGATCAAATGAGACAGATAGCTTGAGTCCTTTGAGGTTTCTCCACACTTCCTTGTTAAAAGGTTGTACTAGTTTGCAGTCCCACCAGCAGTGTAAAAGTGTCCCCTTCTCTCCACATCCGTATCAGCATCTGCAGTTTTGAGATTTTTGTCAAGTGGGCCATTCTTGCTGGGGTTAGATAGTATCTTGGGGTGGTTTTGATTTGCATTTCTCTAATAATTAGGGATGATGAGCAATTTTTCATATGTTTGTTAGCCATTCATGTGTCTTCTTTAGAGAAGGTTCTATTCATGTCTCTTGCCCTTTGATATATAGGATTGTTGGCTTTTTTCATGTGGGTTAATTTGAGTTCTCTATAGATCCTAGTTATCAAGCTTTTGTCTGATTCAAAATACGCAAATATCTTTTTCCATTGGGTAGGTTGTCTATTTGCTTTGGTTGCTGTCTCCTTAGATGTACAGAAGCTTTTCAGTTTAATGAAGTTCCATTTGCTTATTTTTGTTGTTGCAATTGCCATGGCAGTCTTCTTCATGAAGTATTTCCCCAGGCTGATATCTTCCAGTGTTTTTCTATGCTTTCTTTGAGGATTTATATTGTATCCTGCCTTAAATTTAAATCCTTCATCCATCTTGAATCAATTTTTGTGAGTGGAGAAATGTGTGGGTCCAGTTTCAGTCTTTTACATGTGGATATCCAGTTCTCCCAGCACCATTTATTGAGTAGGGAGCCTTTCCCCCAGTGTATGTTCTTGTTTGGTTTATCGAAGATTAGGTGGTTGTAAGATGTTAGTTTCATTTCTTGGTTTTCTATTTGATTCCAAATGTCCATGCCTCTATTTTTGTGCCAGTACCATGCTGTCTTTACCACTATGGCTTTGTAGTACAGCCTAAAATCTGGTATGCTGTTACCCATGACTTTGTTTTTATTACTAAGAACTGCCTTAGCTATACAGGGTTTTTTCTGGTTCCATGCAAAACGCAGAATCATTTTTTCCATGTCTTGAAAGTACAATGTTGGTATTCTAATAGGGAGGGCATTGAATAGGTAGATTGCTTTGGGAAGTATAGACAATTTAACAATGTTGATTCTTCCTGGCTATGAGCATGGTATGTTCTTCCATTTGTTAATGTCCTTTGCTATTTCATTTCTTAGAATTTCATAATTTTCTTTATAGAGTTCCTTCACCTCTTTTGTTAGGTGTATTCCCAAGTATTTCATTTTCTTTGAAGCTATGATGAAGGGAGCTGTGTCCTTAATTAACCTCTCATCTTGGCTGTTATTGGCGTAATGAAAGGCTACTGACTTGTGGACATTGATTTTATGTCCTGAGACATTACTGAATGTTTTGATGACTTTCAGGAGTCTTGTGGTTGAGTCTTTGGGGTTCTCTAAGTATAAGATTTTATTGTCAGCAAGGGAGGAGAGTTTGACCTCTTCTTCTCCCATTTAGATGCCCTTTATTTCCTTGTCTTGCCTAATTGTATTGGCTAGAACTTCCAGCACTATGTTGAATACTAATGGTGACAAAGGACAACCTTGTCTGGTTCCAGTTCTAAGAGGAAAAGCTTTCAATTTTACTCCATTCAGTAAAACTTTGCTGTGGGTTTGTCATAGGTAGCTTTGATCAATTTAAGAAATGTGCCACCTGCCTATAATCTTCAGTATGCTAATTCGAAAAGGATTCTGAATTTTATCGAATACTTTTTCTGCATCTATTGAGAGGATCATTGTTTCTGCTTCTGTTGATACAGTGAATAATGTTTATGGACTTGCGTATGTTAAACCAGCCTTGCATTCCTGGGATGAAACCTACTTGATCATGATGTATGACTTTTTTCATGAGAAGCTGTAATCTATTGGCTAGGATTTTTGCATCTGTCTTCACTGGTGAAATTGGTCTGAAGTTCTCCTTTTTAGTTGGGTCTTTTCCTGGTTTTGGTATCAGGGTGATGTTTGCTTTGTAGAATGTGTTAGGGAAAATTCCTTCCTCCTCAATTTTTTGGAATAATTTCTGCAGTATGGGAAGAAGCTCTTCTTTGAGGGTTTGATAGAATTCTGGTGTGAAGTCATCTGGACCAGGGCATTATTTTGTTAGGAGATTTTTTATTGTTTGTTTTGATCTCAGGGCTTGAAATTGGTCTGTTCAAAAGATCTATTTCTTCCTGGCTAGGAAGAATGTATGATTCCAAATATTAATCCATTTCCTTCACATTGCCAAATTTCTGGGCATAGAGTTTCTGGTAGTTTCAGAGATGATCTCTTGTATCTCTGTGACATCAGTTGTTATTCCCCTTTTATCATTTCTGATTGAGGTTACTAGAGATTTTACTTTTCTATTTCTAGTTAATCTGGCCAGAGTTTTATCTTTTATTTGTTTTTTCAAAAAAACAACTCCTTCTTTCATTTATTTTCTGAATGATTCTTTTGTTTTCAATTTCATTAATCCCTGATTTAACTTTGGATATTTCTTTTCTTCTGTTGGGTTTAGCCTTAGATTGTTTTTCTTTTTCCAGTTCCATAAGATGGAAAAGTGACTTTGTTGATGCACTCTCTTTCTGTTTTTTGAATGTAGCCTCTAAAGCAATAAATTTTTCTCTCAAAACTGCTTTTGCAGTATCCCACAGGTTTTGGTAGCTTGTGTCTTCATTGTTGTTATGCTCAAGTTAATGATTTCCTCTTTTATTTCTCCCTGCACCCAACTGTCATTCAACTGAAGGTTGTTTAATTTCCATGCCTTTGTGTAGTGTTGAACATTTTTGTTTGAGTTCCACCTTTACTGCCTTGTGGTCTGAGAAGATAGAAGGTAAAATTTCAATTCTTTTGATTCTGTTGAGGTTCGTTTTGTGTCCTAGGATAAGATCAATTTGGGTGATGAGAAGAATGCATATTCTTTTTTTTTTTTTTTTTTGCAGTTTTTGGCCAGGGCTGTGTTTGAATCCGCCACCTCCGGCATATGGGGCCAGTGTCCAAGAATGTATATTCTTGATCTTTTGGATGGAGTGTTCAATATGTGTCTTTCAAGCACAATTGTTCTAGGGTCTCATTTAAGTCACTTATATCTTTGTTTAATTTCTATTTAGAGGATATGTCCAGCTCTGTAAGAGGATTGTTAAAGTCCCCTGTTATTATGGTTTACAGGATATCATATTGCTCAGACTGAGTAAGGTTTGCTTCAAGAATCTGGGAGCTATTAAGTTGGGTGCATAAATATTTAGAATTGAAATTTATTATGTTGTATTTTTCCCTTGACCAATATGAAGTGACCATCTTTGTCTTTTTTGACTTTGGTTTCTTTAAATCCACATGTATCTGAAAATAAGATTGCAACCTCTCTTTTCTTCTGAATTCCTTGCCTGAAAAATTGTCTTCTAACCCTTAACTCTGAGTTTTAATTTGTCTTTTGCTCTGTTTCCTGCAGACAGCAAATGGGTAACTTGTGTTTTATAAACCAATCAGCCAATCTATGCCTCTTCAGTGGGGAATTCAAGCCATTAACATTTATTGAGATAATTGATAAGTGTGGTAAAGTTCTATTCATCTTATTTTGTGAGAGTCCATTGCTTAGTTTTATCTCTTGCATCATTGTAGAAGTTAGGTTCTGTCCTTTAATTTCTGAGTTCTTACTTTGCTGTTGATCTATTGTGATGTTCAGTGTGTAGAACAGGTTGAAGTATTTCCTGTAGAGCTGGTCTTGTTGTGGCGAATTTCCTGAAAGTTTGCACATCAGTAAATGATTTTATTTCTCTGTCAATTTTAAAGCTTAGCTTAGCAGGATATAGAATTCTGGGCTGGAAATTATTTTGTTTAAGTGGATTGAAGGTAGATGACCTTACTTGAAAAGTTTCATTAGAGAAATCTGCAGTCACCCTGATGGATTTGCCCCTGTAGGTCAACTGGCACTTACTCCTGGCAGCTTGCAGAATCTTTTCTTTTGTCTTGATTTAGGACAGGTTCATCACAATGTGTCTTAGAGAAACTCTATTAGAGTTGAGTTGACCTGGGTTCCGATATCCCTCTGAAAGGACCGTGTCAGAATCTTTGGTGATATTTGGGAAATTTTATTTATAATATTATCTAGTATGGGACAGCGCCTATGACTTAGTGGGTAGGGCACTAGCCCCATATACTGAGGATGGCTGGTTCAAACCTGGCCCTGGCCAAAGGGCAACAAAAAAATAGCTGGGCATTTTCGTGGGCACCTGTGGTCCCAGCTACTTGGGAGGCTGAGGCAAGAGAATTGCCTAAACCCAGGAGTTGGAGGTTGCTGTGAGCTGTGTGACACCACAGCACTCTACTGAGGGCAATACAGTAAGACTCTGTGTAATATATCTATTCTCTAGTATGGCTTCCATTCCCCTGGGGCATTCTTCTTCTCCTTCTGGGATAACTATAACTTGTAGGTTTGAACGCTTCATAAAGTCCCATAATTCTGTCGGAACATTTTGTTTTCTCTCTCGTCTTTTCTGCCTCTTTAACTATCTGAGTTATCTCAAGAACTTTGTCCTCTACCTCTGAGATTCTTTCTTCTGCATAATCTAATCTGTTGTTGATACTTTCTATTGCATCTTTAAGTTCCCTACTTGACTGCTTCAGTTCCTTCAGCTCTGCTATATCCTTTCTATATTCTTCATATCATTCATCTCTTATTGGATTCTGTTTTTGGATTTCCTTTTGGTTATTTTCCACTTTATCAGCAGTTTCCTTCATTGTTTCCATTTCCTTCATTGTTTTCATCATCTGTATTCTAAATTCCCTTTCTGTCATTTCTAACATTTTTTTATAAGTGGAATCCTCTGCAGTAGCTACCTCAAAGTCTCTTGGGGGTTGCTCTGGACTGGTTTTTCATGTGGCCAGGATTTTTCTTCTGATTCTTCCTTATGATTGTTTTCTTTTATCTGTTTCTTTGCCCTAATTGTCCTTTCACTTCCTCTTGCTCTTTAAGTTACTGTGCCTCTGGTCTAAGGTTTCGATGAGTCCTTTTGGTACAGGATCAGAAGATGAGGCAATTGAAGAGCAAGAAGGGGAAAAAGATTAAAAAAAAAAAAGAAAGAAAGAAAGAAAAGAAAAAAGAGAAAGGAGAAGGGGTGAGTAAAAGGGAATATTGACAAAAAAAAGAGTGAGAGGCACAGAAAAGGGAGACAAGAGCAATATAGGTGTGTAGTAGGTACTTTGACCCAACCTTTGGGGGTGCCTGGTCACCTTCCTCAGTGGTGCCCTTGAGGTCAGCAGCTCTTTGCCAGCCTGTTCAGACACAGTACCCCAGCTCCACCAAGTAGAGAGGAAAGAAAAAAATGCTATAAATCAAAGCAAAACAAGCAAACAGAAAACTTTATGGGATAAAATTAAGGGGCAAATCAAACAATAGGAGTAGAAACACTTGGAAAAATGAGGTTCTAATTGTTAAAGAAGGCAACAATGGAAAATTATATTTAAACCAGAAAAATGAAGAAAGAAAAGAAAGAAAGAAAGAAAGAAAAATAAAAAATCTAAAGGGAAAAATGTTGAAATTAAAAAACAAAACCAGGAACAAAGCAGTATATATATATACATACATACATACATACATAGATACATATATCTTGCTGAATATTGTCTGGGCAACAGGTGATCTGGGGTATGAGATGTTAATCACAATGCTGACATGGCTATATGAATGGAGACTGGAGGCCTCTGTTTATTTCTCAAATCCCGCAGAGTGGAGACCCTAAGTCTTTCCTCAGCACACTTAAAAGGCACTTTAAACTTTTAACCTTAGCTGATCAGTAGCTTTCCCAGGAAAGCACTTGTCACTGGGATAACTCCTGAAGTGGCTGCCCGCTTACCCAGTGTGCCAAAACTGGTCTCACTCTGTGCCCCTCAGGACCAAGGCTGTAAGGTGTCTAAGTCTCCACTTTGGGGCTTCTCAGTCACTAGATTACTCACCCAAGTTCTCCTGCCCAATCCTTGTTCCGCGACCCTGAGGGTAGAGCTTGCTGGGGCAGTTCTCCCAAAATGGCCTCCTGTGGCCCACAGCCGAACACTATTAGCTCTGTCCGGCTCAGAGGCTCAGTCTAGGGCCATAGACAAGGCTTAAAGTCCTCCACACTTTTGTCCAAATTCTCCTCAGGTAGTTCAACTGAGTGCCAAGTACAAAAAAACAAAACAGCTCACAGGTAAGGCCTTTCTAGTTTGCAATCTCACTGCTGCTGTACTTACAGCTGCTGGTGGGATTAGACTGAATGAACACACACAAACACTTGCCAGTCCTTCTCATGGGGTCCAGAAGGCTCTTGCTGACTCCCTGTGTCCCCAAAGGGATGTTTCTGGCCAGATCCCACCAGCCAGAGATGCCTTGAGTCTTCTCTCCCCATTCTCACCATGCCCAGTTGCAAGGAAGCTGCTACTTGGCCACCATCTTAATTCCAATGTCAACTTAGAGTTTTTAATTTGAGCATCCCTCAAAACTCTCACATGAAATGTGTGTGCGTGGCAGGCCTTTAATCATGTGGGGTGACAGAGAGTGACTTGCATTGCAACCAAAACCTTATCCCTGCTCACCTTTGTAAATGAAGCTCCAACCTTTAAAATATTTTTTTTTTTTTTTGCCAGTATGCTGCATGCTCAGACAAATACATAACTCTTCTTTTGTTCTACACATACTCATCTCTCATTCATTGGAAATGAGTGTTTTAAGAAAATAGTTGAGGAAAAACGGGTAACTTCTGCTGAGCAATAAAAGGAATACATATAATACCAATATGAGTTCCTGACTGGTTATCACACACATGGAGTTATATGTGAGCAAGCCATATCACAACTCCATGGGAAGAGGAGCACATATCTAGTCAATAATTGAGTCGTACACCAATTCTCTCGTAAGTAAAGAAAGTGACTTAAAAGTGCATTTTTTAAGATAGAAGAAGGGGGTAGCGCCTGTGGCTCAAAGGGGTAGGGCAATGGCCCCATATGCCAGAGGTGGTGGGTTCAAACCCAGCCCTGGCCAAAAACTGCAAAAAAAAAAAAATTGAAAAAAAAAAAAGATAGAATTGGGAAACTTAACTTGTTTGGGGAGAAAGTTCACCTCTGTGACTAAATAAAAATCTTGTCCAATCTTCCTGATTATTTATTGAAAAACCAGACTACTTTTCAGTAAAAAAAATGCAAATTAAGTGAAGTTCTCAATGGACTAATTATCAGTGTGACTATTTTAGAACCCAAATTGAATCTGTTTTGATACATGCAGGTAAAGGTTCCTTCAGGAATATTTTCAGGCCATCTTTGTAAATACAGGCAGCGTGTTCTGACATGGGTCAGATGGTAGTATTGTCAGAGATATTTGTAGCAACCTTTGCTACCTGAACTACTTCTATAAGACACACTTCTTTCACCCAGAGCAGTGCATAACGCTAATATTTTTCCTGTTTTAATCTAGAAGGAACAGTAAGATAGTATCTGGAAGATGCTCTTCATTCCATAGAACATGAATCTGTGCCAACTGGGACCTCTCTGGGATTTACTCACAAAGAAGGTTAGTTCTTTTAAATTGCAATCTCTGAGCTCAGTTATTTTTTAAGTTAAAAAATGTTTTTTTCTTTTACAGATGAGCTTTAAAATCCTCTATAAATAGCCACTGAACTATATATTTTGCAGATCAGTGACTAGAAAATGATTTAATAATATGTCTTTAGAAATATCCTTTATTTGACCAAGGAAAAAAATGAAAGAATTGCTTCAGCCTTGAGCAGCATTCCATGATAATAATTATGTAAGAAGAAATTTCCTTTGAGTTTAAAACCAAACAGGTGGAAGCTGTCAGGACACACTAGCAAAGAATCTGAGAAGCTAATTCGGGCTCAATCTTTTCTATTAATGCCCGTTTGCCCACACAATCTTATTTCTGCCTGATCCACTGTTACATAAGATACTGAACACAGCTGCGGATCAATGAAGTCATTTACAGAACCACCTTGTGGGCAAGATAAATGATGCATTAATCTAAGTTCCCTGGGGTCTTTATTTTTGGAACACATCCTAAAGGTAACTAAAATTTCTTACCAGAGTTTTCTCAAATTGTTGCCTTCTAATTTTCTCTTTCCTAATTTTTTAAAAAGTTTTTGTTGCTGTTAACATTCTATTATTGCTTTCAAGGTAGTCCAATTTTAAAGAGCTGTGAGCATTGGTTTCTATACCTAACCATGGGTATTTCCTGACAGAAAGATAAAAGGTGCAGAACTTTATTACACAGGTGGCAAATGCTAAAATCATTCCACAGCAAGAAATTTATCTTTCCAAAACTACAGGGTGCACAACTCAAGTCTGGCACTTGTCTGTTTATGTGGCTGCTAAAGAGGGATATAAACAGAGGCAAACAAATTTGAAATCAAGTTAATGCTAATTTTTCCAGGAAATAAAGCTGTGGAAAAGTTATGATAAAGATGTAATTACAATATGAGTGCTAAGTGAGTCTCCTCATTTCTTTTCAATCATGATACAATCGGCGAGTCGTCATTTTCATAGTGATGGTGGTGGCACTGGATTGTATTTTACATGTCTGATCTTATTTGATGCTTAAGATAATTTAAGAAAACAAATAGAAATAATGTCTCCATTTTACAGATAAGGAGCTATACCTAAGAAGAGGAACTTCTCCAAGAACACATTTCCGATAAAGAATTGAACTGATGTGGGATTAATTATAGGATATAACCACAGATAGATCTGGGGAAAGTATACTTAAAACATGTGCAGCACTTATATTCAATCTATGGTCTTACAAATGGTCATTTCTCTCTTTTTTATGCAGAGCTAATTGAGTATCTGTTTTTATTACATGGAGTAGACTCTCACCTTCAAATAAAAGTGTCCCCTTTTTCTGGGTTTTCCTTGAGTATTTCAGATGTCCAAAATGGAATATTATTCTTTGTTGAGTATTTAGGTCTCAAATGCACCCTCAAAGAGATATCATTTGATGTCTGCTTTGTTTACCAGGAACAGAGTCCAACAAAATGATGATATCATATGCTATGCAGTGAGCAAAGGAGAAATTTCTGGGGGCCACACATCAACTCACAGGGATTATCAGAAGTCAATCTTGACACCCTATAATTCTAGGGTGAATTGTAATGGCATGAACATCTTTCAAAATGTTAAGTATGTTTCTAACTTTTCTGGGTAAGTTTTTTCATTTGTTATATAGAAGGCCACTTTTCCAGAAAGTCTTCAGGAAAAGGTGTCAGTCATGTGTACCTATAGTCCTGACTACCTGAAGCGGGAGTATCATTTGATCCCAGGAGTTTGACATCAGCCTGACTGATACAGTGAGACCCTTTCTCAAAACAAAAAAATACAAACAAATAAGTAAAAAATGTGTTCAGCAAAAACTTTTTTTCCTTCAACCAATCTATCTTTAGAAAACTCTTAACTTTCCACTATGGGATGTCTCAAGCTAGCGAAACGATTTATTGAATGACTATAGGTTCTGATCTTGAAGCTTACTTCAAGACTAACTTAGAACATTCTTGTGACATATATGGTGTCTTCCTTTAGGGTTTGGCAATCTTCAAAGCATCATTCATGAGCTGTATATCCTGTGGTGACCATTTTTTGATCTTTGTGATGCAGTGAACAATATTGAGAACCCAATCACTTTAGAGATCATTCTTCATTGTTATAATTAAATAAATTAGGTAACAATTTATAATTACATATTCACTAAAATCTCAGGAAACAATAAATAATTTCCACGGTTTAGTTTTGCGTGTGTATGTACATTTCTTCTCGGTGATGAAATGACATGGTCAAGCTCTTTAACCTGGAGACAGGATAAGAATGTTGGGTAAAACATCACAGTTTTACATAGATTTTTTTTTTCTTTTGAGACAGAGTCTCACTATGTCACCCTTGGTAGAGTGCTGTGGTATCACAGCTCACAGCAACCTCAAACTCTTGTGCTCAAGTGAGACCTTAAGTGAGACCCTTTCTCAAAACAAAAAAATACAAACAAGTAAGTAAAAAATGTGATTCTCTTGCCTCAGCCTCCCAAGTAGCTGGGACTACAAGTGCCCACCACAACGCTTGGCTATTTTTTTGTTACAGTTGACATTGTTGTTTAGCTGGCCCGGGCCGGGCTCGAACCCACCAGCTTCAATGTATGTGACCGGCGACCTACTCACTGAGCTACGGGAACTGAGCCTACACAGGAGAAGTTTTGATTTTTAAAATTATGTTGGTAGAAAAAGAAAATCATTGGAAATGAGTTTACATTTGAATGTTTAGTATTTTATGCATTCTGGCATTTTAAAATTCAATGAAGAACTTATGATTCACATTGTAAAGCATTTACCACATATTTTCATGGTTCATAAAAAAATCTTTAAAAACTTAGAAAGACAAAAATTTACTAAGATTATTACAGTCTATATATATACATATACATATCAGTATTGATTAATATAAACGGAATAGATTCAAAACATGACACTATGACCAGGAAAATATATAGTATTAATAAAATTAATTCATTTGTACTACAAACAGCTAGATAAATTACAAGAAAAATTACTTATGCACTCTGTATTGATTAATATAATATGATGGGTGATATAGATAATCAAAATTTCTTGCAGATCTCTGAAGAATGAAAAGAACTTACATGAAAATTTGTCTGCTTTCCATGTTTATGTGATCAACTTCATATCCTATTTAAAATGTTAGTTTTTATGAAGTAAAGACAAGTTTAATATTCAAAAAGACCTGAATTATTTCAAAATAAATCCATAACTTCTTATGTATATAAAGAATAATCTTCTTTCTATAGCCATAAATTCTGAGGTCATATTCTCTTTATGCCTAATTCATTAAAACTAATTAATTAAAGTATAAATTTAGATTAAACCTACCCGGGAATATTACCCTATCTATTCTGAGCAAATAAAAAGAAATGCTTGCATTTGATATCTGGTTACCTGAAAAAAAAGGTTGTATCTGGTGCCAGAATCATTCACATGCTTTCCAAATTTCCCATTTCCATTTGATTGGTAGACCTGACTTCAGGTCATAGTAGTTGGTCTCATGCAAGACCAGACACATAATATAGTCAGGTATTATTTTGTCAAAAGTGCTCCTCAAGTGGTAAATTTATCCTGAGAGATTAATTCTATCCATAGAATATTAAATACACCATAGCAATATTAGAAATATTTTTTATTTGAAATTTTAGAAAGAAAACAAGAAATTATTTGAAAATGAATCAATACACTTTCAAATCTTTAGCATTTTCTACTGTTATAGATTGTGTTATAACACCTACATGGACATGGAAATAAGAAAAGATGCATTGAATAAGGTAAGAACATCATTTTATAAGGTAAGAACATCATTTTCACTTTATCTGCACCACCTCTCACCCTCATTGGCAAAGCACAGTGCCAAGAAAGATCTCTTAGCCCAAAATTTCTCTCATGGAGAAAAAAAAGAGCCAAGTGTATTTCCACATTGCCTAGAATTAAGAAGCTCAAGAGGTCTTCTTCTGTTGTACCTGACCCAAACCACTGGGGGTTGGCATGGGTACATTGCATGAAGGTATGTAATAACAAATGAAAGGGGAGGTGACTTTCAAAAACCAATTTGTGTATCTCAACCCCATCCAATGGCCCTGGTAGCAGACATGTTTTCACACCACAGCAGAAATATTGTCCACACATTTATCAGCCTGGTTTTCCATGAAGCCAGACAACCAGTATGCCCACAATCTTTGGCCAAGCTGCTATTGAATGAAGTTTCCTGTAAAAGCCAGCCTATAAATATCTGAAGGGATGACTGCTTTTTAAAATGTAGACATCACATGAAGAATTAAAAACATGACACTACCAAAAAGAATGAAGTAAAGCTCTAGTTAGTGACCCTAAAGAAAGAGAAATCTACAAACTCCTTGAAAATGAATTCTAAGCTCAGTGAGCTACAAGAGAACACAGGTTAACAACTAAAGAAAATCAGGGTAGCAATATATGGACAACATGAGAAGTTCAACAAAGAAATAGAAACTAAAAAACATAATGATGAGAAATTACTTAATGGGTACAATGTATGTTAATCCCGTGATGAATACACTTAAAGCCCTGACTTCACCTCTACATTGTAATACAACAATGTAACAAATGTAAATTTGTATACCATAAATTTATATAAATAAAAAAGAATTTCCAAATAAATATTCTGTAGCTAAAGTTTACAATGATTGAACTAAAATATTCAATAAGAGGTACGGACAGCAGGCTCAATCAAGTAAAAGAAAGAATGATTGAATTTGTAGATAGCTCATTTGAAATTATTCAGTCAGTGACATACAAAGAAAAAAAGAATTTGAAAAATGAAGAAAACTGATGAAACTTACAGAACATCACCAAGTAAAATAATACACACATCATGGGAATCTAGCAGAGAAAAGAAAGTTTACTTAGAGAAAGAATGTCTGAAAACTTCCTAAACCTGGAGAAGGAAACATGTATCCAGGTTCATAAAGTTCAAATGCTTTTAAATAGGTTTAACTTATCAGAGTCTGTATCAAGACACATTATAATTAATTGTCAAAATTCAAAGAGACAATTTTGAAATAGCAAAAGGAACCTCCATAAGACTGTTAGCGAATTTCTCAGCAGAAACCTTGCAGTCTACAAGTGAGTGGAATGAAAAGAGTTAAATTGCCAACCAAGAATCCTGTATCAACAACACTGTCTTTAAAAAATGGAAACATAAAAACTTTCCCAAGCCAACAAAAAATGAGGGAGTTTGTCATTACTGCACCTGCCTTACAAGAATTAATAAAGGCAAGTATTTTATTTTATTTTATTTTTTTTATAAAAACAAATGGATTCTAAACAGGAATGTGAGAGCATATGAAGATATAAATCTCACTGGTACAGGTAAGCACAGCAAAAAATACTTAATATTTTAATACTGTAATGGTGGTATATAAATCTTATTAACTCTAGTACAAAAATTAAAAGACAAAAATGTTAAGGATAACAATAAGCACAAAAATTTGTTAATAGACACGTAATGTAAATTCTGACATAACAACAGAGTATATAAGGAGGAAGTAAAAGTGTAGCATTTCTGTATGTGATTAAAGTTAAGTTGGTATCAGGTTAAAAATGACTGTTATATTTCATGTAAACTCACAATAACCTCAAAGAAAAACATCTACAACACATAAAAAAAATAAAGGGGGTGGCTGGCACCCAGTGGTTCATACCTGTAATCCCAGCAATTGTGGAGGCCAAGGCAGTACAAACACTTGAGGTCAGGAGTTTCAAACCAGTTTGAGCAATATAGACAGATCTCACCTCTACAAAACAAAACAAAAAAATTGAAAAGTAGTTCAGCATGGTGACATACCACTATAGTCCCAGCTACCTGGGAGGCTGAGGTTGGAGGATTACTTGAATCTAGAGTTTGAGGTTATAATAAGCTATAATCTGCCATTGTAGTTCAGCTTTGGTGACTGCCCAGTGAGAGAGTGAGACCCCTTTATCTTTAAAAAGAAAATAAAAAATGAGAAGAATAATATTATATCACCGTAAAATTAATAAAATTGGAAAGGAAGCTAGCAAGAGAGGAAGAAAGGACTAGAGGACTACAAAACAAACACTACCAATGAACAAAATTGCAATAATTTCTTAGCTAACCATACTTACTTTAAATGTAAATAGTCTGAACTAACAACTGCAAAGATATAGAACAGCTGAATAAATTAAAGAAAAAGCCCACCAATACTAACTTTATTCTTCCCACAAGAGACCCATTTTGGAACTAAGAACACATGGGTGAAGGTGAAGGAATGAAAGAAGAAATCACATACAAATTGTAACCAAAAGAGATCAGAAGTAGCTACATTTATATTAGATAAAATGAACTTCTAGTCAAAATTAGTCACAAGAGACAAAGAAGATCACTATAGGATAATAAAGGAAACAATTCATCAAGAGTAATGTGTACCCAACATTAGAGCATCTACATATATAAAGCAAAACATTGCCAGATCTGAAGGGAGAAATGGACATGAATGAAATAACAGCATGAACTTCAATACTCTTAATAATGTACAAATCATACAGACAGAACATAAAGAAACATCATCATTCATGGATAGCACTACAGATCAAATGAATCCAACATATATATATATATATATGCAGAATATTCCATTCAGAAGCAGTGCATTTAAGTATTTTTCTCAAGTGCACATGGAACATTCTCCAGGATATGGTATGTTAGGCCTTGAAACAAATCTTAACAAATTTACAAAGATTGAAATTCTATTAAGTATCATTTCTGAACCACAGTGTCATAAAATCAGAAATTGGCAAGCTGTGGTATATGTATACAATGGAATACTATTCAGCCATTTAAAAAATTGGAGATTTTGCAGCATTTGTATTAAGCTGGATGGAGGTGGAACACATTATTCTTAGTGAAGCATCACAGGAATGGAGAAGCATGAATCCTATGTATTCAACTTTGATATGAGGACAATTAATGACAATGAATGACATGGTGGGGGGTGAGGGAAGGGGAGAGCAGACAGAGAGAGAAGGAGGGAGGAGGTGAGGGAAAGGAAAAGAAAATAAAAAGAAAAGAAAATAGTGACTAATTCTCATATAAATTGCATTTAATTTTGACCAAAGTACATTATTTGAACAATAATTTTTAATTCAAGTTGTTAATATGTTGTTTAGGATATTGCATCCTCATTTATAAGTGAAATATTTTATAATTTTCCTTTATAATAATATATTTTTTCCAATTTTAATATCAGGTATATCCAGATGAAGTAGAATGATTTTGAAGTATTTCTTCTTTTTCTATTGTCTATAAGATTTGGCATGGTTTTTTGTAATTATCTTCTATTTTTATTTATAAATATTAGTTGTCTATTTTTTGAGAGTTTTGAAAAAAAAGAAGAAATTAACTGATGACTCTATATTGAACTTCAGAATCAAAGCATTCTATGATAGACATAATTTTATCTGACAATGTGAATGTTACTTTTTTGCATTATCATTATTATTATTATTGCTCAATATTTTGTTGTAGTAATTATCTGATTTATTTTCCGAATGTATTTATCTTTGTTCATTCTTTATAAGGTTTTTGTTTCTAGTCCTTATCTTAAACATTTTATTGTTATTAAATTTTAAGCCTTTTTAATTTTATGAAGGCAAAAAGTGGAAACCAAATAAACACATGTATGTGTATAGAGAAAATAAAAAAAAATTTAAAAAGTAAAAAAATGTAAAACCAGAAATCAATAACATGAGTTAATTTAGAAAATACACAAGTGTGTGGAATTAAACAGCTCAGTCCCCTCAACAATTACTCAAGGAAGAAATCAAAAGGAAATAAAGAGCATCATGAAGTAAAACAGCTGGAAACATAAGATACTTATAAAATTCAGATCAAGCTGTATGAAAAGGAGAGCAGGCAGCAACCAATGCCTACATTGAAACAGAATTAAGATCCCAGGTAAACAGCCAAACATTACAACTCAAAGAACTAGAGAAACAGAAAACTAAGCTCAAAGTTCATAGAAGAAAATAAATAATAATGATGGGAGCAGAAATAAAGGAAATAAAAGAAAACATTGATGAAATTAAGAATTAATTTTTAAAAATTAAAGCAGACAAAATAAATGGAAAGATAGCCTACATTCATGGATTAGATGAACTAACATTGTTAAAGTATCCATACCTAAAGTAGTCTGAAGTTTCAATGCAATCACTATCTAAATCCCAGTGATGTATTTTTTTTGACAGAATTAAAATAAAAACCCTGAAATTCATATGGAGCCAAAATCGACTTCATATAGCCAAAGCAATTCTGAGCAAGAACAAAGGTGGAGGCATCACACTTCCTGATTTGAAAATATATTATGAACCTCACAGAGTAAGGTTTTGATTATCAAGTCATTATTTAGAATTTCTTTTCTTTTGGCTGGGGTTGGGTTTGAACCTGCCGTCTCTGGCATATGGGGCTGGTGCCCTACTCCTTTGGGCCACAGGCACCACCCAGAATATTCATATTTTTTAAGTGTACAAAAAAATTGTCCTGTACCATAGAACTGTTGCTCAACTAACACATCTGGTGTTGAAGCAACTGATTTCAAAATTCAGAATGATTTTCTTCTCAGTGTGAGCTTGTTTTCAGGAAAGTTGTTTTCTCGGTAATAACATTACACATCCTAACAAGCTGAATTACAATTTTCAAGTGCAAGAATTTTCCGAACAATAGTTTATCTGCTTTAAAGTGATGTAGCAATAAGTGTCTAAGAAACATGATATTTTGGATGAATTAGATAAGGCTTTTATCTTTTTCAGGCACAGTTCGTGCTCCACTAATCATCAGAAATGATGTTTTGTCAAAAACAATTGAAAATTCATTGCGTATTTTATTGTATTCTAAATATATATTATTGTTTCTATATTATATATGTATAATATAATAAAGCAACAGTAATCAAAACACCAGAGTGCCAGCAGATACACAGACATATATACCAATGGAACCTAAGAGTGAGCCCAGAAATAAACTTTTGCACATATAATCAAAAGATATTTAACAAGGGTGCCAAGACACACACTACAGAAAGGATAGTATGCCAAGGAATGAAACTGGATCCTTACTTCACACCATCCACAAAAATCAATTCAAAATGGACTAAAGACTTAAATGCAAGACCTGAAACCATCACCCCCCTACTTGAAAACATAGGGGAAACTTTGACATTGGCCTTGACAATGATTTCTTAGATGTGACAACAAAAGCATAAACAACAAAAGCAAAAATAGACAGGTGGGATTACGTTGAATTAAAGAGCTTCTGCACAGAAAAGGAAAAAGAATCAACAAAATATAAATGGCAATTTCCTTATGTAATGGTAGAAAATATTTGCAAATTATATCTAAAGGATTGATATCCAAAATATATAAGGAACTCAAATGATTCAATAGCAAAGAACAAACAACCTGATTAAAAATGGGCAAAGGGACAAATAGACATTTCTCAAAAAACAAAAACAAATAGCCAAAAGGTGCTCAATGTTACAAATAATTAGAGAAATGAAATCACAGCCACAAGGAGATGTCATCACATTCTTGTTACGAAGGCTGCTGTCTAAAACATGAATTAAGTTAAGCGTTGTTGAGGGTCTTCAGAAAAGAGAACTCTGTACATTGTTGGTAGGAATGTAAGTTGGTTCCCCAAGCATGGAAAATATAAGAAGCTTCCTCAAAAAAATTAGAAATAGAATTATCATATTATCCAACAACCCCACTTCTAGGTCCATCTCCTGAGGAACTGACATTAGGATCTTGAAGAGATATTTGTACACCCATATTCATTGCAGCATTCTTCACATTCACCGAGACAAGGAATCAACATAAATGTCCATCAAGTGATGAACGGATAATGATAATATGGTGTATACATACAATGGAATACTTTTCAGTCCTGTAGAAAATTCTGTTGTTTGTGCCAACTTGGATGAACCTGGAAGACATTTTGTTAAGTAAAATAAGCCAAACACAGAAACATAAATACTACATGATCTCACTTATAGGAGGCATCTAAAATAGGGAAACTTACAGAAGTGAGACTCTGAGGTGATTTCCAGGAAGTGGGAGGAGGGAGGAGAGAAAGAGTCAAATTGTGCAAAGTTTCAGTTATGTGAGATGAATAATTCCTAGAGATCTACTGTATCTTATAGTACCTATAGTTAACAGTACTGTATTGTATACTTCACGTTTTGCTATGAGGGTAAATCTTATATAAAATAATACCAAATAAAGAAGAAACTTTTGGAGGCGAGTAATATGTTTATAACATTGATTGTGATGATCATTTCAAGGGTGTATACTTAATTTCAAACTCACCAAATTATATGTACTAAAGGCATACAGTTTTATTGTATATCAATCATACCTGAACAACGTGACTTAAAAAGAAAGTGGATATAGATATTATTCATGTTATGACCCGGTGCAGACCCTTATTTTCTATACTCCTTGATTCTAAAATGAATGTATTTTCCACCCTAAGTTACCACTCTATAGGAATACGAGGAGCAGCGCTTATTCCCTGCATAATAAGAGTCAATAATAGTTAATACAAAAAATCCTCAGTATCTATTTTATATTGACGAAAGTTCAAATTTAAAATTGCACTCTATTTGATCTGTTCATCGATCATTCTTTTTGTATTTCTATTTATCACTATATAAATCTCTGAAGTTCGTTGAAGATTGTCTTCTAATGAAAAGCTTCTCGAGCATTCTGTGCTACCTATCACTGGTGATATTGTCACATGTAGGGCTGGAGTTGGTTGGTCCTAAGAGACCAAATTTCTAGCAAGTAGATGCCAGTCCCCTAGTATACATGCTGAGTAGCAGGTTGGTATGCACAGTCAACACAAATCTCTGCTCCCGCTACTAGAGAAAATCTTTCACTGGCTACCTGTGGAGAGTGAAAAAATACATGTGTGTGCCTCTGTGTGGGTAGGGGAGGCAAGTAAGAGAAATTTAGAATTTACCCTGGTTTTGGGGTTCCAAGATAAGTGCTAGCATAAAACAACTTGCTTTTATTAATTAACAATTTACTATATTTTGCCATTTGTAATGTGCACATCTTTGCCCAAATTTTTGAGGAAAAAATAAGGATGTGCATTACACATGGGTTGTATTAATTCTGTGTGTGTATATGAGATTTTAATTTTTTATTTATGGTATGCATTAAAAGTGTAACTCTAAAAAGCAATAATGATATACATATGCAAAATAACACCCCAGAATATGGTAATTGTGCCCCCTCCGTGGTAAGCCTCTTCCAAACTGTTCCCTCCATCACCAGGCAGGCACTAAACTCCACATGGCAGAGAATCACACCAGACCCTGCAGATGCGACTGTCTTAGAAACAGGCACACTCGCGAGGAAACACCACAGTTAGTGTTGGGACTTTGGTGGACGGATGATGGCAAGCGGCCGTGTAGTGGTGGCTCCTATTCTCACAAGAGGTGTGAACATGGAGTGGGCTGCTATGGAGAAGCTGGGAGCAAGCCCAGGCAGCAGGTGAGCCATGGTCTGGATGACATGAGTGCCTGACCTCCTACAACTGTACCCTCCTGGCCTACCCTCTTGTTCCCATATCCTCTTATTTCCTTTTCCCAGCCATGTCCATTGGTGGGAATGTGGTCACGGCTGCCCCATCAAAAACCTTGCAGGGCTTAATTCCTAGGGAGCTGGTGTGTGGGGCCAGGGCTAACCCCGTCTGCTCTGGGCTCTGGATGGCAGAACTCTGCTCTTTCTGTGCTGTTTCATCTCTCACACAGCTGGTCCCATTCTGAGGCCCCTGGGACACCATGATGAGCAGGAAGATCTCTGAGCTGGGGTCTGGGAGATACAGGCTCTGAGACATGGCTCTACTAGCAGCCCCTTGGGCCTCCATCCCCATGAGGCTTCTGTCTGCAAGGGTACCTGGCAGCAAAGCAGGAAAGCTCTGGGATGCCTGAGCCCATAGATCGTAATTTTGAACCTATAACTTGTCTAACAGCCCATGGTGTTGAGTTGGTATAATTTCTCATCTTTGCCAGTAGGAAGAACCAGTCTATGATGCTTGTTAATGGAATGGGTGCCCGGGTCTGTGAAAGCTGCTTTGGTGTTTTGGGTGTGGTTCAGGAGTCTCATTTTAATCTGTCCCACAGGTGATGTGTAGGATTTGCAAATTTGGGAAAAGATAGTGTCATTCATTGTGATGTTACTGAATGCCCAAGCTCTGGAGGGCACAAGGAGGTCATGGTCTAGTCATTAAATAGAAATGTAAATTCAGAGTCTTTCACTGGGGTATTATTAGAGAAGTCTTCCTCCTTAGTACTGTGTGAGATGGGCCTTGGATTAGGGCCAGATAAAAGGGATACTCAAGAAACCACTGGTAGTTCAGGATGATTGTATGGGAGTTGCAAAAGATAAGACAAGAAAATAAGGCAAACCATTAAATCACGAAAGGCCTTCATTCCAATAAAGCCATTCAATCTAAAAATAGATTTTTTATCTCATAGGTAATATGGAAATATCAAGTGATAGAGTTTAAGAAAATAATTTCAGCAGCAGTATCAAATTCTGAGTAACAGTAATGGAAAGGCAAGTTTGGAGGGTATCAAATTATGATACAAGAAAAAAAGGTAACAGATTTTGAACTGAGGTAGTATCAGCGAGGATAAGGACAAATATTCTAGAGGTAGAAATGATAGGGCTTTGTGGGAAACTGGACATTAGAATTAAGACTGAGGAAAGAGCTGAGGCAAGAGAATCGCGTAAGCCCAAGAGTTAGAGGTTGCTGTGAGCCGTGTGAGCCACAGCACTCTACCCGAGGGCGGTACAGTGAGACTCTGTCTCTACAAAAAAAAAAAAAAAAAAGACTGAGGAAAGAAATGGTTTTCACATTTCAAGCCTGGGTAAAGGTGGGGAGATATTCATATTTGCTAAAGCCCTGTGTATATAAGTGGGGAAATATTTTGTAAGTAGTAATGATGAGTTCGGTTATGGTTTTGTTGAATATGAATGTTTGGTAGGAAAATCAGACAACTGTGCATCAGTTGGTTAAGAATGTGAAACTTAAACAAAATGCAAATGAATATGGAAATTGGATCTTTCAATTAGCTTGGATCACCATCATATCTTCTCTTTGTAATTCAAAAATACTGCTTTGGTGAGTGACATTGCTGGGCTATCTACAACATTAGGGTTCATAATTAATGTTCTTCTGACTTGCTTTTGAATTTGAAGAGGCCAAAGACCATAAGATGATAATAATTCTTCTACGATGTTATGTAACAACAAGAGTGATTAGCTGTTTTAGTGGAGTACTACTATTTATTTAAACTATCAACATTTTCTGATGGTTTTGATGTGTACATATAAACATAGAATTTCCTGCATTATTATAACACAGTGGAACTAGGTCTCACATTTTTTAAAATGCCCTGAAATATATCGTTCTGATATTTCAGATCAGAAACTTATAATAGTTTGTGGTATCAGAAAATTTGAAGAATATTAACACATGACATTACTTAATAGTATGTAAATAGATGAGAATGAGAATGATTTGATCTTAATGGAAAAATGATCAAGTCGAATATAAGCTTCTCTCAATTATCCTCCTTAACTTTCTTGTGGCATTCAAGAAGGAAGTTGGTTCCTTAGATAATAAATAATTAGTTTATGTGGATAAGATAGGTATAGCACTTATACAAGGACTTCTGATAAAGTGTGACTGATAAGGCGATTACATTTAAAACTGAAAATGAGAATGACTGCTGCTAAGATTAGTTACATTGGAACAATACACAAGTGTTCCTACTAGTGAGCTGATAGCTCGTCTGCAGTCATCATACAAAGCAGAGTTATGGCTTGTGATTATTTTTATTTATAAACACATCAAACTGTGAGATGAGGTTTACATTTCTTGTACTCCTTTGTTTCCAACTATTATTTACTTTCAAATTAAATAAAAAATTTATTGAACTGTAACATCAAATACTTATTTGTAAATTGTTATGCAATTACATATATTTTTTAATATATTTATGCGTAGCTTACTTAAATCTGCAACTAAAGCCTCTGGTAACTTTGTATAACTCTGCACCATTAATTTCTTCAGAGTGACATTCTGATGTGAGTTGAACAGATGGAATTGCAGGATTGTTCTAGCAAATTTATCATAAAAAATGCATCCGACACCTGTGTAATTTGCCTAATCATTTTCCTAATAAGCTCCCACCATTAATTATGCACGATTTCCACAATGCAATCAAGATAAAAGTAAATCTGATGACTTAATACCCTTCAAAATAATTGGTTCACCCAACACAAGGCCTCCTTTGCTTTCCATAGCCATTTTAGTTAATTAGAAAAGGGTGCACCCTGTTGGAGTCAGCAGAATGGAGGCTGATCGCTTGGTGGGAGGTAGACCTGCTGGGTGTTTGGGCAGGAGTCAAGGATATTAACTCATGAAAGAAGAGAAGATAATTTTTGCTCCTTTCCCTTCTTTTCTTCCTTTCACAGTCTTCCCTCCAACTTCCCTGCTTCCCTCCACCCCACCCCAGCAACAAACAGATGCGATTAGTGTTCTTCAGCCATCAGAAAACTGACTGCAGGACTCTGCGGGTCTAATGAGAATCAACTTTTCCAAGGCTGCTGTCTTGCGGTGCAGTCCACCTGTCACATCATTAGGTGCAGCATGTGCCTTGAATTCACTTTGCTAAATGAGATTTACAGGCCCCACTGAAACCCATCCTGCAGCATCCCTGCTTCAATTAGCTAAAGATTAATTGTCTGAGAAAGGGAATGAAAGTTTTACTTCAACTGACCTGAAAAAAAAAAAAAAGGTAAAAAAAAAAAAAAAAAAAAAGTATGGCTCAGGTATTCCACATGGGCCTGAGGCAGTGTGGAAAAACGTGATAATTTAAAGGTGCTGCAAATTTCCTACACCTCGCCTGGATGAATGAAATTAACTAGCACTAAAAGCTGTCAAATTAAAGGTTGACTTCCAGATATTAGCACCTTAAATGTCACCGAATACTCTCTCTTTTCTTTCTTTCTTCTTCTTCTTCTTTTTTGGCAAACATTCACGTCAGCGCACCTGCACACAAACATTTTCTTACTGCTGTTCCTGCTAACGGCTTGTTCGTGCCCAGCCGGGAGTTACTTGCTATAAATCTTTGATGTAACCATGGCTACGGAACAACTGGCAATTACAAAATTTCCTCCATGTTAGTGTTACACTAATTATGTTTGAATATGTTTTAATAGAGAAAAAGATTTGGAGGCGAGAAAAGCTTCTGGAAAAAGAGCAGAATGTAGGATCACGGTACCCACCTGCCACACGTCTCCTCTGCTAGCCAGACACCCAGAGTCCTTGAGTGGAGGTATGTCACTGGTAGCCAGAATTTCTTAATTTCTAAATCCTAATGCAAATGATAAAAGTTAAAAACTTTAATATTATTTGGAATAGCCTAATGTAAATATGCAATCTAGTTTTTCTTTTTTTTTTTTAATAAATGTAGGTTATGCACCAATTTATTAGGATTTGGCTGGGAAATAGGAAAGCTTCTATTATTAGCTAAAACTGACTTTTAACTGATTAAGTCAGAAAAATATGTAACAGTTATAATATGTAACATAAAGATTCCTACTGTCAACCTCCTTTGGCGAGCATGTGAGAAACACTTTACAGTTCATGAGGGAAGAGTGGGCATATCACATTTAGGTGCAGAGATTATCAGAGGCCCTTGTTCTTCAGTTCATCTTTAGCATATTTCAATAGACCACAGCTTATTTCTGCCAGTTTAAATTTGTGTGTTATACTATTTAGCTTTAACTCATAAAGTATTACAAAATACACACACACTTGGGGAAAATCCTTCCTGAGGCAGCATAGAAATCATACCAAATATGAAAGCACAAAGAACAATAAAAAAAATTAGCAGAACTGACCTACCTCTGGAAGAAAAAATGGTGATTTAAGCAAAATTGTAAAATCTTGAATGGCTTCTTTTACAAACATCAGGGGATCTATTTGAAATATGCATTTGAATCCCCTCTCAATAACATCAAGTCTCTCCCTTAAGACATATTTTACCATGAGTTATTAACTACTAATAATAAGCATTATGATTTAAGTCTACTAATTGTTTATTTTATTCACTTTTAAACATACATTTATTATTGTGCTAATGTATATTTCTTATTAGTACAGATGGCATAGGTATAGCTTGTAAACATATGAATATAACAAGCAAATCTCATTTTTAAATTTAAATTTAATATTTTTCCTGATTAGGATACATATCCAAAAAGTTCAAAGAATTCTATTCCAAGATTTCATTCCTCATCCATAAAATTAGACAAGGAGCTAGAAAAACTATATGGCTATGTCCAGTTACAACCTTCTCATGGCTGTGAGTTTTTCCATGACTATAGTTCTTTGCTAGTCAAAGGTTCTCACTGCCTTAAACCCAACGTTAATCAAATAGGAGAAGACAAGAGATGCTTTCAGTTGAAAAAATCCTTTCCAGGTTCTCTTTTCACCTTGGGTAGGATTATGTGCTATGGTCTTCAAAAAGCTCTTTGAATGTGAGCTCTTTGCAAATTAGTGCTTTATACTGGATATCATTTTGTGACAGGGATCTGGATCTACATGTTTATTTACCCCAGCAATTAGAATTTTTATTTGAATGAAAGGTATCATTCTCTTTGTTTCCTTCTTTTCCCTGCAAATGCTCACGTGTATGTAGTGATATCCAATATGCAGCAAACATTTACCAAACTCCAGACCTTTGTAAAATAAAGATTACCTCATTTAATCTTACCACACTCCTGAATCAAGTTTTATTACTTTGTCACTTTTTTTTTGATGAGTAAAATTAAATTACAAATCATAAATATCTTGTTCAAGAGCATCTTTGTAAATGTAAGGCTAGGGATCAAACCGCTTTTTGAAGCCTACACTACACTTTGGCATGACAAAACTCACATCTATGAATTATTGTTTAAAATGTATACTCTCCATTTTTCTCTAAATTGGGGTTCAAACCAATGAATACGTGTGTTTATGTGTGTGCGTGGAGGGGACATAGGTAGGACTTATGGGGAGAGTAAGGTGATTATGTGTGATTTACCATGTAGACAAATTGACAATTAATTAATGGCAACATCAATTCCATGGATATGATGTAATGTTTGTGGTTATGAAACCTTGGAAGCTTTACCTCTGCTTATGTTTGGTTCCAGCTTAAGTCCTGCAAATATATTTCAGCACAATGTACATAGAATCAATCTTGAAAAACATATGTAGACTTTGGCAAACAATTGTAGAGCAAATCTGGAATATTAATTAATGAGCCATTAGTATTTTGAGAAAAGAAAGAGTAAAAGAGATTCTCTACCAGATAGTAGATAATGGAAAACTGCAATAATAAAAAGATACTGTTAAAGCATTGACATCAAGAACGAAAAACAAAATAGACAGTCCAGAAAACCACATATATAAAATTATTGAAATACAGAGGTCTCATCAAAATGTATTCGAAAATAGAAGTAGGTCAATGCATGACATGATAATGTAACAATTAGTTAGTGGCAATTATTTTATATTTATACTACAATGTATATTACATTATTGAATAATTAAATATTTTAGAATAAAAGGTAGAATAGGTATTTTTCTAGGAAGAATTAAAGTAATGTAAGAAGTAACAAGGAAAAATTGATATGTGTCAACAACATGAAAGTAAATCTTCTAGATATCAGCAAATATAATAAAATTAAAAGTCACAATTAGGCTGGAGTTAAATTTTTTAATGCATATGATAGTAAATCTATAAATAAAATTGAAAACAATAACTTTGAAAAGAAAATTGTGAAGGACTTAAACAGGCAATTCACAAAAGAATAACTAAAAACTGTGAAGATGTAAAAATCATTAAACATAGGATAGAAAATATTGAGAGAGCATTTTTCACTTCCAAAAGTGGGATTTAAAGAAAGTGTTAATGCAAAACCACTGTCAGTGACCTAAATTAGCTACTTTACACAGTGGTCAGGAGAGTAATATTTATACATCTGAAAAAATTTGCCAACAAAAATCAAGATTTTAAAAATATTCCTACACTTCAATTACGCTAAACAGATTTGCTTCAATCATAAACTAACCATTAAACTAACCAAATGAACTAACCATTTAGTTAGTGTAGTTAGTGTCTCACCACAATAATGAAAAGCAGAAAATCATCTAAGTGTCCAAAGAAAAAGAGGAATTGTTAAATGATTTCTCAATTTAAAAAGGTATTTTGAAGAATATCTAATACATAAGGGAAATGCTTAAAAGTATTGTTATAAAAACAGTAAAAGCAACTACATATTAACTGCATAACTTACTGAAATAAGCTTCCTAGATGTCTACAAGTGTATAAGATAGACACATTCTGTATTTTAACAGTACCATATAGGTTTAAAGTTGAAGTTTTGTAAACTTTCTGGGTCAGAAATCTAACCTTACCACTTTAACCATATGTTTTTTGAGAAGGATATATAGTAACTCTATTTATATCCCAGCTTTATCCTGAAGGTGATTTAAACATAATATTAAAAATGAAAATAATAATGTGTACCTTATAATTCTATGGGGTATAAAATAGATGAACAATCTGATATGTTTAGCACATGACCAGTTCCTAAGAAAAATCATAATAAATGTTATTAAGTATCATTATCCCTAGATGGTGGTATGGTGTTATGAATATTTTTCTCTTTTAAAAATGCATATGAAATATTTTATAACAAAATTTTTTAAAGTTTCATTGAAAGAAAATACATATCCACTTCTCAAAAGTCAGGGTAGCATCATTACCCAGAAATAATATGTATAGCTAAAAATTCTCTCTCTTTTAGCCCTTTCTATTTTTTGTTTATTTTTCAATCTTTTTAAATTTTTACTTTTTTATGTTGGGTTAATGTGAGGGTACAAACAACTAGGTCACAATATTTGAATTGGTTAGGTAGAGTCCCTCTTGTAGTTGCGTCCTGCAGCCCAAAAGCCCTTTTTCTATTAGCTATAAGTCTGTTACATGTGATTCTCTTATTCATTTGTTTATTAATTCCACAAATAATTATTTAATATACTGAGTGCCAGGTAAGCTTTTATGCAAACATATCAGAGAATAAAGCACATCCTTTTCTTCATACGATTTATAATCTGTTGGTGTAGACAATTAGAAAACAAAGTTGTACATCATAAGCCAATAGATACTAAAGAAAATAATAAAGAAGTTAAAAATATGTTGTTAATTTAATACAATGTTTAGGGAAAACCTACCCAAAGAGATGGCTTTAAAGCAGAAAACTGATCAGACATCCTATTGACACTGAACTTGTCAAATCAAGGAAGTCGAAAGTCATAGTTAACTTTGTAAAGCAAAAAACGTATGAAATGATACTTTTAAAGTATACTGTGAAAATTAGAAGACATCATAGTTATATTTCTGAGTAAATTTGGCCATTTGTATCCATGGGTTCTGCATCCACAGATTTAAACAACTGCATATCAAAAATATTTGGAAAAAATTAAAATGAACAATGCAACAATAAAAATGCATACAGATAAAAATACAGCTTAACAACCATTTATAGAGCATTTACATTGTATTAGGCATTATAATCTAGAGAAGACATGCATAAGTTATATGTAAATACTATGACTTTTATATAAAGGACTTGGGTGTCTATACATTTTGGTATATGCGGGCATCCTGGAGCCAATGATCCCCTGAAAATACTGAGGAATGAATGTATACAGACAGGAAATATTTTAGTTGCTTTAAATGTAATTTAAAAATAATCTTGACATATGTTACTTCTCTGTTTTCATATAACTTTAAGTAGATGGATGCGTCACACAAGTAAAAATAACAACAACAATTAATATTTATTGAACACTTAATGGGGGCAGAGATACACTAAGCAATTCTCACAGTCACCCCATGAAGTTGTCATCAGTATTATCCCTATTGTACAAAAGAGGAAACCAAGGTAGACAATTTTTTTCCTCCAAACCACTAGTTTATAACTGAGGGAGCTGTGATTTGAACCAGGTCTGTTTAGTATCAAAATCAGTGCGCATAATCCGTAGGGTCTACTGCTTTGGGTTGGGCATCTGAGTGCATATGAGAGATTTCTATTTTCTCTAAATCCTTCCTAATTATTTTTTAATTAAAAAATTTAAACATTAAATCAGTCATCTGAAAAGAAATCTTAGTAAATTTGGCTCCAATACAATAATTAACTGGTTCATTAGTTTTAAATATGCATAAGAGTTTGGAATGATTCAAGTGTTAGTTCATTCAATCTAATATACAACTTCTAGGAAGAATTTTTTGAGATTCTGATTTTTAAGAGAAGATTTGAGAAGTTATATGTATTCCTATGTTAATATATATTATATATTGGTCTTTCTACCAGGTCCTGAGTATTTTACAGATATTAAACATATTATATAATAGAGGCCAAATAAGCCAATTAAATATTTATTAAATGAATAGGTATTTCATAAAATTATAATATTATCATAATTATAATAAACAAAAAGCTTATATCAATTACATTCTCACTGTGTGCCAGCAACTGTGGTTTTTATGGTTGGCATATATGTTTTCTATTATTTACAACTCTGTAAAGTAGGTAGTTAGTACCAATGTGTAAACTGAAATGCCCACCTCTTCTCAGTTACTTGATCTAGAGTCAGAGTTTCAACTCATATCTGCCTAGAAAAACTAAAACTTCTAGAATGCAATCCAATTCTAGAGAGAGAGCATAATTTTACAAACAAATTTATTGCTATATGTTATATCTGCCTCTCCAGAACAAAGATATTCATTCAGAATGTCATGGGCAGCTCTGCAAATTGCAAGGGAGGAAAATAACTCCTAGTACATTAGAAATTATATCAATCTGTTAGTGATCAAATTTAACTTTGGCTTAAGGGTCAAAGTACAGTATGTCTATGGAAGTATGGAATGTCTGTGAGTTGTACTGAAAAATCATAGAAAAGCCTGATTTAGTCATAAATTTTTACAATAATTAATATGGAGCATAATTGACTTTTGTAATTTAGATAACCATCTGCCACAGATGTTAGAAAGCACTTACTGTTTTGTTATAAATTGGGTTAGAATAGGCCAAATAACATGATAGTAGTCTGCAGGAATAGTTCACGTGAATCTTACTTTATCTTTTTATTTTGGAAAGTTCATATAACTTTATGCTCTCTCCACCAATTCTAAGTCCTGTTTCTGCAATAGACATAAATGTATCTGGGAAATAGATATGTGATGTGATGTGTCACCTACTGGGGGTTAGGGCCTCTGAAAGTACCATCCTTTTCTCTCAGTGAGCCTAACTTTGCTGTCCATCCGTTTCACAAACTGGCTAAATCGCCAAATTGAGAAGGATTGAAAAGCCATTAAAATGGCAGCATGGGAATCTAGAGAAACAAAGTAGGATGTTGCCTTCTTAACACCTGGGCTTAAATCCAGTGCTTTGTACTGCCAGATGGCACCTCATCCTAGCACTAAAGAATCTAACCATAAATTTAAAAAAATTTAATTCTCCATCTGCCTATTGCATGAAAAATAACGTATTTCAAGTGCAGTGGTGCTGTATCCCAGTGCGCCTTTGGAATATTCTAACAGAATTTCACATGAAGTAGAGGGGGTTCAAAATGCTGGGCCCCTCTCAGTCTTATTTAGCAGTGCTGACGAAAGTGAAATTGAAGGGTGGGGAAACAGAGATGTTTACGATATCACACATTTATTAAAAAGGAATGAGAAACGTGCTACTTTCTCTGGTATTTTTTTTTTTCTCTTTGGTTTCTTATCAGGGAAATTTAAGACACACACACACACACACACACACACACACACACCCTACCATCCACTGGTGACCGCGAGACGGGAATACAATTACAAGTTTTCTCACAGCAGTGAGCGCTCAATCCCAGCTGTGCCTTCATCGGCATGAGCCAGCTTGATTATGCGAAAGCACCCCTGGATTCCTTCCTCTTTTGTTTCATTCCACCCTGGGTCTTAAAGCTTAAACATTTGACATGCTTGGGCAGTTTTTTCTCTAATTTCACCCGAGCTGACTGTGCAGAGAGTTTAACGTGTAGGTGTAGCCTGTAGGTGCAAATAGTTTCTTCGGTATTTTTTTCCCTTTAGCCATCTGAGCACTGGATGCGTTCCAGGTTGGAGTAAATCTGTTATGGTAAAAAGTTAAACCATATCACAAGAGAGATAATATTATCAGACCAAACTGATTTAGATCAATATCTATTTAGGCACAGGTTGACTTCGGAACTGCAGAAATAATGCTTCTGGCTTCAGCAACGTAACATATGAAGCTCCTTAGGAAGCCAACAAATATTCATCACATATGGGTTACCTTAAATTTAGTTATGACTTTTTAAAAATCACGTAATGAGTTAACTTTTAGGCTAAATTTTTCATGCCTTAATTTACCATGAACTATAATTGAAAAATACATATATTTTTTTTAATTTGGGAAAAAAACCCTCAAACCTTTTGTGTAACAGCTTGGTTGGAAACCAGCATTTGGAGCATCACTTTCTATCCTTTCTCCCTGGTGCCCAGAAACTCTGCTACTTTAGTGAAAATATAGAGAAACATATTGTTACAAAAGTAGCAGGTGGTTAATGCATTCAGGTAATATCTAGGTCATCCAGAGGGCATTACAGTACCCTATAAATACTACCATATACCTGTCTTAGACTCCTATACATGCCTGTCCATTTCTGAAAAAAGAGATTGGGTTGATTTTACCCTAGATTATTTCTTGATCATCTCAAATTTTTGTGGGTTTATTTAGCATTAAAAAAAAAAACTTATACTTTAGAGGAAATGTAATTTGGGAGGAACAGAATTTCAAAGTCTATGAAATATTTCCAAGTCGGGAGACCTTCAGGGCAATTTATAATTTTAGATTCTGTGATGTGTTTTTTTCACGTGTGTGTGTATGTGAAATTGCACAAGTAAAAAACTTGAAACAAGTATATCTTGCAGGAAAACACGACGGAACTTCTTTGTGTGCAGTAGTTCTCTGTCTTGTGCCAGTTGCACATATAGAGAATGACAGTCACATGTGTGACAGTCTCTCATGTGTCAACCTGGAAAAATCTCTGCCCTTCCAACCCTTTCTCTGTCACTCAAAAAAATATTTTCAGCACAAGTAAAGGACTAATTAATTTAGTAATAAATTTAAATCACATGTAATTTATTTTTAAGTAATTTATTTGAAACCTGGCGATGTGAATATATTAGAAATTGATTTTGAACATCCCATAATGAATCACAACGCATCATTTTGTCACCCCTAAGATAAAAATTGCTGTCTTTGAGTGCAATGGAGAAAACATTTGGGCCATGAATATCACAATTTAAACATTTGGGTCATGAATATCACAATTTTTATTTATTTATTTATTTTTATTGTTAAATCATAGCTGTGTACATTTGTGCAATCAACGGGTACAATGTGCTGGTTTCATATACAATCTGAAATATTCTCATCAAACTGTTCAACGTAGCCTTCATGGCATTTTCTTAGTTATTGCATGTAGACATTTGTGTTCTGCATTTAGTAGGTTTCGCCTGTACCCATTCTAAGATGCACCGTAGGTGTGGCACCACCCATTACCCTCCCTCCACCCTGACTTCCCCCCTCCCTTCCTCTCCCTTGGCCCTTTCCTCATAGTCTTGTGCTATACTTGGATTATAGCCTTCATATGAAAGCTATAAATTATAATTTAAAGTCCTTTCTTTTAAAATCATGATAAAGATCGTGCTAGTTTTTACTAAACTTTAAAAAAATTTTTTTTTTTTGAGACTGAGTCTCACTTTGTTGCCCTTGGTAGAGAGCTGTGACATTGTAGCTCACAGCAACCAAAAAACTCATTGGCTCAAGAGATCCTCCCTCAGCCTCTCGAGTAGCTGGGACTCTCCATGATGCCCAACTACTTTTAGAGACAGGGTCTCACTCTTGCTCAGGCTGGTCTCAAACTCCTAAACTCAGGCAATCCACCTGCCTCAGCCTCCAAGAGTACTAGGATTACACCGCACCCGGCATTTATTAAACTTTTTCAAGAATCATCGGTACAGGTGCATAACGTCCTTGTGGAAACCCCAGCAGAGTACTGTCACCTTTATATTATTTATATCCTCTGATTAAGCAGTAAAGGACTGTCATTCTGTTACAGTCACAGTCCCAGTCAACATTGACTAGGGAGCCAACATTTAAGCCCCCATCATGGTATGTTAAAAGGAAAGGTCATGAGAGAGAAAAATTATTCTGTCACAGTGCCTTTCTAGTGAACTCTGTATACACCATAGCAATGAAGAATTCCTCAATGATTCTGATTGCAGTAATCTGGACATGGCTGGAACTTAAATGGAGAGTCAAGAGGAATAATATTAGCTTATTTTATAAAGAAGAAGGAAAAGAACATCAGGGAAAGAAAGGAAACACAAGCCTTGGTTTGGCTTCTGCTATGATTAAGATGTTTGAATTTGCAAGATGACTTTACCTTCTTGACTTTTCGTTTTCTCTTTGGTGAATGAAAGGCTGGACTGGAGCATCAGATCCCAATCTACTATAAGAAACATTGGTTCCCCAAACATGGATAGATTCTGGAAGAATAAAGTTTCACTGGTGAGTATATTTGATAAAATCGGTAAATGAAACATATACCACCACCACCATCACCCTCCCCCCACAAACCTATGTCAAAACACATTTTAACAACTTAAAACTCTGAGCTGGGTGTGTGAAGCACATAGGAGGCTTTAAAGAAATACCCAGGACCCCACCATAGACCAAATAAATAGGATTCTCCAAAGATGAGCTATGGGGATCAGTAATTTAAAAACCCTTTTACCCCACGCCCCACCTCACCCGGGTGAGGGTAATTAGAATGGAGGGACTCATTTACTCAGTTGAAGTCCTTAAAAGAAAAAAGACTGACCTCCCTGGAGGAAGAGAGACTTCTGCCATCAGACATCAGATATTTCCTGGTTCCCTGCCAGGCTAATCTGTACATAATGTACTTGCCGGCCTCCATAATTGTATGAACTGATTTCTTAAAACAAATACTGTTCTCTCTCTCTGTCTACCAGTGGTGTCCACCTGTAGCCCATGGCTGGCTGTGCATGCTTATCTAACAATTGTCTCAGGCCACGCATTAAATAAACAAACAGTAATGTAAAACGATGAGAAAAAAATGTCTGTGCATAATTTTTGTGATATTTGCCACCATAGAAAAGCATTCATAGCCAGCGACAACCCACAGGTGGATGCCTCTGCTGAACAGATACATATAGAAATAGATACAGATTTATCTCTCTTTCTCTCACACACATCCAACCCTCCCAATTGTTCTTCTTGTGGAGCACATTGATTAGTACACCATCCTTGGAGAAATTTTGTGCGAAAAATTAAAGGTCTGATTTAAAAGCCAAGGTTCTTCACCTCGTGTTTTAATTCTTTTGAGTGTAGTTAATTACCTAGAAATAATTACTTAGGTAATTAGTAGTTTTCTATATAAAATATTCTTAATGTTAATTATTTTAAAGATGTATTTTACTGCTCTTCTGTCCCTTCTTCCATTCTTCTCATAATTTTATTTAACAGCATCCAATTTCTTCTGGCTGTCAAAAATGTTGCTTATATTTTTACAATGTGTGCAAGTGAAGACAAAAAGGAATCAAGACTAAAGTATGAAATATTTCAGGCCATGATGAAGTAGGTTAAGAATATGTTTTAATCTGGCAGAATAATTCTTGATGTGGAATCAATACAAAGATTCATGAATGAGAATTATAGTATTCATATACTCAATGAAATAGGAAACAAATTTGAAACATAATTACATGAACTTTCTGAAGGAAAGGGCCCAGATAGTATACTAAATCATCAATCAAGAATATTAAGAAAAACCAACTAAAGAATATTCTAGAACTACAAAACCCTCTCTCAAATATCATGGGTTAGTAACAAGTCAGTGCAAAACTACTTTGTTGATGTTTCATGGCTCTCTTTCCTTCTCTCTGTCTCTCCTCTATTTTCCTACAACTAAGAATACCTTCTGCTATCCTTATTTCTTGTTTCTTTACCAACACAAGGAATTAAATAACAGTTGATTCCTCCACAAAACGGCAGCAACACTTTTTAAAAGAAACTATCTAATATTATCACTGTTGAAAAAAAAATCTCTTTTTATATTATTATTTTTTTCTGTACCACGGGTTAAGAAAGTTTTTCTCTAAAGAAAACAACAGAAATGATTTTAGATTTCACAGTCCATATTTTCAATGTATCTATACTACCTTTGCTCCTGTAGTGCCAAAACAGCCATAGATAATACTTACATAAATAGGCGGAAGTGTTGACCAAGAAAACTTTATTTACAAAAATAAATGTTGGGTCCATATATTCATAGTGTTCATACCCTGATTTAGGTCATAGAAATATTCGTTCAAAGTTTCCATTGAATCTAATTGTAAAATATTTAATTATCGATACATGTGAAATAGTACACTTATGCAAGTTTTTCTCCGTGTCTAATACTCAGATAATTCTGTCATTACATTTCATATTTGCCACTCTCATAGGTTTTTACAGGAATCTGTAAAGGTTTTACTTTAATTCAATCTGAACTTTAAAATTAAATATTACATTCTAACTTTTGGGTTCAGTTTTCTATTTATCCTTTCTTGTTCTCCTTAGCAGTCTTTCGGTTTTCTTGTGGATTTTCTCTAAGATCCTTTCTAATTCATAGGTGTTATATTATTTCTTTTCCACTTGTTAATAATCTTTCATTTTTTATAATAAGATATAAAGTATCCTACAAAAGTTGATTATCTCTTCTATTTTATAATATTACTTTCTAACTCCTAAAATTGATTCTGTGTGGAAAAATATCAGCTATCTTAGATCGGGTTTATAAGTTTTAACTCTTCTCCTCCCTATCAGGTGAAGTACGTGCTGGTGTAAATATGACAATTTATTCTTAGTTATAGCATTTGACTTGAAATTAGAGGTTAAAGAAAACATTCTGTTTGGTATTTTAAAAAGCATATTTCATGGCAGAGGACCTTGGGAGTTCAGCAATTGTAATTTTTTTAAACATTTAAATCACCTCTTTTACTTAAAGTCCTTTGACCTCCATGAACATGAAACGGACCAAACATTTCACTTCGGTGTAAACAAATATTCACTTATAAATCAATATGTTTCATGTGTTGTAGAAGGCAGTGCTTCAGAAAAATCACAACACTATACCACAAAATGTATCCTAGCAATCATTTTGAAATGAATCTATATATTATCAAGTACATGTGCTAAATAGAATATAGATATGGCTAATAGGCATTTCCTGAGCTCTGAAATATAAACTATTAGTTCCAGTACCATTAAAATAATTTCAAACTCTCATTTCTTCAGACTCTAACAAATTGAATATTAAGGCAATTGTCGCAAATGACTAAGGAAAACACTGGTTTCCAGCTTGACTGTCTTGATAGACTGGACAGAAAATTCAATATTTAAATTGATCTCATGCTCCACATCAATTTTTCAAGTTGCTAATTGTTTTCTTATTCATGAACTTCACTGAGGAATAGTTTATATAAAACACACGAATTTTAAGTGTACATGTGTTTGTATATACCGCTGTAATCACCACTGAAGTTGGGTTACAGAACATTTCCATCATGGTAAAATGTTCCCTCCTCTCTCCTTTATAGTAAATTCCATTCTTCTTCATATCTGACACAGACAATTAATAATCTGATTGGTTTGCCTATTTTAGAAATTTATTTTGATGAATAGATATACAGTATACACTCAATTATTGTCTGGATATTTTCATTAAAATGATATATCTAAGCCTCATTCAAGTTTTTGTACATATAAAATTGCTCCTTTTTATTGGTAAATGTCCTTTTATAGTTGAAGTGTTTTTGCATGTGAATAACACATAGTTGGATCTTTTATTTTTATGAAATCTGAATAATTACCATTTTTGTTTTATATGTTTAGTCCATTTACTTTTAATGTAATTATTGATATTGTGTTTCAGTTTACATCTTGCTATTTCTTATCTCTCTGCCCCATCTATTTTATTTCTCTCTTTTATCTTTTATTTTTCCTTTGGAATAACTTGAATATCCTTAGGATTTTTTTTTTGTTAAATCATGTGGTTTTATAATATGTTACTTGCTTCATTATTTAAAATATTTACTGTAGATCCTCCATGACCACCTCCCTGTATTGACCACCTCTTTAAGGTGACCTAATTTTCTTAGACTGGACATGCACCACGTGTACTCAATGGAAGACTGACCTCTCTATATGTTGACCACCTCTGTAACTTGCATCTTGGCCACTTGGACTGTGACACACATCATCAAAACATTTAACATGTGCTACTGAGCCCAGCTCCTGCAGTAGGTCATTACTAAAGCACAAAGTTGTGGTCCGCCTGTGGAAACGAATTCATTCAGTGCATCAATTAACTCTCTGAGTTGTGTCTTCTGGATTAGCTCCACTTGCAATAAAGTTAAGCCAAAAACTATACAGAAATATTTTCAGAGAGCTGGATTTGTCACAAAGCAAGAGCATGATGTTTTTGCTCCATCATACAGTCCACTCCCATAGAAGAATTGTATGGAGGTTTTGAAGGTTTTGTTTTAATAGAGGCTGAGGTGGAAACCTGTAATGAACCTGATCCCAAAGCAATTTTTTAAGTGATATTGACTGAAGGCATGAAGCAGCTGATGAAGTGGAAGAAGCAAGTGAAGACAGCACAGAAATTGTAGAGATAGAGACTCCAAAAGAAGAGGATGTCGGGAATCTGATAATGTAATTGAAATCATTTGCTGTGGAAAAATGTCTAGGTATGCTTAATGGTATAGCCAGTGTTGAGAATGTTTTCTCCACTTACATTGTAATAAGAATAAAAAACAGACGAAAATTGACTCCTTATGATCAGTATCTGTGCCATAGGACTAATTATAAAGTATGAAAAGTCTCAAATAAAAATTATTTAAAAGTTAGTGGCATTTAATTTTTAGTACTTATATAAACTGCTCAAAATAAAAATAGAAGAAAATATCATAACTATTGGATTAAGATATTTAAGAGGAATTAAAATATCTACTAAGGATCATAATGTGCCGTTAGAATCTCATTTACAATATTCTTTTGTCCAGAGAAGCTTTTGATGTGTTTAGGGCAGCTAATTATTATAAACATATAGTTCCATCCTATATGCTTTCAATTTTTCCTTTTTATTGATGTTTTTCCCCTTTACACTAGTATCTTTCACTGGAATCTGTAAGTAACCTTTGGTCACAGAGGTTTGTGACCTTTGCCTAAAGATTTTATCCACGCCAACAAAATGCAGCATCAGGGAATGCCTTGTAATCTGATCACTGAAAACTAAGGCATTGAAGGCCAATTTCTTGTGTTCTTAAATCTCTGGAATATGTGTAACATCCAAAAGAAAGCAAACCACAAAGCTACACCAAATCACCTATTTTTTTTTTTAATTTTTATTATGCTGTGTTAAGATTTATGCTGTGATACTTATGAATGCCTTCAGTCAGAAAGAATTATTTAAAATTTTATTTGTTTTATATCCATCTGTATTTTCAAATAAATATGTTTTATTTATTAGTCTCAGGAGAAGGTAGCTATAAAGTAGAGGTCAACTCCCTGTTGTCCCAGGGTCTTAGAGAATTCTCACAGAGATGATAAACTAAATAAATTAACATTATACATCTGAATAAGTCATAGTTGGTTGTGTTGAACCTGCATAAGGCACAGGAAATGGCTTTTGTCCCACAGGCTCATGGAATGTTCTGAAATAGACCTTGGACTTTTTTCACTGGCTCACACTATTGTCTTGGGCTTGTATTGTTTGCCATCACCAGTAATTAATAAAAGGATGTATAGTGCAAATATTATTTTCTTGCTCATTATTCATTGCTTTTAGAGTACTGCCCTGTTCTACACTTGTGCGTAATCCAAGCAATTCTGTCAAAAACAGCACCTCATCTCACGTATGGTCAACCAGTTGGGCAGGTGTCCTAGTCAGAAATAATCCCTCTGGCAAGTCCAGAGTTCGACCCATGGGAGCTATGTGGGCATGGAAAGAGAGAAGTCTCTTTCTCTTTGAACCTGCTAGAATTGGGAAGCTGGCAGGTTGTGAATTGGGTCACAGTAGATGTCTTTCCTGCCATGTGGAGATAATCTATCTGCTGAATTAATGCAGCGTGAAGAAGATAGCAGAGCTAAAAGATGGAGAAAATGAGCCCCACATTTGAACCGCTAACTACAACCGTGTCTAAGCAAATCCATGACTGAACCTTTCAGGATATAAGCTGATGATTCCTTTGTTTTATATAGAATATTTTCAATTAGGTATCTGTGAATTGCCACAGAAGGTCCCTACTAATATAATGACATGTACGTTTATATACTGGGATATTTATGGTTGATATGCCATGGTTTATCCAAATTTTTGTATCCATTTCTGTTTCATTTTGTTCCAGGTGTTACCCTTATAATTAATATACAAATGAATATTTGAAAATGTAGTCTCATAATTGCTGACTTTGTACACACATATAACTAAATTTACTTCTGTTTTGTTTTCTGACTTACTAGAACTTATTTTTACATCTCATTTGATGTCACTTGTTTACTATCACGTTAACTTCTTAACTTTTTTTTCTTTTCTTTTATCTTGTTACTTTGGTAAAGACATCTATATTCCTGTTGCAGAGGTTAAGAAACTTGTCCAAGGTCATGTTGCTAGAAATTAGTGAGAATAGTGTTGGGACCCATTTTTGCTCGAATCCAGTGCTTACACTCCTAATGATTAGATAATATTGGTCCAATGGAATAGAAAAGTAGCATTTTCTTTAAACAGTGGGAATGGAAACCCAAGGATAAACAAAAGACATGGTATTAATTTAAATTAATTGTATTAAAGAATGATTAGTGCTACGAATGAAAGAGAGAGACATTGGGATGACTGAAGGAATTCTTGTCAATCAGGGCAACAGACACAGAGAGAGGAGAAATATTTTAAGCTGGGAGTGTCAGTGTACCATCAAAATTGTTAGAAAATTCAGTAACACAGAATTTTTGTATTTATTTGCTTGTTTTCCTCTTTTTTTGGAGACAAGAGTCTCACTCTGTCACCCTGGATAGAGTGCTATGGAATCATAGCTCACAGTAACCTTAAACTCTTAGGCTTAAGGGATTGATCCTCTTCTCTAAGTTCCCAAGTAGCTGGGACTACAAGAATCAGCCACAAAACCCAGCTAATTTTTCTATTTTTAGTAGACATGGAGTCTTGCTCTTACTCAGTCTGATCTCGAACTCCTGAGCTCCACCTGCCTCGGCCTCCCAAAGTTCTAGGATTGTAAGTGTGAGCCACCATGCCCAGCAGTAACCCAGACGTTTTCTAGATAGTTTGTAAGAAAATTTCTAGTTCAGAAACGTTGTCTGAGCTAGTATTTAAAAACACTTGATATTTAAATGTCTAGGGAAGGGCTTATAGAATTAAGTCAAGTCATACAAGGACAAAGGATGGCAAGGAGGCACATAGAAGACTCTGTTGCAAAGTTTAAATGAATTAACAGATGCACGTGGTGCAGAGAATGTACTAAATAATGGTAAGCTAGGGCTGCTGCTGCTGATAATGAAGACAGACAATGTAAACTTACCTTCATCAGACTTTCTCCACTTAAAGACACTGAATTAGGTTCAAGCTCTAAGCCAGACCTTAGAGAACTAGTTCATTATTTACCTTTTTGATAAGTAATACCCAACTCTTATTTTGAACCAGAAAGAAATATTGAACTTGATACTCCAACTATGTTTTGCTTTTAGTGAAAAGTGGAATGAATACAACTAAAGTGATGATGAGAAATATTTTCTCTCACAGTGATTTTTCAGCCTCTGCAACAACTACACTAATTTCTAAGGCTGCTAAAATAATCTTAGATAAATAAATGAGAAGTTTTATATAGTATCCATATAAATTTTCTTCCAGATAAAGCAGAGTAAGATTTATCTTTTAACATTTTTTTTTTCCATTTCTCATCAGGTTCCACTGATATAATTTGGTCATGTTCAACTGTATGTGAAAAGCACTTTTTCCTCTTTTCCCCAAACACATCTTCACAGAGTGAAGGTGAAATTTGTGCATCCCTGGGGATTTTTGGAAAAAGAGAGAGGTAGAAGGAGAAGTTGAAAGGCAAAGAGTAAGTTCAAATTGTCAAACCACATGGTCTGTCTGAATTTTACCCAAGGGATCATCCATTTTTATTGTCAGAAGCAGAGAGATCTTGGGAAGCAAGAAAGACAATTCAAAATGATGGGAAAATCCCAAACCAAATGGCTAAAAGGAATGAAAATATTTTACAAGTTGTGAGCAGTTTTATTCTAAAGGGCTTTTTAGGTACAGCGCAATTTCTCAGCTACTTGCAGTTTCTGACAAAAATAATCCTCAGAACAATCGAAATAACATTGGAAAGAAATGGATTTTCTGAATGAAGTTTAATTTACATTTTATTTTTAAATAGTAATACAAGCACAATATTATTTCAAGTTAAAACACAAATTATACAGATAGTTTACACTCATCTAACCTCATCCAGACATTTGGTTTTGATATATATATAGAGCCCAATTCTGATTTTTTTCTGTTAGTATCAGAACATTAATGCTAGAATAAACAAATAATATTTAAAGATAATTTTTAAGAAGACACTCCATTCTGATACTCATATACACACACATACTGGTTATTTGTATCTTTTATGCATTAGTTAAAGTGAAAGTTAGCAATATTTTATAAACCAGTCCTTGCAAAATTACTATGATGTCTATTTTTGCAGATTAAAAAAGAAAAGATTTAACAATTTATTTTTTAAAGTTTAAGGTCAAAGAGTATTTGAATAATTAAGAATAGGATATAACTTCAAAATTTAAGTCATTATTTCATTATACCAACTCTTGTTAGTTTAAGGATTGTGAATGTCATACTCCTCAGAAATCACTTACACCTTTATGAAGTATATTTTTGGGCATGGAACTCTTTTCCTATATGACACTGACGTTACATAAGGAGGGTCTGTGGGTTTTTAGAGTTCATAAGAAACTACATAGGCTCGACTCCTGTATACTGATGCAATCTAGTCAAATGACTAGAAAATATTGATAAGTAAGTTTATTAACATTTTAACACAAGTAAATTATGAATTCATTTTGAAGATGGCAAATGAATACTTATTTCTTTGCACTTTATGTTTATACCTGGTATTTTGAAAGAACTATTAACGCTCTTTCAACAAGATCAGTTATGAAACCTTCATGAAATATGTTATAATTGGTATGATCCTGAAAATGCTACCTGCTGAGTATTCTCATCAAGGTAGGGAAGGATAAACCATGCATAAAGCAACATAGAAAGTAAAATTTGTGCCGTTAGGTTATGTTGAAATTGAATTAAGAATGATGAAGAATAATTTGCTCTGAGATGCCCTAGTAGAGAAGCTTTCTTTCTTACTTTTATGTATATATTTCTTGATGTTTTTCTATTTTCTTATTCATGTACTTTGAATGTTAATATAGACAGGCCTTAAAGACAGGAACATAAAACCATAAGAGACTTTGAGATTGTCGCTGTTGGATCGGGTCAGGTGATTTTGACTTCAGACTGTTATGTGGAAAGATCTGTCATACTAGCTCTGCCCAACTCAGTCCAGCTGGGTCAACATTTCCAGGTAGAAATCTCTCCCTTAGATCTGCGTGCTGTTCAGATAATACTTACAAGCTTTTGTCCGAAAAGGAGGGGAGGGAGTGGGTGGTGAGGGGGATTGGTGGGATCATACCTGTGGTGCATCTTACAGGGGCATTTGCGAAACTTGGTAAATGTAGAATGTAAATGTTTTGGCACAGTAATTGAGATAATGCCAGGAAGGCTATGTTAACCATTGTGATGAATATGTGTCAAATGGTCTATGAAGCGAGTGTATGATGCCCCATGATCATATCAATGTATACAGTTATGATTTAATAAAAAAAAAGAAGTTCAAAAAAAATAAAGAGTAACTTGAGGAAGAAAAAAATAATTTTAAATTTTACATTTTTCTACATTCTCTGTAACCATGTTTTTTTCTATAAACAAAAAAGTGATTGGGGGAGAGGTGGCAAAATGTCATAGATAGACTATCTTAAGATAGAATAGCAAATTTAATTTATCCCCCTGAGTATAACCCCCATGCATTAAAATTCACTCAAACCCAAGCACTTAATTATTGAATTCTTTCTCTCACATACAGAGTTAATTTTATGACATAAAGAAAATGACTCTAGAAGAGTTTTTCACACATTTTCTTCTAGAATTTTTATGGTTTCATGCCTTACATTTAACTTTTATATCCTCCCTGAATTAATTTTTGTAAGTGGTGAGAGATAGGAGACTTGTTTCATTTTTTGTATGTGGTCATCCAATTTTTCCAGCTCCATCCATTGACTAAGTCTTCTTTGCTCCAGTGTATATTGTGCCTGATTTGTTGAAGATCAGTTTGTTGTTGGTAGCTAGTTCATAGTTGGTTTTATATATGGGATCTTTTTTTTTGTTGTTGTTCCATTGGTCCCTGTCTCTATTTTTGTGTCACTACAATGTTTTTTCATTTTTTTAGCCTTATAGTAGAGTTTGAAGTATGGTAATGTGGTTCTTCTAGATTTGTTCTTTTTGCTTAGGATTGCTTTGACTATTTGCGTTCTCTTTTGGTTCCAGAAGCAGCATAGAATATTTTTTTCTGGGTCTGTGAAATATGACATTGGCATTTTGATAGGGATTGCTTTGAATCTGTAAATCACTTTTGGCAGTATGAACATTTTAACAATGTTGATTATACCAAACCATGAGGGATGTTTTTCCATTTGTTTGTGTCATCTGCAATTTCTTCCCACAGCGTTTCATAGTTTTCATTATAAAGACATTTTACCTCCTTGGTTAAGTATATTCCTAAGTATTTTATTTTCTTTATAGTGACTATAAATGGCATTGAGACTTTAATTTGACTCTCAGCTTGACTGTTATTGGTATAGAGAAATGCTGCAGCTTTGCATACATTAATTTTGGAACCTGAGATAGGCTGAATTCACTTATTAATTCCAGGAGCATTTTAGTAGAGTGTTTGGGTTTTTCTTTTTTCTTTTCTTACTTTCCTTTTTTTTTATTGTTGGGGGTTCATTGAGGGTACAATAAGCCAGGTTACACTGATTGCATTTATTAGGTAAAGTCCCTCTTGCAATCGTGTCTTGCCCCCAAAAGGTGTGGCAACACCAAGGAACCACTCCCCTCCCTCTTTCCCTCTCTCTGCTCTTCCTTTCCCCACCCATCCCTCCTTCTTTCTCTCTCTGCTTTCCCCTTCCCCCACCCCCATCATGACCTTAAATTAATTGTCCTCATATCAAAATTGAGTACATAGGATTCATGCTTCTCCATTCTTGTGATGCTTTACTAAGAATAATGTCTTCCACTTCCATCCAGGTTAATGCAAAGGATGTAAAGTCTCCATTTTTTATGGCTGAATAGTATTCCATGGCAATCCATTCCTGGGTTGGTGGGCATTTAGGCTGATTCCACATTTTGACGATTGTAAATTGAGCTGCAATAAACAGTCTAGTACAAGTGTCCTTATGATAAAAGAATTTTTTTCCTTCTGGGTAGATGCCCAGTAATGGGATTGCAGGATCAAATGGGAGGTCTAGCTTGAGTGCTTTGAGGTTTCTCCATACTTCCTTCCAGAAAGGTTGTACTAGTTTGCAGTCCCACCAGCAGTGTAAAAGTGTTCCCTTCTCTCCACATCCACGCCAGCATCTGCAGTTTTGAGATTTTGTGATGTGTGCCATTCTCGCTGGGGTTAGATGGTATCTCAGGGTGATTTTGATTTGCATTTCTCTAATAGATAGGGATGATGAACATTTTTTCATATGTTTGTTAGCTATTTGTCTGTCTTCTTTAGAGAAGGTTCTATTCATGTCTCTTGCCCATTGATATATGGGATTGTTGGCTTTTTTCATGTGGATTAATTTGAGTTCTCTATAGATCCTAGTTATCAAGCTTTTGTCTGGTTCAAAAATATGCAAATATCCTTTCCTATTGGTTGTTGTCTCCTTAGCTGTACAGAAGCTTTTCAGTTTAATGAAGTCCCATTTGTTTATTTTTTTTGTTGTTGCAATTGCCATGGCAGTCTTCGTCATAAAGTCTTTCCCCAGGCCAATCTCTTCCAGTGTTTTTCCTATGCTTTCTTTGAGGATTTTTATTGTTTCATGCCTTAAATTTAAGTCCTTTATCCATCCTGAATCAATTTTTGTGAGTGGGTAAAGGTAAGGGTCCAGTTTCAGTCTTTTACATGTGGATATCCAGTTATCCCAACACCATTTATTGAATAGAGAGTCTTTCCCCCAAGGTATGTGCTTGTTTGGTTTATCAAAGATTAGGTGGTTGTAAGATGTTAGTTTCATTTTCTGGTTTTCTGTTCGATTCCAAGTGTCTATGTCTCTATTTTTGTGCCAGTACCATGCTGTCTTGACCACTATGGCTTTGTAGTACAGCCTAAAATCTGGTGGTGATGCCCCCAGCTTTATGTTTATTACTAAGAACTGCCTTAGCTATACGGGTTTTTTCTGGTTCCATACAAAACGCAGAATCATTTTTTCCCAATCTTGAAAGTACGATGTTGGTATTTTGATAGGAATGGCATTGAATAGGTAGATTGCTTTGGGAAATATAGACATTTTAACAATGTTGATTCTTCCCATCCATGAGCATGGTAAGTTCTTCTATTTGTTACTATCCTCTGCTATTTCCTTTCTGAGGATTTCATGATTTTCTTTATAGAGGTTTGTTAGGTATATTCCTAGGTATTTCATTTTCTTTGAAACTATGGTGAAGGGAGTTTTGTCCTTAATTAGCTTTTCCTCTTGACTGTTATTGGCGTATACAAAGGCTATTGACTTGTGGACATTGATTTTATATCCTGAAACATTACTGTATTTTTTGATGACTTGTAGGAGTCTTGTGGTTGAGTCTTTGGGATTCTCTAAGTATAAGATCATGTCATCAGCAAAGAGGGAGAGTTTGGCCCCCTCTGGTCCCATTTGGATTCCCTTTATTTCCTTGCCTTGCCTAATTGTATTGGCTAGAACTTCCAGCACTATGTTGAATAGTAAAGGTGACAGAGGACAAGCTTGTCTGGTTCCAGCTCTAAGAAGAAAAGCTTTCTGTTTTACTCCATTCAGTAAAATATTAGCTGTGAGTTTGTCATAGATAGCTTCAATCAGTTTTAGAAATGTGCCACCTATGCCTATACTCTTCAGTGTTCTAATTAGAAAAGGATGCTGGATTTTATCAAATGCTTTTTTGGCATCTATTGAGAGGATCATATGATCTTTATTTTTGCCTCTGTTAATACGGTGGATAACATTTATGGACTTGCATATGTTAAACCAGCCTTGCATCCCTGGGATGAAATCTACTTGATCATGGTGTATGACTTTTTTGATGATAAGCTGTAATCTATTGGCTAGGATTTTGTTGAGAATTTTTGCATCTATATTCATGAGTGAGATTGGTCTGAAATTCTCCCTTTTGGTTGGGTCTTTTCCTGGTTTTGGTATTAGGATGATGTTTGCTTCCTAGAACGTGTTGGGAAAGATTCCTTCCTCCTCAGTTTTTTGGAATAATTTCTGCAGTATAGGAATAACTCTTCCTTGAAGGTTTGATAGAATTCTGGTGTGAAGCCATCTGGACAAGTGCATTTTTTGGTTGAAAGCTTTTTTATTGTTTCTTTAATCTCAGTGCTTAAAATTGGTCTGTTCAGGAGCTCCATTTCTTCCTGGCTAAGTCTAGGGAGAGGGTGTGATTCCAAATATTGATCCATTTCCTTCACATTCTCAAATTTCTGGGCATAGAGTTTCTGGTAATATTCAGAGATGATCTCTTATATATCTGTGGGATCAGTTGTTATTTCCCCTTTATCATTTCTGATTGAGGTTATTAGAGATTTTACTTTTCTATTTCTAGTTAGTCTGGCCAATAGTCTGGTGTATCTATTTTATTTATTTTTTCAAAAAACCAACTCCTTTTTTCATTAATTTTCTGAATGATTCTTTGTTTTTAATTTCATTGATCTCTGATTTGATTTTGGATATTTCTTTTCTTCTAAATGGGTTTAGGCTTAGATTGTTCTTCTTTTTCCAATTCCATAAAAGGGCATGTGAGTTTGTTGATGTGCTCTTTTTCTGTTTTTTGAATGTAGGCATCTAAAGCAATAAATTTTTCTCTCAAAACTGCTTTTGCAGTATCCCACAGGTTTTGGTAGCTTGTGTCTTCATTGTTGTTATGCTCAAGGAAGTTAATGATTTCCTGTTTTATTTCTTCCTGCACCCATCTGTCATTCAACAGAAGGCTGTTTAATTTCCATGCCTTTGTGTGGGGTCAAATGTTTTTGTTAGAGTTGAGTTCCACCTTTAATGCCTTATGGTCTGAGAGGATACAAGGTAAAATTTCAATTCTTTTGATTCTGTTGACAGTTGTTTTGTGTCCCAGGATATGATCAATTTTGGAGAATGTTCCATGGGGTGATGAGAAGAATGTATATTCTTTATCTTTGGGATGGAGTGTTCTATATGCGTATATCAAGCACAGATGTTCTAGGGTCTCATTTAAATCTCTTATATCTTTGTTTAATTTCTGTTTAGAGGATCTGTCCAGCTGTGTAAGAGGAGTTTTAAAGTCCCCTGTTATGATAGTATTATCGGCTATCGTATTGCTCAGACTGAGTAAGGTCTGTTTCAAGAATCTTGGAGCGTTTAAATTGGGTGATTAAATATTTAGAATTGAAATGTCTTCTTGTTGTATTTTTCCCTTGCCAATATAAAGTGGCCATCTTTGTCTTTTTTTACTTAATTGCTTTAAATCCACATGTATCTTAAAATAAGATTGCAACTCCTCTTTTCTTCTGAATTCCATTTGCCTGAAAAATTGTCTTCCAACCCTTTACTTAGAGTTTTAGTTTGTCTTTTGAAGCCAGGTGTGTTTCTTGCAGACAGCAAATGGATGGCTTGTGTTTTTTAATCCAGTCAGCCAATCTATGCCTCTTCAGTGGGGAATTCAAGGTATTAACATTTATTGAGACAATTGATAAGTGTGGTAGTATTCTATTCATCTTATTTTGGAGAGTCCATTGCTTAGTTTTATCTTTTGCATCAGTGTGGAAGTTAGGCTCTGTCCTTTAATTTCTGAGTTCTTCCTTTGCTGCTGTTCCATTGTGATGGTCAGTGTGTAGAATAGGTTGAACTATTTCCTATAGAGCTGGTCTTTTTGTGGCAAATTTCCTCAATGTTTATATATCCATAAATGATTTGATTTCTCCATCAATTTTAAAGCTTAGCTTAGCGGGGTATAGAATTCTGGGCTGGAAATGGTTCTGTTTAAGTAGATTAAAGGTAGATGACCATTGTATTCTTGCTTGGAAAGTTTCTTTAGAGAAGTCTGTGGTCACTCTGATGGATTTGCCCCTGTAGGTCAACTGGCGCTTACTCCTGGCAGCTTGCGGAATCTTTTCTTTTGTCTTGACTTTGGACAGGTTCATCACAATGTGTCTTAGAGAAGCTCCGTTAGAGTTGAGGCGACCTGGGGTCTGCTATCCCTCTGAAAGCAGTGTGTCAGAATCTTTGGTGATATTTGGGAAATTTTCATTTATAATATTCTCTAGTATGGCTTCCATTCCTCTGGAATTCCCGTAACTCATATGTTGGAATGCTTCATAACATCCCATAATTCTGACAGTGAACGTGCTGCTTTCTCTCTCTTCTTTTCTGCCTCTTTTACTATCTGAGTTATCTCAAGAACTTTGTCCTCTACCTCCGAAATTATTTCTTCTGCATGGTCTAACCTTTTGCTGATACTTTCCATTGCATCTTTAAGTTCCCTAATTGACTGCTTCAGTTATTTCAGCTCCGCTATATACTTTCCATATTCTTCATATCATTCATCTCTTATTTGATTCTGTTTTTGGATTTCCTTTTGGTTATTTTCCACTTTATTAGCAGTTCCTTTCATTGTTTCCATCATTTCCTTCATTGTTTTCATCATGTGTATTCTAAATTCTCTGTCTGTCATTCCTAACATTTCTTTATAGGTGGAATCCTCTGCAGTAGCTGCCTCATGGTCCCTTGGAGGGGTTGCTCTGGACTGATTCTTCATGTTTCCGGGAGTTTTCTGCTGATTCTTCCTCATGTGTGATTTCTTTTATCTCTTTCCTTGCCCTAATTTTCCTTTCACTTCCTCTTCCTCTTTATGTTCCTGTGCTTGTAGACTAAGGTTTCAATGAGTCCTTTTGGTACAGGACCAGAAGGACGATAAGGTTGAAGAGGAAGAAGGGTAACAGAGAGAAAAAGAAAGAAATAAAGAAATAAAGAAATAAAGAAAAAAGAAAATAGAGAAAGAGAAGGGATGGGTAAAAGGGAATATTGACAAAAAGAAGAGAGGCATAGAAGGAGGAAGACAGAGTAATTTAGGTGTACAGTAGGGTACTTTGACACAACCTTAAAAACAAAAATCAACCTCTGGGTGTGCCGGGTTGTGTGGTTCCCTTGAGTTCAGCAGCTCTTTGCTAATCTGATCGGACACAGTACTCCACCTCCATCCAGTAGAGAGGAAAGACTAAAATGCTATATATCAAACCAAAACAAGTAAACAGAAAACTGTACGGGAGAAAATTGGGTGAAAAAACAAATAATAGCGGTAGAAACACTAGCAAAATGAAGTTCTAATTATTGAAAAAGGCAGCAATGGGAAATTGTATTTAAACTAGAAAAATTAAGAAAGAAAAGAAAGAAAAAAAGAAAAGAAAAATCTGTACAGAAAAGGTTTAAATTAAAAAACAAAACAACAAAATAAACAAACAAAAAAACAAAAACAAAGTAATATATATATATATATATTTTTTTTTTTAAATATTGCCTGGGCAACAGGTGGTCTTCTGGGGTATGAGATGTTAATCACAATGCTGATACAACTGGAGGCCTAATTATTGAAAAAGGCAGCAATGGGAAATTGTATTTAAATTAGAAAAATGGAGAAAGAAAAGAAAGAAAAAGAAAAAAGAAAAGAAAAATCTGTACAGAAAAAGTTGAAATTAAAAAACAAAACAACAACAACAAAATAAACAAAAAACAAACAAAGAAAGTAGTATATGTATCTTGTTAAATATTGTCTGGGCAACAGGTGGTCTTCTGGGGTATGAGATGTTAATCACGATGCTGATACAACTCAAGGCCTCCACTGATTTCTCAAACCCCACAGGGTGGAGACCCTAAATCTCTCTTCAGCCCTCTTAAAATGCACATTAAACTTCTAAACTTGGCTAAGCAGAAGCTTTCCCAGGAAAGTGCTTGTCGTTTGGATCACTGCTAAAGTGGCTATCCACTTACCCAGTGTGCCAAAACTGGTCTCACTCTGCCCCTGAGGGTTAAGGCTGTAAGGCAGCTCAGTTCTCTCCTTTAGGCTGCTCAGTCACTAGGTTACGAGCTCCCTCCTGATCCTTGCTCTGCAACCCTGAGGGCAGAGCTTTTCAGGGCAGTTCTCTCACAATGGCTCCCTGCGGCCCACAGCTGAACACTATTAGCTCCATCCAGCTCAGGGGCTCAGTCTGGGGACCCAGACAATGCCCAAAGTTCTCCGCAGTCGTGCTCAAACTCTCCCCAAGGCAGTTCAACTGAGTGCCAAGTCCAAAAACACCAAAACAGATCATAGGTAAGGCCTTTCCAGTTTGCAGTCTCACTGCTGCTGTACTTACAGCTGCCTGTGGGATTAGACCAATTGAACACACACAACCACCTGCCAGTTTTCCACTGTTTTTGTCCTCCTTTTGGGGTTCAGAAGTCTCTCGCTGACTCCCTGTATCCTCAAAAGGATGATTATAGGCAGATCCGACCAGCCAGAGATGCCTGCATTCTTATCTCCCCAGAATCATGGTGCCCAGTTGCAGGGAAGCTGTTACTTAGCTGCCATCTTGCTCTCAGAAGCCAAAATGACTGTAGAAACTAGAATAATTGATCTCCCAGATGTAGAGAATTGAACATTAATTAATAGTCACTGAGTAACCACGACTTGAGGTGGCCATGGAGCCTGGCCATGACTTTGCGATGAGGTAGCTCTGAGTTCAAATTCCTGAATTTCCATTTATTGTCTTCATGACCTTGAAGACATACTCAGTACCTCTGAGTCCTGGTTTTCTCACTGTAATGTAGAATCAATGGGACTCCTGAGCTTGTTTTTCTGTAACTGCCCGGTCTTATCTGGGGATGATGGGAGAAGATCACAGATGAAGCTTGGGCTTCCACTCCTGCTGTTAACCGCTGCTGTCCAATGACTTTCTAACTTTTTTTGAAACAGAGTCTCACTCTGTCACTCTCAGTAGAGTGTCATGGATTCACAGCTCACAGCAACCTCCAACTCTTGGGCTTATGCGATTCTCTTGCCTAAGCCTCCTGAGAAGCTGAGACTACAGGCATCCATCACAATGCCTGGCTATTTTTTGTTGGCGTTACCACTGCTGTTTTAACTGACCCAGAGCTGGGTTCAAACTGCCACCCTCAGTATATGGGGCCAGCACCCTAGCCACTGAGCCACAGGCACTGCCTGTTGGGTTTTTCTTGATACAGATCATATCGTCAGCAAAAAGTTGTGACCTTCACTTCTCTAGTTTAGATTCCCTTTATTTATTTTTCTTACTGATTACTCTGGCTAAAATTTTCAGTTGCTTAGACAAAGAATGCATGATTGAAATCCCAAAGGCAATTATAGCAACAACAAAAATAAATAAAAAGCTTCTGATCAGCAGAGGAAATAATCAACAAAGCAGATAACCTACAAAATGAGACATGATATTTGTGAACTATACATCTGATGAAGGGATCATATCCAGAATGTATAATTAACTCAGACTAATCAGCAAGAAGCAAATGAATAAACAAAGACAATAACCTCATTGAAAAGTGAGAAAAAGACATGAACAGAAACTTTGCAAAAGAAGATAAATAAATAGGCAATAACTCTATGAAAAAAAGTTCAACATCACTAATCATCAGGGAAAAGCAAGTTAGAAGCACAATAAGATATTGTATTACCCCTGTCGGAATGACTATTTTATTAAAAAGTCAAATGTAATAGATGCTGACATGGATGCAGAGAGAAATGGATGATTGTACACTGCTGGTGGGACTGCAATTTAGTACAACCTCTATGGACAACAGTATGGAGATTCCTCAAAGAACTAAGAGGATAATACCATTTGATCAAACAGAAAAGCATCTACCCAAGGTATCTACCCAACAGAAAAGCATTTTTATCAAAAAGACTCCAGCACTCAAATGTTTATTATAGCATAATTCACAGTCATAAAGATGTGAAATAAACCTAAGTGTCCATCAATTTCTGAATGGATTAACAACATGTGGTATTTATATACCATGGAATACTACTCAGCCATGAAAATGAATGGATTAATGTCCTTTACAGCAATCTGGATGGAACTGGAGACCATTATCCTAAGTGAAGTATGTATCCTCTAATAAGTTGAAACTAACCAATGGGCACACATGTCCATGGACAGAGAAGTGGGGAGGGGGGAGAAGGAGAAGGCACGAACACTATTTAGGTGATGGGCACACTAATAGCCCTGACATAAGCATCATAAAATCACTCTATGTAATAAAAACATTTGTACCACCTTAATATTTTGAAATTAAAAATTAAATAGAAAATAAAATGGGCAAAGATTGAGCTTGTGAAAGAAGGGAATAGTCAATATCAAAAGAATAATGTATTCCATTTCTGTTCCCTATGCATGGCCCTAAGGTTTTAGACTGTGAATTCACATGTAATAAGTTTGTATATTGTATATTACTGTCTACTGAAGTCACTTAAGGGAAAAAAATGAAGTCAAAATAGCAGCAGACAATGAGAAAAAAATAACTTTGACAAAGTTGATGAGTATTGATCAGAGAACATTTGAAGAAACTGATTTAAAGACTACCAAGATGGCTGACTAGAGACACAGCCTGTCAGACTGTCCCAGCTGAAGAGTAGAGGGTTGGACTGAAGAGAGTGAAAACAACTATGGTTCAGACATGGACCACAGGGAGAGATAGCAGAGAAGTTCAGTGACCGCACCGAGTGGATATGCAAAACTGAAAGAGAACAGAATGGAGAAGAGAGGTTGGTGGCACAGACCAAATCTGATGAGGCCCAGAGCCCAGGGAATGGGCAGGAAAGCTGCCCTCTACCACCCGGCAGTGTATACTGCAGCTCTGGTTACTTCCTGTAGGAGATGTCTGGTCTTTGCAAACTCCTTCAGTCTTTATTTCTCCCTTATAGAAGAAACTTAATTTTGCAGAATACAAAATTTTAGAATGGCCATTATTCTGTTATTCAGCATAGAGTTGGATGTCCTGGCCAGAGCAATCAGACAAAAGAAGAAAATCAACAGTATCCGAATGGGGAAAAAAAGGGTCTAACGACTGCTTTTCTTGATGTGCTCTTGTATCTAGACAACCACAAGGACTGAACCACAAGACCCCTAGAATTAATATATGCAGAAAACTCTTAGGTTACAAAATTAATGTACACAAATCAGTTGCTTTCATAAATGCCAGTAAGAGTCAAGCTAAGAATCAAATCAAAGATGCAATACATTTCATAATAGCCACAAAGAAATAAGATATCTAGAAATAAATTTAAGTAAGGAGGTGAAAGACTTGTGTAGCAAGAATCGTGAAACACTGAGAAAGGAACTAGGATAAACACGCTCATGGATTGGCAGGATCAATATTGTTAAAAGGGATTTACAGGTTCAACACAATCCCCATTACAATACCCATTGGTAGATATTTTTGGCAGATATATGCAAAAATAGTTCTTTGTTGTGTATGGAACCAGAAAATATCCCAAATAGCTGGTGCAACCTTACGCAATAAGAACAAATCAGGAGTCATCACTTTAGAGACTTCAAGCTATACCACAAGGCTACAGTAACCAAACTGGCACCAAAACAAAGGAATAGACCTATGGATCAGACAGAGAACTCAGATATGAAACCATTCTCATATTGCCATCTGGCCTTTGAAAAAACAGACAAAAAACATGTACTGAAAAAAAAGAAAAAGAATCCCTAGTCAATAAACAGTGCTGGAAAACTGAGAAACCTATATAATAAGAGTTAACCATACTCTTTGAGGACTGAATTTATTCACTGAGCTAAATGTTTTTTAGATTCTCCATATTCTTCCATTTATCAGTTATTTCTTCCTTTTTATTGTTTTGTTCTTTTTTATTCCATGATATGGTTATACTACATCTTGATGGAAGAATATTTCGGCTGGGTCCAATTTGGGATTTTAACGAATAGATCAACTACAAATGTTTACAAGGTCTTTTTGTGAAGATAGGCTATTATTTCTCTAAGACAAATACTTACTAGAGGAATTGCTTAGAATTATATGGCCACTGCGTATATATCATTATTAGAAACCACAAACATTTCAACAGTGGTTGTATCGTTTTTCACGCTCTCCAATTGTCATGCTCTAAAATTAAACCAACAACTTGTATAGTCAGTTTTTTAAAGCTTAGTCATTCTAGTGTATATGCAGCGGCACCACATTGTGGTTTTAAATTACATTCCCTTAACAATCGATGATATTTACCACCTTTCCACATGTTTATTGGTTATTCATAAATCACATTTATAAATTATTTATCCAAATGTTTTGCCCATTATTTTTATGAAGTTACTTCATTTATTATTCTTGAGGTATAATAGATTTTTAAAGTACTATAAATAAAACATTTTTGACGAATATATTCATGGAGAATATTTTCTTCTACTCCATTACTTACTTTTTATTTAAAAAAAATTTTTTTTGATACATGGAGGTGTTTAGTTTTGAAAAGTTATTCCTTTTATTTTAAGGCTTTCCGTGTTCTCTCTAGGAAATCCTTCTCTGTTCCAAAGTTGCATAGCTTTTTCTATTATGTTTTTGTCTAGGACTGTTACAGTCTTAGCTCTTATACTTTAAATTATCATTCTTTTTTAGTTAACTTTTATGAATGTTAAAGTTTTACTGTTTTTTTTTTTTTTCCAACTAGACATATCCAGAAACTTTTGCTGAAAAGATTATTCTTCCCCTTCTGAATTTCCTTGGTTCTTTTGTTGAAACACAAAGGCCATATCTGTGTATGATTGTGTCTGGACACTTTATTCTATTCCATTGATAGCTATTTAACCTATGTCAGAACCACACTTTCTTAATCATTGTAGCTTTATATAAAGCTTTGAAATCAGAAAGTGTAAGTTCTCTGGGTATATTCTTTTTTGTAGACTGGTTTGGCTAGACTAGATTTTGAGCATTATAATATAAAATTTAAAAAGAAGTTTTTTAATTTTTATGTAAAAATCAGATGGGAATTTGTTTATAGATCAACATACAAAGAATTGGTGCCTTGAAAATGCTGTCTTTCTATTCATAAAGATCACATATAATTTCAATTACTAAGGCTCTTGTCATATATTTCAGCAATAATTTATGGTTTTCTCTGTATAATTGTTGCACATATTTAGTTAAATTTGTACCTAAGGATTATATATTTCTAGATACGCTATAATGGTTTCAAATTTCTTTCATTTTCAGAAGGCTTTTCCTTAGAAATAAAATTTGTCTATCCTGTTTTATGTCATTTGACCATGCTAATTTCACTTATTTTGCATTTTTATTTTTGGATAGATTTTAGGATTTTCCATGTATGCATTGATATTATCTGAATATAAAGATAATTTTTATTTTTATATACCTGTATCTCTTCTTTCCTCATTAATTATACTAAGTAGGAACTCCAATATTATGTTAAACATAAGTTCATTCATTCTGTAGTATATTATACTGATGGATTTTCAAATATCAGAATCACCTTACATTCCCAAAATAAAACTGAATTGTCATGATGCAGTTTCCTTGCATATAAAACTACTTGAATGTTAATATTTTATTAAGAGTTACTAGTGTTAATGATGGGTAGTGGTAATCGTCTGTAATATAATTGTCAAATTAGGAAATTTTCCATGTTCTGAAATATTTGTTTAAAATTTATAGTAGATCTTTGTTAAATAACCAATAGAATTCACTAGTAAAGGAACTTAGTCCTAGAGATTCCATATTGTTTTATGAAATATTTTTGTATGTGTGTGTGCTTGTGTGCATGTGTGAATATATAAAAGAGAGAGAAAAAGAGAGAGAGAAGATGTTTTACATTATAATTACATATTATTTAGCACATGGGGTAATGTGAGTTTTCTATTTCTTCTTATGTCATATTTATTAATTTTTGCCTCTAAAAATCTGTCCATTTTATCTATTATCAAATTAATGGGCAATTTTTATGATAGTCTCTTACTATCATTGTAATATTTATGGGCTCTGTAATGATGTTCTATTTTTAATCTTGTTATTAGTAATTTGTAGCTTTTCTCTACTTTTTCTTTCATTAGCCACACTAGAGTTTTATTAGTTTTAGTGATTCTTTCAAAGCAAATGCTTTAGTTTTCTTGACATTTCTCTGTATTTGCTGTTTTCTCTTTCATTAGTTTCCAACATTTTTTTATTTTCTTTCCTTTTACTGTAAGTTTCATTTGTTCTTCTTATTCTAATTTCTTAATGTGAAAATTTAGTCCATATATTTTAGATCATTCTTCTCTTTCAATAAAATAATTTAAAAGTGTAAATTTCTCTGTATGAACTGCTTAGTTTGCATCCCTAAATTTTAAACATCTCATTTTCCATATCATTAACTTCAAAATACTTTCTAATATTCCATGCAATCTATTTTTTTTTTGTTGTTGTTGTTGCAGTTTTGGCTGGGGCTGGGTTCAAATCTGCCACCCTGGGCATAGGGGGCCAGCGCCCTACTCACTGAGACACAGGCACCACCCCATGCAATCTATTTTTATTGTGAATAATATATGCTTAATGATTTAAATCCTTCTAAAATTTTTGAAACTTATCTATAGTCTAGCATATGTATTATTTTAGCTAATGTTCTATGCATACTTGAATATAATGTGTATTTCACTGATAATGGTTTGATAACTTTAAAAAGAAAGGACAATTAGTAAATTTTTGTTAAGAGGACTTATTTAGGTTTTCTTACTGATTATTTCTGTATATATTTCTTCAATGAAGTCTCTCCATTCTGTTTGGTTGAACTCAAACTTACCCTATGAGAGTTCTGGAATTTTTTCATTTTATGACTGTAGGAGAGTTGTATTTTCTCAATACTGTAGGTATTTATTGCCTGAGCTTAAAGAGTCATCCTATGTCTGTGTAACCTAGATTTCAGCCACAGAATCAAGGTGACCATTATGCATATCTTTAAAACTCTTTCTCTGAGTAGCTTCCTCTTTGTCAGCACTGTCATGCAAATCTTAGTCCTCTAACTCTTGATCATCTCTAATGTCTGTTTATACAATTCGGCAAGATTACAAAGCCATGTTTATGCCACTTCTCTCTGTGTCAGACTCTAGTAATTAGCTCCATGCAGAAACTCAAGGCTTTCTCTGGGTTTATCTATTGCAGTTTTCCTTCTATAATGGTTCACAATTCTTTACTGCCTACACTTCAATGAATGAAAACAGTTGTTTCTAAAAATTGTCCACTTTTATGGTAGAATGCAGCTGGATGGCAAAACCAGTATTGGTCATTATATCACGGCTGAAAGTGGAATCTCTATTCCATTTTGAAAATTTATCACTTGTGTTTTCTATGTTAAAGTAAATACATCTTCCTATACATTTTATTTATTAGTATTCATTTTATTTTCTGGAGCAAAATTAAAAAGATTGTATACTTCTCTTATATTCCCTCATTTTAAATACCTACAAAATGCACTCAAGTTTGAAATAAATAATAGTTTTTGCTTTTCTTCTGTTACTTGGTTCCACCAAGTTTTAAGGTCATGCTTTTATGTTTATTGTTATCCTTATACATGGTTTAACTTTACCTTTTTAAAAAAATCAGATGTTCTTATTTAACTCTTAGTACTTTCATCTCTATTTCCACCTTTTTAACACCTCTTTGCCCTGTATTTATTGAGGTTGTTTTATCATTTTATTGAATAGTAACAAGTGGCCATTAAAACCTAAAAAATATGGAAAATTGCTAAAGTAGAATCAATTCATAATCCAAATAATATTACTCTATCATTTACATTGGCAAAATTTTTAGGGTTCTTGCCTGAGAGTAGAAAAATTTTTATCTCTTATTTCAACATTGCAATACTAAGAAACATTGATGTGTAATAAGCTTTCCTCATTTGTAATTTCAAGGAAATGCCACTACTAAAATAAAGCATTGAAGCCTCTACATTCTGAAAGAACTCTTTATGTGAGCAATTATATCAAGTGTGATTTAAGTGGTGATTTTCTTTAGGACATTTTTGACAAGTTTAAGTATGTAAGTTCTGTCAAGAGTAACTTCCTATTCTTTAATTATTAACTGTGATTCCTATCTCCATTGCCAGAATATATCTTTGAAGGTATTAATATTTTAAGGTAACTTCTCCACAGAGAACTCAAACTATTAACAAGAAAAGAACACGTGACCCCATCCCAAGGTGGGCAAGGGACTTGAAGAGAAACTTCTCTAAAGAAGACCGACACAAAATCTACAAACACATGAAAAAAAGCTCATCATCCTTAATCATCAGAGAAATGCAAATCAAAACTACTCTGAGATATCACCTAACCCCAGTAAGAGTAGCCCACATAACAAAACCCCAAACCAGAAACGTTGGCGTGGATGTGGAGGAAAGGTCACACTTCTACACTACTGGTGGGAATGCCCACTAATACGTTCTTTCTGGAAGGATATTTGGAGAATACTTAGAGACCTAAAAATAGACCTACCGTTAGATCCTATAATTCCCTTACTAGGTTTATACCCAGAAGACCAAAAGTCACAATATAACAAAGACATCTGTACCAGAATGTTTATTGCAGCCCAATTCATAATTGCTAAGTCATGGAAGAAGCCCAAGTGCCCATCGACCCACGAATGGACTAGCAAATTGTGGTACATGTATACCATGGAATACTATGCAGCCTTAAAGAAAGATGGAGATTTTACCTCTTTCATGTTTACATGGATGGAGCTGGAACATATTCTTCTTAGCAAAGTATCTCAGGAATGGAAGAAAAGTATCCAATGTACTCAGCCCTACTATGAAGCTAAATTATAGCTTTCACATGAAGACTATAACCCAACTATAGAACAAGACTATGGGGAAAGGGCCAAGGAAGGGGAAGGGGGGGAGGTTTTGTTGGAGGGAGGGTAATGGGTGGGGCCACATCTATGGTGCATCTTAGAATGGGTACAGAAATTGCACTAATGTACACAGCTATGATTTAATAATAAAAAAAAAATTCCTTTTGTTTGCATCACGATACAAACGATACTAATGGTTAACATTTATTAAGAATTCTTTTATTTATTTTATATTAAGCACATTATATGTATTATAAGTACCAATTCTCATCAAATTTCTATTGTTTTTTTTCCTCCTTCGGGGATTTGAAAACCTTGCTTAAGGATTTTTTTTCTCATTAATTCTCCTTTCATCATATTTAATGACTTAAAAATCTATCTACTGGACATAACTAGCCATGTGGTCTTAGCTCCTTCATCTCCTCTACTCTAATAACTGCACTGTGAATATGCACAGTCATTTCAGCATTTTGGATCTCATTAACTTTATAATTTATATAATTTAAAAAAATCTCAAAATTAGAGCCTCAAAGAAGACCATGTAAAGAGAAGAGACTGTCTGTCTTTCTTGTACTGTCTCTGTGTTTACACACAGATACCATGCCACATATGTACAATGTTGCATCTTCTGACATTCCACAATACACAATGGACACAGAAAAAATGCTAGATTGGCTTTTTGTGTATTATTTGGTTATTAATAACAAGACACGTTGAGCTGGGAAACTCAGAAAAAATTAGAAGTGCGTATCTGGAGTACCATGAGAAGACTAAAGCCATAAATATCCATTTAGGATTATTCTAATTGTAGGTGAATTTTAAAATTTTGAGCTTAATTTTTTTTCTTGAAAATTCATTTTCTACGTGGACACAATAATTACCACTTTGAGTTCCTGTAATAGACTAAGAGCTGTTAAAGTATCTGACTGTCTTTTTCAATTGCCTTTTGTTGTGAATATATATCTTACAAAAATAGTTGAATAGTGGGATCGTTTTCACTTTATATTTGCATACATTACAGCTTGTAATCAAGACTGAGAATGCTATAGAGATGAAATAGGCAATAATGTCCCTTCATTCAAGCTTATAAAGACCTCCGCCATCATGTTAAAGTTTATGAAGAATTTTCTCTGTCAGTGGAAATTCTCCAGTTGTCCAAACTCTGAGATAATCATTAATATCTTTTTTCTTATAAACATTGGAAACTTAGTGATATGAGTTTTTATTTATATTTATTTATATTTTTATTTTTATTAATCTAAGTTGTTTCTATATCAAATAGTTTGGTTATCATAGATGTAGAAGAAAAAATGTTTCTTTGCTCATTTATGAGTAAAATATTTTAGGGATCCAAAGATTACTTCCCCATTCTTAAGCAATATTTGCAATTCCTTTTAACAGTAGCAAAGACTTTTTCATTTCTAAGTTATCACTGATTTAAATATATGTTAATTCATACCACAGTCTTGTGACTTGGTCTTTATGGTAGAATTTTGGAAAGAAAAAAGACCATAAATGAACATTGGCTATTTAAAAGATGGGGTGAAGAGAAACACCTAAAGCCTAATCAAAGTTTGCCTAATTCGAATGTTTGTTCATAATGAGCTTTGCAAATTATTTGTCCCAAACTATTACTATTTTAAGTTTAAGCAGATCAAGGGGACAGCATTTTCCTCTCTGTTTCGCCTGCTCTAAGTGTATGTACAGTGACACAAAAGTTGGTGGCAGCCAACAACAAGCTGTATGGTGGGAGTTGAGTGCAGGGAGCTGAGAGGAGACCAGACATGATGAAGGTTACTGCTTTCTGCTTTTCCATGGTAAGTGTCCCTGGGAGCTCATCCCTGGGGCTTTCCTTAGCCAGCTGCCATTCTGAACTCTCCTCGCTCATCTAGCACAGGCCGGCAGCAATGCAGTAATGGCTAAGTGCTGGGACCTCCATGGTGTGCATGATGGTATTCAGGAACCCTCATCCTTACATGCTTGTGCCCTAAGGTTCATTTTTAAACAAAGGACTAGGACTAGAAAAAAAAAATGTGGATGTGAGTGAAAGAGAAGAGCAGGGGGTGAGAGACCACTTTGTAGCAAATGAATTACATACAAAGTCAATTTTTAACTAATTCTTCCTGTGGCTATTAAAAGAGCTAGTGTTACATAGAGTCGCAAACCAGTCCCCAGAAAATGAGTATCAGTGAGAAATCCACTTCTGGGCATAAAGCATCCTCTTTAGAGAAAATCATTCTTGATGTCCATATATTAAGTTTGTTCTCACTATTCTAAGGCAGGTTTAAAAAGTATAACAGGAAAGAAAGAAAAACTGTTGGATCGATGCACCTTAAAGAAACCATAAATTGACCTCCTGCTGATGACAGAGTACTCAGTGGGGGGGAGACTAGAAAAAGAATAAAAGAAACCCTTCAAGGTCAACAATAGAGACTGCTTCAGCTCAACTTTCTCTCCTATACAGGACCTGGTTTTATATTTTAGCCCTAATATTAGCCCTAATGTATATATTAGGGCTAAAATATAAATATATATATATAAATTTCCCATATATTTCTCATATATATATGAGAAAATTCAGGAATATTATCAAATAAGTGAAAATAAAGACTAATTCATGTGGGCGTGAAACATTTTTCATGACTTTCTGCCCTAATGCCTATAATGTAAACTTTTCTGTTTACTCTTTTGTTCTCTCCCTTTCTCCCCTCCTTCCTTTTTCCTTTTATGAAAGGCCCTGTTTCAAGCTGAGAGACTTATTGGGGACTGTTAAATTTCTTTTCCTTAAAGAGCTTATACTAATGGTTTCATTTGTTTCTCTTTACCTTTAACATTCTTAATTCTCTTGCAATATACAGTAACGATATCTACTTTAATTGCACCAGAAAGAGAAGCCTGTGAAAATTGCCTTGTTTTCCACAGGCATCTAGTCTGTGTATTAGCTGCTACGTAGAAACGTCTTGGAGGTGACCTCCCGAAGATACGCACAACTTAACCATCACCAATCCATAGGAGAGTTTGAAATGGGGTGTGAGGACTTGCAACATTTTCCTCAGTGTCTTGGGAGACACCATTATCATGACCCCTTAAATTTACTGTCTTTATAGACAACTTGCTGTGGGAAAGAGGGACTTCCGAGTTAACTCAGCAGCTTTGGCAAATGAATGTTCCAGGAGAGTATTACTGCAAACCCCAAGAGGAGACATTAGTCTAGCTCTTCATTAGCAGGGGTGAGAAAAAGCTGTCCTCTGTGTTCCTGGATAGGCAGACTTTATTCCAGTAGGAGTTTCTCTCTGGAATTCAATTCTCTGAAATTCTTAGTGCTCCCAAAGTCAGGCTTGTCTTTAATGGAAATGGGATAAGGGGAATCTGAAAATGTCAAGTGCAGAGTTTTATTTTTCAAGGAGACAGTGGGTTTACAAATTGGAAGAAAAAAACAATCCCTTGAAGCAGAATTAAAGTGCGAGTGTAAAAGTCCAATGCATTGCAATTTGACAATGTGCACTAACTGATAATACCACCCACTTGACTCATTTGCCAATTTGATGTTATTTTGTAATCTCCCATGAGCTTCCCAACATAATAGAAGAACTGTGAGAATGTGGATGTGTGTATTGCCCTAAAACAGCAAATAACTTCCCACATTGTTTAAGAAAATATAGATATCTCCTTTCATTACCTTTTATATAACGATATTTGCATATAAGTAACTTTTTTCAGTATTAAATGTTGGTGCAATGTGTGTGTGAATAAAATACAATGGTAATTTCAGAATAATATAGTGTTAAAGAAAGTAACTGAGGAGGGTGGAATGGATGAAATTATTGAAAGTTTTAAGATCGTAGTACAGTAAGTATGAAACCTAAGTAGAACAATATTCTCGATATTTTACAATAGAAGGATTAAAAAGAGTCAGCCAAATTCCCTAAACTATCTACATCTTTTTTTTCTAAATTCAATACAAAATTATGCTGATAATAATCATAAATGTAGACAGGCTTCCTTTATTAAATTTTTAAATTCAATGCATTTAAAAATTTTTAAACATCTAAATTACTGGACACATCTATATGTCCTAATTAAAGAATGATTTTGATTGGGACATCTTTCTAAACTTAAAATCAACTACTAATGGGGCGGCGCCTGTGGCTCAGTCCGTAAGGCGCCGGCCCCATAAACCGAGGGTGGCGGGTTCAAGCCCGGCCCCGGCCAAACTGCAACCAAAAAATAGCCGGGCATTGTGGCGGGCGCCTGTAGTCCCAGCTGCTCGGGAGGCTGAGGCAGGAGAATCGCTTAAGCCCAGGAGTTGGAGGTTGCTGTGAGCTGTGTGAGGCCACGGCACTCTACCGAGGGCCATAAAGTGAGACTCTGTCTCTACAAAAAAAAAAAAAAAAAATCAACTACTAATGAAGGCTAAACTTGAATTAGCCATATTATGTACTCTTAAACATTTCTAAAGGAATGTTTGAAAACATTTCCAACTGTGATCTCTATCAGAAGACAAAATTATGAAGTCCTTACTCATTGTGCTGCACTTGGCTCTTTACAAAGAGTATATTGAAATTCTTGAAATCCGTGAACGAAAAGGTAAAATGATGAATTATCCTATTAGTCTGTTAACTTTTTATACCACTGATTTGTTTTTTTGTTTCATTATTATTTTGTTTTGAGTCAGGGTTGCTTGCTCCATTGCCTGAACTAGAGATTGCTGGCATCACCATACCTCACTGCAACCTCCAACCTGTGGGCTCAATGCTCTCTCCCTGCCTCCGCCTCCCAAATAGCTAGGACTAGAGGCATGCCCCACCACACTGGATAGCTATTTTTTCTGCTTTTTGTAGAAACAGATTCACTATGTTGCTCAGGCTGATTTCAAACTCCTGGCTTCAAGCGGTCCTCCTACTTCGGCCTTGCAAAGTGCTGGGATTACAGGTGTGAGCCACCATGCCCAGCCTCCACTGATTTTTTTTTTTTAAAGAGTTTTATAGAACATACAGGTTATGGTTTGGGGAAATGCATAAAATTCTTCTATAAGGTCAGTGAGAGGTGGTCTTTTTGCCTCTGCTTAAATAATTATAAAAGAGGAAAGTTATTTGCAAGAGGGAAACGGATCCCTTTGTGAATAGGTCCAATGGGAAGCCTCTCTCTATCTTATTAGTAGGCAACATTTTATTTTCTCAAGCAATCAACGACCAGTTTATCAGACCTTGTTGCCTTTTAGAATATTTGAAGCCACTCGTCTTAGTTTTCTCTCCTTTATTTTCAAAGCTCCCTGGTGCTTTTTATACTTTCTTCCATTTTACAGTACATCTTATTTTCTGGAGGTGATTAATTTCCAGATTTTATCCTGCATTCATTTCTGGAAGCTCAGAGCTTACCCTGTGGTCTTTCTCCACCATGTAACCATCAGCAATCCCAGAAATCCACGTTTCTGTCTATTTATTCCACCTGCTGCTCTGTCTCCCTCCCTCTCTTCTCTAAAAGTTCATTGGCCTCAGACTTGTTTTCTTGGACTGGGCTTCGTTGAATTGTAAGCTTTCTGAGTCCTGCTTCTTCTCTTCCTGGGCTCTTCTACATGCTATTTTTGGTCTGTCTTTCCACAGTCACCCCCTTATACCCACAGTCCCCACATCACCACACCCCAACTGCACACAACCTTGTTAGCTCTGACCTAAGTCAGAGCTCAGTCTTGCTCTCTCCAAGTCTTTGCAATAGTCAGTACATGACTTACATGCCCCATGTCTCCTTTTTGTCCCAGCCTCTGGGTCTGAATAGAATAGTTGCCTAGTATGAAATGCTAACATTTCACCTGTGGCAAATTATCCCTGATTTGCGCATGGCAGAGAGACCTTCATGCTTAGCTCGTGGGTCTACCTCTTCTGGTTTCTATTGACAGTTTTCTTAGACTCATACTCTGGCTTCCCACAGAAGCTTTACAGTTAAAAAGATCCACTTTGATGTTTTTGCAGGCTTTGTGTGTCAAAACAGTGCCCCTCAGGAGCAGGGGAACTAATTTAGAGTGGTGTTCAAAGTGGAGAGGATCCTCTAGCCTCTGATGTCACTAGCTGCCAGACCCTGAGAAATTCTGTGGTGTTGGTCCCTGCAATCTTACAGTTTATTATAACATAGCAGTGGCATCTCTGCTATGTTGGTAAAGATGGAAGGCATCTCTTAGTAAAGACCTTCAGGGAGCCACTTTGAACCGAGTTTCTGAGAGGACAATGCTTCTTTTTTAAGTAGACCAGACCATTGTTTGAAGAGTATGGGAGCATCCATCCTATCAGCACTGAGGTCTTTCCCTGTGACCTTTCTCAATATGAGATGAAAATAAATGCTATGCTTAGGATATGAGAGCCTTCTGAGAGAGGGCAGTGTTTTCTGTCCCACACAGGATAAAGGTAGAATGACTGAGGTCTATGTTTTTGCCTCAAGATATCTTCAAATGGTTGTTACATAAAAAACTTATATGAGTCTTTGGAATTCCTAATTTTTCTGAGCTCATGACCTAGCTCCAGATAGGAGATGCTGTAAAGTTTATACCTTCTGGGCATTTCTACCAGCACCTCTCACCTATCCATTGGGTGAAGGGTTCACTGTGATCAAGAAACCTAAATGTCGTAACCATTAACTCCTTAAATGGGACTGTTCTGGGTGGGGTGGGTTCTTCCTCTTAGGATGAGGTCTGAGAGAGATAGCATAATTGGTGGCTATGAGGATCAAGTCATAGTATATTGGATCCATATTTTTACCTGACCCAAGACTGAATTTGTGTGGGGGAGCACAGCTAATGGACAGCCCCAGGTGGAGGGAGGTAGACTTATGTCTCTGGAACTCATACCGTCCAGATACATGTATGGAGCCAGTCGAAACCTATGGTACTTATAGCTCACAGGGCCTGGCCTCTCCTAGCTGGAAGTTAACTAACTCTGATCTCACAGTCCTCTACAGTTAGCATGTAGACTCAAAATTTTTAAGCAGCCACATAACACACTGGCTTTCTGTGAGTCTGAGGAAGCTAAACCAGCAGTCTTCTTTTGTGTAATTTTCTGTTAATCCAGACCTATCTCTCTATCATCTTCTTGCCCAGGAGTTCTTTTATAAAAGTAAACTTTTACATTTATCCACGGTCTATAAGGAGATAATTTGAGACCTGGATTCACTCACCTATGAACTATTCTTTCTGCCTTCTGTTACTTCTCTTGCCTATCAGCATTCCCCTTTACATTTAATACGTCTTCTTACCCAGTGTATTTTGTTTTTATCCATGCCTCAGATTCTTGTAAAAATATTTCCTAATACTTGGGATTAATTAGAGAAGACATCCTCAATTGTTTTCAATGTCATTTAGTAGATAAAAATGAAGCTTTTGTGGCTTAACACTATCTTATTCTAGTCAAAGTGGATTTTAATGTAAGGTGTCAAAACCAATTCTGCAGATGCCTGCTTTCAGATGGCCCGAGGCTGAAGGAAAATGGTGCAGCAAAAGTAGGTTGACCTTACTTTTCTTCAAGTTCATATTTATCTAGTACCAGTATTACCAACACTGTAACCCAATATTTCTATTGTGGCACCTTACAGAAGGACACTCTTATTGAATGAGACATTACTGCAATATTTTTGTCTATCCAACTCAGTGCAATGAGAAGAGAAATTGAACAATTATGTCATTGAGAACCGCCAAAAAGCACAATTCTACCTAGGAAAGACTATAAATCTCCATCATGAAACGTTGAGGGTTAGAACTATGCTAAACATTTGCTTGTCTATTTGATCATGTTCCGATATGACCCAGGCAGAATGGTTTCATGAAGCAGCAATATCGTATTTCTCCAAGGTATTTTATGTAACATGTCTTCAAGATGACAATGATTGTGCCGTAGAACTTTCACTGACAATTACTAACAGACTCATGAGTCTTCATGAAAAGGTAATATACTTTACGTATACTAAAATACTTTTAAAACTCCTAGCACCTCATGGGAAAACTTTGAAGAGTATACTCAGAAAATTTTATTTAGCCTATATTTTGTTGCTTTTCCTTTTCTTATTTTTATTGATGGGGAATGATATAATTGAGAATTATTCTGAAGTCCTCATATATGTTTTGTAACTAATTTATTCCATTTTGTATCATCATAAAATTAAATTTATTTTTCTATCACCTGTAAACATGGGAATTCAATGATATTTTGCATTATGTTTTAATAACTTCATTTATAAAAGTTGTATTTTTTTTCTGGTACAGGATTTTTCTCATGGTTACACTATTACCAGTGTTTTCAAACAGAAACTGTGTATATCATCAAATGTAACATAACACCTGACACATAGTTGATGCTCCTTAATAAAGGTTTGAAGGTATGATTTAGATTATAGATGGGGACTCTTTGTTCATGAAATACCTATAACTGCATTTTGATTAATCCATACTTCCTATTCCTCATCTTCAATTCCATTGAAGATTCAAATATTTAGATATTACTATTATTAATGTATGATCGCTAGAGATGATTCTTTCCATGGATAATCTTCAAACACTTAGATACTGTTTCTCAGAAAATAGAATATTCTTTCTTTGGTGGTATTATATGCCCTGGGCAATTTTCCAAGCCACTTTGCTAAATAGTTTCAAATTCTTTTATCTGTAAACTTATCTAATAAAAATTATAATAAATTTGTGTACAATCACTAGAATCCATTTTATCATCTTCTTCATTCTGATCATCTTTATTTTAGGAAAAAATGACAAACACGAACCTTTAGCCATATTCTCAGATTTTGGTCATAGACATAAGTTGTCATGAAAACAATAAAGGATCTCATGTTTCTTTTGCATTACCCGATTTCCATTGGACCTACAACTAATTTATTTTAGGCATTGGGCATATGAACCAGTTCTATTTTCTTGGATTCATTAAGTTGTCAAAAGTTAAGGGCAATGACTCAACAAGTCATCTTCAGGATAAGGTGAGTTTATGAAACGCATTTGCTTTCATCACTTCACAGTTAAAATAAAGAAAGAGAAATGCATGGTTTATGGCTTGTTATGGTAGTAAATGCATTTGTAAAAGCTATTTTTCAAACTTATTTTTTTCATGTGTCGTACAGATTTAGATATTAAGACCCAGTTCTTCTGTATTTATAATTTCAACTCTGGACATAAAAGTTGCAAACATCATGTTCTACTATATATCTACTCTGTGTATACAGTGTCAAACATCTAATCTTAACTCTGTAATAAGTTATACTCTAAAATATTCTGACACCTCTTTTTCTGAATTCCAGGCTCTTGAAGAATTACATAATTACAAAATTATTTATGATACAACTTTCCCTGAGCACCCTTCACGTGTTAAGTACTTTATTCAAGGTAAGCAACATTAAAATGAAGATGAAGTTTCACTTTGCTGCTCTAAAAGAACAAAGATCCCTGTGGGAGAGTCCTCTTGTATAGTAGATAAAATAACGGTAATAGCGTAACAGCAATCATTATATGTTCCTGTTCAGGTGTGTGTTCAGGAACCTAGCTGGAGGATCTTTAGTTTTATTTATTAAAACATGACTTTGGTTATAGTGAAACCTCATTCCACCAAGATAGTAGAAACTCAATCTCAGTTAGGACTAGGACTTTCCCCTCCTTTGCCATGGTTTCATCCATGTTCTGGAAAGACATATCTAGTAGCAGACTACTTGGACAGAGTGGGAGCTGAGAGGCTCTTCAATCTTCCATCTTGTATTTCTGTTTGAGTAAACTTGTAATATATAGTAATTTTTTAAAAAAATTATTTCAGCAGCAATAATAGATCACATTGAAAAAACTACTAATAATCTTCTCATCTGAAGTAGTTGCTTTCTAAGTTTTCTGCTTTGGACCTGGTATCTTCTCACCTATGAGCACAAAACAGTAAATGAAGTTGGTGTTACCAATTTTTATTGAGTTTTATTGTGCTCAAGACTACCTACTCGTTTCTATCTCTGTGCTGGCTATTTGCATCTAGAATTGTAGCAATAGTAAGTAGTATTAGTAGTAGTGATAATAGTAGCAGTAAGAATAATGCAAAAGTAGCTAACATTGTTGCATTCCATTCACTTAGCCTTGCCCGATTTGTCTCTGTGTTAATGTGATGGGCTTTCTGTTAGCTCTAGAGAGACTGTGGCTAACACTATTTCCTAAACTGGAGGGACTACCCCACTTTGCTGGACTCAATGTTTTTGAGTAGATACAATTCTTTAATAAGTCTTTATTGATTCCTTCAAGACTGAAATAAGTCTCCTTCCTCTGTGCTCCTCCAGTACCTGCTTCAGCCACTATCACAGAACATGCACACTATATTAAAATTATTTGTAATCCCAACCACATAGTAACTCTTAGAAGACAAACACTTTTTCCTGCTCATCTTTTTTAAAAAATATTTTTCTTTTTTAACAGAGTACTTGGCACAGAGCCTGGGATAATGGATTTAGTAACGACATAAATACACGTTACCTGCTTCCAAGGACAGATGCATCTTGTCTTATCAATTGCAGGTTAAATTTAGGTTAACATGGTCCATTTAGTTACCTCAGACATTTCATGCTGCTAATGAATGAGTCACACATAGGGTTTCTGTGACCACATGGGCATCTAGTTCAACTGACCTTAGCTGTGACTGAGCCATATGGGGAAGGCAGACCCTTCAAAGTGAAGAGAACTACTCTGTACTTTACTGAGGAAGAGGACTTGGAACCTTACCAGCAATGCAAGATCCAACCACTGCCTGTCCAAACACCATTGCAAATCACATGAAGTTATACAGAGATGTCAGGCCCGTGGCAACCAGTCAAGTGGTGAAAGCAGTGACAACCAGGGGCCCCCAACCAAACAGAGGACCAATATACAGAGATTATGTACTGTAGGAGAACTGCCCATCTCTCCCTCGGTCATGTTAAAGTTCACACTTTCAGGTCCACTAACTTTATTCTGACAACGATAGCCACATACTCTGCAGCTGATTATATCTGCAGATTAAAAAAATAAGCAATTATGAGTTATGCCCATGCATCTTACCCTCGGATCAGCTTTCAGGGAGCATCTGGGGTATGTTAGGTGAATTCCAAAGGCCTAAAAACAATTAGCCCTTGCTTTACACAATGCCACTCAATGCTCTGTAAATCTATATTTGCTTTTACTTATTTTCTTCTCTTCCCACTGCCCACATAGCTCTACCACACAGTCTGTATTAAAAGAAGTCACAGGTCTTTACCACCCTCTGAAACTTCCCTCCACCTCCTTGCCTTACCTAACTCTTAGCCCTCTCCTGAGGACAATAATTTGTTTTATATCTTTTGCTGGGGATGTTATTCATTTTCTCACTCCTCAGCATTGGAAAGAGAATGGGATCAAGTGCAGTGCAGGCTCCACATAATTCTTTCTTTTAAACTAAACAAAGACACAAAGAAACTGCTTTGGCATTGGTCTTAGTCTTCGTGGGTTGCTATAATAAAATACTATAGGCTGGGAGGCTTAAACACCAAGCATTTATTTCTCAACAGACATTTATTTATTTCCAAGCTGGAAACTCCAAGGGCATGGTGTGGGAGGATTCAGTTCTTGATGGGGGCTGTCTTCTGGCTTGCAGATGCCACCTGCTCCATGTCTCCTCCCACGGGGGAGGGAAGAAGTATTGATTGCTTCCTCTTATGAAGGCACTAATCCCATCCTTACAGCCTTATCTAAACCCAATCATCTCCCACAGGCCCTACCTACCTATACCATCACATCAGGGGATAGAATTTCCATGTATGAATTTTTGAAGTACACAAACATTCAATTCATAGCAACATTCTTGTTCTCTGTGGTGGATTTGTTTGCTGTCACCCACCTTCTTTCCAGATTGCCCACTTAAAGTCAGTTGGTCAGTTGGCACCCCTCTTTCTGTCCACTCTAAGGCTTTGTCATCATCTCAGATCATTCTGATCTTCTGGTAAGTGGCCCAACATCAATGACCTGGTCAAAGCTATCATTTTATATTCCACAACTTCTAAATTAAGTTGCTAATTTGCCAGCAGAGACATATGACATCTAATAACTAGCAATGTTCAGATGCTGCACATTATTTAATAACCTACAAATGAAACGATTGCTAATAATTTAGATTTCAATTTCTTATGGTGAAAATTTATCCCTTTAAAGAGTGTGAATTAACACCTGTATGGTGTTAGCATCTGAAAACTGGACTGTGTATGTTTTTAACATTTTGTAGGAATGGCATAGTAAGAACACCTTCCAACAAAATACTTTCTAATGTTATTTGGTCTTCAATTAGCTAAGATAACTTGTTGACAATGGATACATTATTACCTCCTGTTTCAAAAATTTAGGTTTTCTACAAGTATGGCTAATTGAAAGAAAAGTGAGCAACATTCTCACTTAATAATCACTTCTTCCAAGATTGAAAAATTACAAATAACATAATAAAAAAATAAAAAAAAGAAAAAAAAAGAAAAATTACACACATAAATTCACACATACATCCTGATAGGTATACAACACAGACCATGAGCTCCACTAAAAATCTAGATCTTTTCTACGACAAATGAGCAATAGACATTTTTATTAATTTTTAGGTTTTCTATTAATTTTTATGACTACTTTAACATAGTTTTGATTATTAGGAAACTGCTCTAAAATCCGTGGTTTTAGGATAAAATACTAAAGTTTTGAGCAAGGGTATCAAATTTTAAAAGAAGTCAGGATAATTCCCAACTTGCAGATTTATAATCTAGACAGGATATATACAATGGTCTAACCCAACTCTAATTGTTGCATATATAAGTAAACATAGAAGATTATCATAATAAATATTTTTCTTATTGGCTGTATTTATTAATTCCTATTTGAACTGAGCTATTTGTTACCATGTGTGTAGTTCATAAATAATTATCTTACTAGGATAGATAATCATAGTCTCTCTTTTTCTTTCCTTGTTTCCCTTCCTCTCTTCTTTACTCCCTACCTCCCTCCATCACTCTCTTTCTGACTATCTGTTTATTCAGAGATACACACACTTACGTACACACACATGCATGTGTGTGTATAAGAAATTCTGATATATATAATCAGAATTTTCTCTTTCAAATGTTCTAATAATTTTTCTGGCAGCATATACTTATATTCTTTTTTTTTTTTTGTAGAGACAGAGTCTCACTTTGTCACCCTTGGTAGAGTGCCGTGGCATCACACAGCTCACAGCAGCCTCCAACTTTGGGATTTAAGCGATTCTCTTGTCTCAGCCTCCCAAGCAGCTGGGCCTACAGGCGCCCACCACAACGCCCAGCTATTTTTTTTTTTTTTTTTGAAGTTTGGCCCAGGCTGGGTTTGAACCCGCCACCCTCACTCATTATATGGGGCCAGTGCCCTACCCACAGAGCCACAGGCGCTGCCCAATATACTTAGATTCTTTATGTTGATAGTTTCTGTTTCTCCTCCTCCTTCTTTTTCAAGACTATAGGGTTTATTTGTATATACCGAATGCTGGAATAGTTGCCTGATGACAAACACTATATGTGTATTAAATCAGCCCTACATATTAACCTAGAATCTAAAATAAGAAGATCTGGAAAAACAAACAATAAATGAAACAAACACACAAAAAATTAAATCTTGACGATCTGAGTCAGAAACTGCTCAAGGTAACAAAATAGTGTACCTTACTGGACATGTTATCACACTAAATTATGTGGAATTGGCTACCAGCCCTCATTTTTTATAGCATTAGCCTTAACATTAATCAGCATAACTTTAAAAAAGTATGTAAATAATGTTTCATTAATGTTACATATAATGATAAAGTACACATGCAGGACCCTGGCTATCTTTTTGAGCTCATACTATATAATGGGAATAACCCATTAACTATATCATCACATAAATAAATAAAAAATATATTTAAAGTTGTTGTCATGAATAAATGGTATATGATATATCAAGAATGAAAAAAAGGCTTAGTTTTAACCTCTTTGAGTAAGTCAGTAAAGATAGACTGATGATTCCACTGAGCCCTGAAAAGGAGTTGATGTTAACTAGTGATGGTTGTGGGAATGGTGGAGATTTGACGTGAGAAGACAGAGCATGTGAGAAGGCCCAGTGGCAGAAGGATACAAGTGTAGAAAGCCCTCCCACCCTCGGGGTACTTGAAACACTGTGAGATTAGAGGCTATGCACTTGGAGTACAGGAATAAGGGTAGTTCAGGGCGACACAAGACGAGAGAGTCTTCCAGGCCCTGCTCTGTTGTAAAAGATATTTGAGCCATGAGAGTATTTAAGCAAGAGGGCATTTGAAAATAAAATTAAGTAATAGTTTAGTAGGATAGGTTTAGAGTGTTTAAAGAGAATGGTGGGAGGTACCTTTAGGCTTTATTCTCTAGGTGAAGTGGACTCGCTGAAGGATTTTGCACAGTGGGTAGCATGCTCAGAGCCATGCATGGAATGAGGTGTCTACTGTCAGCCCTTCATCTGGAGAGCAGGTTATTGCAGGAGATTGCTAGGGACCCGAGAGAAGTCAGAGTGTGGGGAGGGAGATAGCACTACTTTGGAAGTAGAATCATAGCTCTTGGCCAATAACCATGAATTGAAAGAAAATTAAAATAGCTGTAGCTTCAAGCCTTAGAGACCAGATAATTAGTGATGTCTTTATCAGAAATGAAAATACAAAATACATGGGCATATTTGAGAGGAAAACTGATAAATTCACATTGCAGTCATACACACGTGTTATATTTGAAAAGCTTTGAGAGAATTCACTCAAAGGAGTTTACTGTAAAAGAAATGTATACGTACCAGGACATAGGGAAGGTTTAAGAAACTATTGCAGGATATAGGTCAATCTGAAGACTCTCTGTGACATGGCTCAGACCACAGCCAGGGACCTTGGCGTACACTTCATATCTACTTAATTATAATGTGCATAATGCACTTGTATTTTTAAAATTATTGTATTATGGTTAATAGAATTTTAGGAAAAAAGGGGAAAGACAGTATAGTATGTTAACATATTTAGCAAGAGAAATATACATGGTCTATTCCATTTAATTCAATCTCCCAAATGTTTAAAATAATAACTTGTAGAAAAAATAGAGTCGGTGTACATTATTATGAGTTTGAGAAACTAAAATAGCCTACGTCATCTTAAAAGGAATATGCTAATAGGATAGTGTAACCTCTATTTTCAGAATCAGGAAAGTATCCCAATAATATTCTGAAAGGTTTTTGACAGTATTAAAACTAAACAAATTTTATTAAAATTTTTTTTCCAGGTAATCTAAATATCTTATTCCCAGACCACTCTATATTGTAAGGGTTTTATTTTATTACCTAATTCCCCCTAATATCTAATATTTACACTGATTATTCTCTGCGGCTCGAGAGAGTTTTTAATCTTTTTAGCAGTCATTATGCTAGTGCCTATTTATCAAATAGTTCTCTGCACTGAATGTGACCATAGATACTTTTTCATAGGAGGAATATATATTTTTTTAGATTGTTTGAGTTCACAAAATATCTAGAAAAGGACACTTGTTCTTTGATGCCGAGGTGAGATAACAACATAGATGGATTAATGTTTATTTTTCTTCTCACTTGCTACTTTGACATAAATTAGAAAACATTATGTTCACTGGACAAATACTACAAAAGTATTTTTAAGAAAGTATATTACTATGAAGCGGTGATATTTAAAATTACAAAAATAATAAAACTAATTGAAAATTCTCAAAGCAAAGTAGGGAACTCATAGTAAAACGGCAGAGGTAACTTTCCTTGTAGTATTCCTATTTGAGGCTTACTAAATTTGTATTTTTGACACCATTTTTACAGACTCAAATTTAGTCTTGAATGTTTTCAGGAATCTCATGCATTCATTTGGCAAATTATGTAGGCTTTAGAACAAAGAACTCACATGAAATAATTATTTATATGTCTGTTTTTAACACATTGTTACATCTCTTGTTCTTAATCCCTCATTCACTTACACACACACACACAGACACACACACAGACACACACACACAAATAAGCAGTTGTTGAATATGTTGGAAAACTTCTATTGAAAAACAGACAAATATAGTTCTGTAGCTTCCAGAATATTTAGGTTGAACATATTATTTAAAGTAAAAATAAAAATGTATTTGCCAGATAATTTAAAAAGCACAGATCTGAAAGCTTTCGGGAAGGTTCCTCATGAAAACAATCATGAGCAAAAAGTACTTAAATGACAATATAAAAAATAATTAAAACCAGAGAATTAATCTTTGTCTTCACACACACTGGCTGATGCTAACACAAGCTCAGAAACCATGTATTTAAAGCTATATTTTATAAAACCTCACTGGTAAAAATCAATAGAAAGCTTTAGTGGGTAGAATGTCTGTAATAGTAACAAGTAGAAAGGTTAGCGTAGAAGTTAATGGTTCTATCAGGAATAAAACAGAGTTAAAATGGGAAGGAAAGGTCTACCACAAGTGGTTCATTAACCTTTTAGAACCCCAGAGTATCCTCTCTTTAAAGATTATAACAAATCTGACTCAAACTCTACGAGCATTTGCTGATACTCCATCTCAGCACAGCACTGTTTAAATTTCTTTAATGATAGAATTATTTTCATTACAATTACATGTACTGCTAAAACAAAAATGGAAGGACTAGATCGCAGAAGGCACCAGTAAGTACGCACCATAGAGTTTGTGGTATTGTTATTATTTTTCCTTCCGGGTCTTCCTTTGTATTTGATTTAGTTTCAGACTGACCAAAAGTGATAGCAAATGACACACTGACCAAAAGTGATAGCAAATGACACATTGACCAATGAAGAATGATCTTATAGTCATAGTTATATAATTAAGAGTTAGCTATACTTCTCTCAGAATTCTATTAATTTTCAGCCTACTCCTACTGGCATTGAAATGGATGAGGAATGTTTTAAACCCTCCTGGCATCATTCAGAGCAATAAAATAATAGTATTATCTTCTTTTTGCATAAAAATACATCTGTGACTTCCGAATCATCTAGTAAGACGGATAACGATTTGACTTACACTGTGATGATTCAAAGGTACAATTATGGTGACAAAAGCTACAGTTTAAAACACATTGGCATTCCTAATGATTTAATGTCTTTGGATGAGATTGATCACAGTGTTTACCCCCTATTTTCTGTTATCTCTTTTGATTACTTTTTGACCTTAACAAAAAAAAAAGGACAATTCCATTCCCACCTTCCCTTCCCACAGTATCTTTCCCACTTCCTTCTTTCTCCCTGTCCCCTCTCTCAAATCTTTCTTGCGTTTCTTTCATTAAATTTCAGGGTTGAAGTTTAAATGAGCAGCTGCCACAGCAGGCATTGCCAATGTTCTCTGGCCAACCAACCAACAGGGGGTACTCTTGTACAGGATGGCTGGCTCCCCTTTGGAGACAGAGCTAACCTTTGTGACAAATTCAGAATCCACCAGCTTGGAGCCCGAAATCCCAGACCTTACATTCCTTCCAAATTTTCCAGTTGGTAATCTCTCCTGCTGGGACGATTCCTTTCAAATTTCCATATAATCCAAAAATAAAGTTATTTTTATTTCTTCTTCTGTTTTTTTAAAGAGGGGCAAATTCAGTTCATAATTAGGGGAGGAGTAGATTTTGGATTCTATCCCCTACATGAAATCTGTTATAACTATGTCCTGCCAAAATCCTGCACTGTAATGTGCCAGTTTTGTAATAGGTTTAGTTCTCTGCTCTTTTTCTCTAAGTCCAAATTCTCTGTCATTTTAAAGTATTTTGTCCTTGAAAACCTTCCCCCTTCATTTTTTTTTTTTAAGATGATGTGGTATGCATGTTTTCAGCCATCCCATCTGTGACAGCTAAAGACAAAAACGTCAGCTTGGGTTTTGGCACAACTTGGGATTCTGTCCTATAATCTCATTTGTGCTTGTCCTAGAACTTGTTCTTATTAACCAGAATTCTTATCTCGTAGCCACAGATGAGGGTAGCATTGTGACTCTCTGAATACAATCGATGCATTGGCTAAAACAACGTCCAGATCTTTGTTAGAGCAGACACCATCCTTGGAATTGACTCTGATGTTGAAAATTGCTGAACCTCTTAATCTGTTTCATTTCTTTTGCTTGAATGATGGTCTGTGCAGGGTAACTTCAGAGAACAATGATTCTGGCTCTTTGAAATGTTGATTTTCATCTGTGCCATGATGGGATGAGCACATAAACTATGTAGTTGGTCGATGATAATAAAGCTTTCTACAAAGAACACCATATTTACCATTTAGTTGTCATCTCACTCGCCAGAAAGCTTTGTCCATAAACACGGAACAGCCTTCATGAAGCCTGGAGTTAAATGAGAACTTTGAGTTGGCTGAAGTCATTTCAACTTTTTATATTTTTTTGTTGTGCTTCTTTCATAGAGTTTTAAACACAAAACTTCATTGGATCTTTAGTCTTTGGCACTTGAATTTTTTTTTTTTAAGTCAAGCTTGTAATATTCTCTTTTTTCTTTTTTCTGTTTTTTTTTTTTTGAGAGATAAGCCTTTATGTGTTCACACAGTAAATTATATAATACAAAAGTCATTCATAATAAAATAATGTCTATCATAATGGTCACATTACAGGATCCATCACACTGGACTGATGCCTAATTTTATCTCTATGGCATAACTAATGTTATGAATTGCTGGCAACTTGGTAACATGTTTTTCATCTACAAAGAATAAGCTCCTTAAGGCATTTACCTAATACTATTGAGATCTTACATTTGTTCGTCAAATATGCACTGTTTTCTGTCTGTATTAGATACAACCCAAGTTTTAATACTTTATTATCAAAGACATCATGTCAAAATCCAAAATTGAATCTTTGTGTGTTTAACAACTCTAGTATGTGAAGCCAAATAAGTCATAGAGCTTTAATATTTGGAAATAGACTCGTTACATTTTCTATTTTAGAATAAACTAGAAACAACTGCTTAAGATGTAAAAGCTATGGTATCACTTGGCAGGTAGTTTTTTTGCTCTTTCGGGAACGTCAGGCTAATTTTATCAACTTTCAATATGTGTTAAAACTATATATGGGAGACTCTTATTTGGGTAGATTGCTTACTTCATGGGGTAGAATAAGAATAGTTATTATACTTGATTGATTAGCTCATCCAGAAATCTAGGATTATACGCCCATGGTTGCATGACGTTTGTCCCTTAATAAGCACCACTGGCCGAGTATTATGCAATGAAAAGGAAACAGTACACGTGCAGCAATAGACTCACAGTCTCGAGGAAATTCACAATCTGTGTGATCGTGATCAGTAAGAAAGAAGTCCTTCATGTATTAGACTCAACAGTGAAAAAGGAATTATAGCCTACGGCAGAATTTTTAGCTGTTCAAAGTAAGGGAACAACTGCTTAAAAGACATGATTTCTCTCCAGTTAATTTGTTTGGATGCCAAATGAGCAATTTTGTACCAAATACAAAATAGGAACTATAAATAAATAATTTTTTTATTTGGTCACAAAAATATACTATTAATATTCAAGTTTTGAAAGGTAAATATTGTGTTTTAGTCATTAAGTTAATTTGGAATCCCCCTTTGCTATCGTGTTTTATTTTTCTATGACTTACAAATGTATGGGAAATAAACAATTAATCTCCAATCCTATCACAGTTTGTGATGTCTGTTCAAATTCAGGGTGAGTGAGAATCTAAACATGAATCTATTCATTGGTCTTCGTGCTTTCCAGATCTGCACACAGCCCTAATTCCTCTCCATACTTACTGTGTAATGTTGGGCAATCTGCTTAATACTTCTGAGTTTCTGATTCTTAATTTATGAAGTGATGATAACAGTACCGTTTTCTTGAGTGATTCTTTAGATGAAATTTTATGCTTTTTTCCTTTCTCCCTACCTGTCTCTGTGTCTCTTTCTCTATCCCTTAGTCTCTCATTCCCTATCCCACCCTGAGTACCCACACATTATCTGTCTGTCTGTTTATATGTGTATCTATCGATCTGTCTATTTATTTACATATTTACCTGATGTTTCCACAGGGAACTGGAAATTGTTTTCCAATATCTAAAATGCAATATGAAATGCAAAATAGGATAATAGAAAATAAAGAATAGGACAAAAAGCAAGTAAAATATTAAAATTTAAAAGTGGTCAATAAAGAGTCAATCTGTTGTACAAAAACAGAATGAATGTAGCCCTTTTGTTTTACTATGCTTTCCCACTGTTTTGTTTTTATCTTGGTGGCAATTTAGAATATGGTCTTATTGTTTCCATATCATTATGATATGCCCTGGGTTTGTTTGCATGGTCAAATGGAATTGATAAAGCTGGCAAAATGGGTACAATGAACATCATTTTTCAAGAGAGCTATAACAGTGTCAAATATGCAAAACCATGTATGACATTTTGCGACATATACATTGCATTTCGCTAATCTGGAAATAACCTCCAGATTAATAAAAATGGAAATAACCTCCATTTTTGCATTAATTTCTTTATGAAGCCAGGATAAGTAAACTCACATGTAGACTAATTAACCCTGATATTCCTAAAACCATTTGTATAGATTATAATAGTGATGATACAAAATGTTACAGCACAAATCAGATACTGGCTCAGAAGAATAAAAAAAAATGAATACAACTTCAGTTTTGTTGGTTACAAATTATACATTTTTAAATACTCATTTTCCATATTTTTAAATATAAATTAGCTAGAAGATTACTCTCATCTTATTCTCATTTTAATTTCCAGGAAACAAGTAAGGATTTACTGTATTTCACAAGATAGAACAGAAGCAGACTCAGCGAAATCTTAGATTTTTCTCATAACCAAACACTTCCCCAAAGTTTTGAACTTACAACTAAACTGGACTTGTTTCAAACCCTAGAAAATTTAGCTGAGTTATATATGCATTAGGATGGATTAATCAAACTCACTTATGAGAACCAACAGAATTAATCCTTAACTATCCTTTTAGAAAGACAGGAGGAGGCCATATTTTAATTTGTTAGTTCAAGAGATGTCTTGACATTGTCTAAAAAGAATCTTACTATACCTGTGTATTCCTCAGAAATATTTAAATACAATATTCCTAAAATTATTATCCAGAAGTATCTATTAATTTGTGACCTGAATTAATACATGAAACTTACTGGGACGAGGAAACACATACATATTAAATAAGCTCATATTTTTAAAATACGGACTAACGTGTGCTACTAGCTGTGCCAAAATCCTTTGAAATAAATGCATTTTTTATTCTTTCAGTAAAATACCATTAGATGGAAAATTTGATAGTATATCTCAATTTAAGTCAGGACAAAATTTCAAGCAATAAAAAAGTTCACCACTTACCTCAGAGATCAGGGAAAAAATATTAGGAATCTTGGGAGAATTTCAAGTCTATATTCATGATGCAGACTCCATTTCTGTGGCCCAGACAACCAAGATGAATAAGAATCCAGCTCTCCAGGTTAAAATGTTTCCCTTTATTCATCCTTTATGGCCGTTTATCTCTATATACCTACTTTGCAGGGTTCTTATGAAGATGAGTGGAATAGTTTGCTCTAAAGTGCTTAAACTCTTAGGAGGAAAAGTGTGCTCGGAGAGCGAATTATTATTATCATTATCATTGTAACAAACACAGGGGATAATTATTTTTGAGTCAAAAAGAACAAGTTAAAGTGTGATTCTGCATCAAAAATGACATGGTGGGTGGTAAATGGTTTTCACTTCTATAAAGAGCAGTACAATCATTTTCACATTGCACTGCTTATAACATTTATCCTCCAAAGGCCTTACTTAATGCTCTCACTTTCAAAATTTCTATCTTTCCTTCCCACATAAATTTGCTAACTTTTGTCCTTTGCAACACTGGTGTTGCCTTAGCATAATTTTCAAAAGGGAGTTAATTTCTTGCCAAAAAGAGACTATAAAAAAATTCAGACGTTATGCGTGAGAATTTACTGTATTATGCATTTTGTTTTACATTATTGTTCTAATATAAATTTGAAATATTTAATGGAAGTTTTTCTTTGCAAATTTTATGCAATTATTTCTTGTTTATCCTAATGTTATCCTTGGCTGGAAAGTTTTTCTAGCACTATAGAAAAACTGACTTCTCTTTTTATCCTATGTTCCTGAGCTTCATTTTCCATAATTTAGACATATATATATATATTTTCTGATTTGCCTTAATTGTATTTGTTACATGGAGCTCTTCTTGGACTTGAATCAATAGTATTTTGAGTGAAAGCAGGGAGTTACTTCTATTCCTGAGGCTTAGTGTCTATTAAAAAAATGCAAACTCAATTTTGCAGATGATCATGAAAATAGTAAAGGGCTTACCAGTTTTAAAGTATCAATAAGTCTCAAAATCTGTTTTTAGTTTGTCTCCCACTTTTTTTTATTTTTGTCTCTTTCTTCTTACCTATGATCTTTCATTTCTTCTTCTTCTGAGGCTTCTGCACTTGGATTTTAGCTAGACATTCATCTGCACAGCACATACACATTCTTTTTTTTTTTTTTTTTTGAGACAGAGTCTCAATTTGTCACCCCTTGGTAGAGTGCCATGGCGTCACAGCTCACAACAACCTCCAGCTCTTGGGCTTAGGAGATTCTCTTGACTCAGCCTCCCGAGTAGCTGGGCCACAGGCGCCCACCACAACGCCCGGCTACACGTGTACATTCTTTTCCTCAGCTGTATTGCAAATATCATGTTCAGTTAAACTATAGAGCTGAGTCAATTCTTAGTTATTTCCTGGCAGGCATACTCTACCCTCTCCTTTCTACAGATATCAAGGTTTGGATTTAAGAAGGGTAAGAGGGGATAAGGATCACAGGGTTATCTAAAGAACTGAGGCACCATAAAACACTGTTTCTGCTTTTCCCATTAACCAGTCTAGGAGATATGGCAATATAGTCATAATTACATGTGATTTTCTGTTCTGATGAGTATGCATGCTTTCTTTCTCTCTCTCTCTCCCACCTCTAAATTTTATAAATAAATTTTGAACTGCCTATTACTTGTTTTACTTGTATTTTTATTCTTTTAGTGACTGTGGAAAGAGTGTTCTCAGTAAAATTACATTCTTGTTATTTCCTTACTCCAACATTGTTCAATTTTAGAGTTTTCCAAAGGAAGAAATTTGATCGTCCCTGGAAGAATTCTTTATCAAGTTCTTCTCATTGTGAAAATGATTCAAGACTGACTGCCATCACTTTCTGAGCATGTGACTTGAAGAGACAGATGTATGTTAATTGATTACTGATAGTTTTAGAAAAGGTATCATAAAGACCAATATTTCTGAGGTTGTAGGAGTCTGCATGGCACTGGCACAGCCCTCTCAAGTTTATCCTCCTTTCTTCAGGTGGAGTGAAATGGGGTTTATGGAGTAGAGCTTTGAGCAGCTAACAGGTAAAAGTGTCCCATACAAACTATTGGCTGTAAACATCAGTATTTCTTTACTTTATATTTGTGAAAGATGTTTGCACTATAAGGTATTAACATAAATTAGACTTATTTGTTCTAAATAAATTTTTAAAGTGTATAATTAATCCATTCTGTGGGCCATCCAGAAAGGCGCTTCAATGTATGTGGAATACAACTGGCCAACGTCACTCAGTGGAATTTACTTTTTTTTTTTTTTGAGACAGAGTTTCAAGCTGTTGCCTTCAGTAGAGTGCTGTGGCATCACAGCTCACAGCAACCTCAAACTCTTGGACTTAAGTGATTCTCTTGCCTAAGCCTCCCAACTAATTGGGACTATAGGTACCCGCCACAGTACCTGGTTATTTTTGTTGTTGCTGTTGTCATTGTTGTTTAGCTGGCCTGGGCCGGGTCCTAACCCAACAGCCTCGGTGTATGTGCCACTGAGCTACTGACGCCACCCAAATTTACGTTTTTGTTTAGAAGCACATGCAATAAGCAATGAGTTGCTGGATAGGTAAGTTATCCACAAAATTGGAAAGGTAAGGGCTAAAGAAAATTGTCACAGCCCACCACTGCCACTGCTTGTCAGGGCCCCGGACTGGCCAGGTTTCGGCTTGGCTTATCTAGGTTCTGGAAAATGGACTGCTAAGCTATCTTGCTCAGAAACAATTTCTCTTAGGTGCACTGAGGGCTATCTACTTTAGCTGATGGGAGAGAGAGAGAGAGAGAGATAGTCTTTGAGAGAGTAAAGCAGTCTTAGAATAGATAGATCCTAGTCTTTAGCAGAGCTTGGTAATCTTCAGCAGAGAGACACCATGCTGGCATTCTGCAGGCGGGGGAGGAGACAGAGTCAGAGTAAGCGAGTCCATAATAGAATGCTCATGCTCCCGACTGCCTGCTCCTCCAGCCTAATATAAGGCTGATCTCGTGCCTCTTAACACCACAGGTGTAGAGACTGCCAATTCACCAATGCTCTCTCATCTCATGAGCTCTCATGCTTGTTAGGAGAGCTAAATCCCTCTCTATGTCCTTTCCACCAAGGTGTTCCATTATTGAGCTATACCAGTATTTCTTATAACTCTCACTCCTCTTAGCCATAGGCTATACGGGCTGCTATAGAAAATAAAAATAAGAGCGTGAGGCTTGGAACATGCTAGGGGTTAGTGGACCAGTTGAAACAGTGAATAGGTGAGTAATCCTCAGGAGACAAGGAAGTTGAGCAAAACTGGAAAGAGAGAAGTCCTAGTGAAGCAGATATCTTGGTAAAAATAGGCAAAAAGAGACTAGAACAAAGATTCTAAGGCAGAAATATGTTTGGCACATTCTATGAACAAGAATAAGCAGGGTGGCGTATGATGAGCATAAAAGGGGAGGCTTTGCCATGAAGTCATTGTGCCAACAAACTAGTGTTTATTCCAGAGAAGTGTGCGGCCATTGCAAAGTTTTGAACACAGAAATGGGATGGTCTGCCAAATTAAAAATTGTATTTCATTAGAATGGAATTGATGACCAATCAAAATGGGAAACTGAAAATGGTGTCAGTGAATCTTCTTTTAATTCAGTAGCTTAAAACAAAATTCTCTGTAAATCAAGACTTTTTTTTCACTTGAATTAATTAGAATTCACCTGAGGATTTGACCTTTAAAGGAAGCTTATAGTCAACCTTTCGTAAAGACTTCTTCACTTCCCTGCAAATAATTATGTTGTAGTTTATACTCAGACCATGTACTGCATCATTTCTAATAAAATGGAAAGTGGAACCAAAGGGACCCTAGATAATCAAAGGTAACCAGGTAGATTGATCCCAGATAAATTGACCAATTTGGGGGACAGATTGAGGTCTGAAGGTGTGTGTATAGGATGTTCCACAGATCATTTTCCAATTGCAATGGACTTCTAATCTTCAATATTTTTTCCCATGTGCACATGTGAGGGGGGCTGTGTGCCAACATGTGTGTTTCAGCGACAGAAGCTGCTCATCTTTACATTTATATCTTTATTATATTCATCTAATTATTCTATTCTCTCTCTCTTTCTCTCTTCCTATTTTAAAAATAGCAATGCCTAATTTCATCCTGGAAAACTGACAAGATAAAAATTATCTGGCATTCCTTTGTTAGCAGGGGTAAATTAGGATTCCAGAATATTAGAGTAGAATATTCTCTGTACTCTAAGCAACAGAAAAGATAAATCTTTAAGAGAAAAGTAATAAGATGAATTAGTTTTCTCCCACCATGGCAATATGAGATTCTTTTGACTACATATGTTGCTAACCTCTTGTTGAACACAGTGACCACACAACTTACCAAGTGTGCTATGTTTCTGTTAGAATTGTTGATCTCACTCCCCATCATTTCAATTGTTTTCTATTTTCTGTTACCTTGATTTTGACTTATATATAGGAAGAATAAACAGGAAATCATATGTATGTCACAAAAGGGTACAGAGGAAGTATCTTTATATAAAGACAACTCAAGACGTGCAAGAATGGCAGTTGATATACAAAATAAAATTTATATTTTTCTCTAGGGTTAGCTGTGGGCATGCCTTTTAATTTATCCCAAATGTCACTTCTGTAACATGCTATAAGTGGCTTATTCCAGTTATTTAGATATTTCTGACAGTTCTTATATTTCTTTTGAAGTCCTAAAGTGTACATTTCTAAAATATTTTAACATTTATTATTAAAGTTTATTATTTAGTAAAAAGGAAATTTGACAAGCAAACTTAAGGAAGCATTTAAATTATGTTAGCTAATTTTTCTTTTTTCGTGTATTCCAGATATTAACACCTTTTTGATGTCTTGTTGAAGCCACTGGGGGAAAAAAAACACATGAGTTTATTTTTTAAATCTAAATAATTCCATAGAGAAAGCACTCACATTGAAATTAGTCTATATTATGTTAATTGTAGTAACCACGTGATGCTTGTACTCTGATAAGGAGACAAATCTGGCATATATTTACCCAGTTCATAAATACACCTGACTTCCAAAAAATGTCACACACCTATATTGTAAAAAGAAAATTTTACGTGTATTTTAATCAATATGAACATTTTCTGTCAACCCACATTCACCTTGTCATGCTGGCTTTTAATAATTGTAATCGTGAAAGCTTTAATTAGCTCTTAAAATTATGAGTACAGTCCTGGGTTGCTTAACAAGGGGATATGTTCTGAGAAACGTGTTGTTAGGGGACTATGTCATTGTGCAAACATACTTCACAAACCTAGCTGGTGTAGTCCACTACACTTCTAGGCTACATGTTATAGCCTATTCTTCCTGGGCTACAAACCTGTATAGAATGCTGCTGAATTGAATACTATAGGCAATTGTAACACAGTAGTATTTTTGTATCTAAACATGTCTAGACATAGGAAAGATACAGTAAAATTATAGTATCATCATCTTACAAGACCACTGTCAAAGAGGCAGTCTGCCATTGACCAAAATGTCGTGATACATTGCGTATCTGTGTTTACATTTGCTTTGTCTCATGAATTTTTCCGCCAACATGTTACTAATTTTTCATGTGTGGTGACAAAATTGGTCACTCATCATTAATAAAATGACAAGTCTCCTAGCCCAGCTGTAAACACAATAGATCTCAAAAATAAACTTTAAAAGATTAAAGCCCTTCTGTGGTTTCCTACAGGGTGTACGCATCAATAGAGTTGACTGTATGCTTCTACCCTCTTCTATTAAGGGTAATTGAATTATCCAGCACACATTATGTAGTTAAACTGACAGCATCTTTTAAGAATTAGAGTTGAGAGCAAGCAAAACAAGCAGTTAGAATGTTTGCCTTTCTTCTTGGAATCCAGGGGCCTTTATAAAATTGTAAACAAAAAAGAAAAAATATATTTTCCATTGATCTTGAGTCTCATTTACATGTAGTCGCGTTGTAGTTAATGATCTTATATTATTTATTTAAACTTATTAATGACAGGATTTATTTCTTTTTAAAAATGACTTAGCAGCTTAATGTAGCTTGTGTCTTGGGTATTCTTTCATAAAACTTTGTTAAAAGAAGGGCTCAAGTTACACAAGTCAGTTTAAGAATTTATATGTATAAAGTAGATTTAAAGATACAATGTTATTTGAGCTACTTTGATAAAAATAGGGTTTGTAAAATATTTACAAATACAGTTTGTATAAAATATTTACAAATTTTATGTTTCAGATGTGAACATTTTAAGACATAACTGAAAAATGAAATGTATAGGACATAGATGAGGATATTAATACCTTTCCCTTAAACTAGAATATTTTTAGATCTTATTCATAAGTGTAGACATTAACACACATTTAAGTGGTAAAATTTATTTATTTTCTCACTGATTTAAAATCAATTGAATATTTACAATAAGAAAGGGAAAAAAATACAATCACATTGTTTTCAAGGAACTTAAAATCAAATTAGTGATGGCAAAAGAATTATACTATTAACAACGTACAGACTCTGAACTGTGAACAAGTTCTGTAAATGTGGCAGATAAACCAAGGCAGCAGCAATAGAAAATAGAGAAGTCGTGTATTTTAGGAGATATTTTAATAGCAAGGTTGACAAGATTCTGGGTTAAATCAGTGTAAGAAAATGATGGAATCAACTGTTACTGGCATTTCTCGCTGCTGTGATTAAGCGGATTGACTATCATCACCCAAGATAATTAGAGCAAAAGCTTAGTGCTTTTGTAGTGCTATAATAGAACACCTGAAAATTATAATTTAAAAAGAATAGGATTTTATTTCTTACGGCTCAAAAGACTGGGAAGGCCAAAATCAAGTTTCTGGCATCTGGGAGGGCTTTCTTACCCGGTCTTCCCACGGTGGAAGGCCGAAGGGCAAGAGAGACCAAAACCATTTATGTAAGCACTTGTTATAACAGCATTGGTCCGTTAGAAAGAGCAGAACCCTGATGATCTATTCCGAAAGGCCCCACAGTTCAACACTTCTGCATTGGTGATTACATTTCTAATGCACAAATTTTGGGGGACACATTTAGATAATAGCAGCAAGTTTGATGGAAAATAGTAGATTGTGTAGAGTTGAAGGTTCCTGCTGTTTGTTCAGGCAGAATGTCCAATGCTCTAAACATTCAGGAGAAATGAGCAAAAGGCAACTGGAAATAAATCTACAATTTAAAAAAGATTTAGTCATTATCAGGAAAGAGGTGGTACTGGAAGCCATGATGGCTGTGTCTTAACAATGGAAGGAAAGATTGATCTTGACATGAACAAAACTTCATAAAGAACATAATCTTCCAGTTTGTCATTAAAAATTATTCCATAAGTAAAAAAGACAAATACAGAAAGTAAGAGAGTAATTATAAAGATTTTGCAATGAATAAATATTATAATTTAAATATATGGAAAAAACATATAGACACAAATCAGTTCGCATATACATACACGTGTGTGTAAGATTCTTAATTCTTGATAAATGACTCTAACTTGTGATTTCTTTTTAGAAAGAAAGAATTTGAGGGGATCAAAGTGATCCATATATTTAGCCTATTGATGGCATTTTCCTTTCGTTTTATTACTATATTTTGCAGTGTTTTTAAATAAACAGGCTATTTAATAACATTTCCTAGTGATGAAATCTCAGATTTTGTGGTATATGAACCTATTTTCTACCTTAATCTTTGAAGGATTTTTTTTTCTATTGGGAGGGGGGTCAGTTTAGCAATTGTTTTGTCAATTTTATTATTTTTTTTCTATTTTTAATAACAGTTGCATATGTATGGGGTACATATGATGCTTTGATACTGCAAACATTTATCTTTTCTTTGTGTTAGGAACATTCCAATTTTTTGGTTCATTCATAATATAAAATCACTTACGATTGAGTATAGTAATCCTGTTAGGATATCAAGTATCAGATTGATTCATGCTATGTAGCTATATTTTGTACTCACTATTCATCTCCACTTTATCCATCCCTCACCACCACCTTTCCCAGCCTATGGTAACCTTCATGTCTCTAAAGGTCAATAGTTTTAATTTTTAGTTCCCATAGATGAGTGAGAACATGTGAGATTCATATTTCTGTACTTAGCTTATTTTGTTTAACATAATGTTCTCCAGTTTAATACTGTTAAAAATGATAGGGTTTCATTATTGTAAGGCTGAAAAACATTCCATTGTATATTTGTATCACGTTGTCTTTATCTGTTAATCCCCTGATGAACACTTAGGTTGTTTCCAAATTTTGGCCATTGTGAATAGTGCTTGGATAAACATGGGAGTGCAGATATGTTTTTGGTATAATGATTTCCTTTCTTTTGGATATATATACCTAGCAGTGGGATTTCTCAATCATATGCTAGTTTTCTGAGGAACCTCCATTCTGTTTTCCATAGCAATTATACTAATTTACATGTCCACCATTAGTAAATGAAGGTTCTCCTTTCTCCATACCCTTACCAGCATTTATTATTGGTTGTCTTTTGGATAAAAGCCATTTTAACTGGGGTCAGATGATAGTTCATTGCAGTTTTAATTTTCATTTCTCTGATGACTAATGATGTTGAGTACTTTTTTAGTATACTTGATGGATATGTATATGTATTCTTTTGAGAAATGTTCAGATTTCAGATAATTTGCCTATTTTTTAACTAGATTATTTCATTTTTTCCTATTGAGTTTTTTTGGCTGGGGCCAGGTTTGAACCAGCCACCTCCGGTATATGGGGCCAGCACCCTACCCCTCTGAGCCACAGGTGGTGCCCAATCTATTGAGTTGTTTTTTCAGCAGTTTAAATATATCGTTCCACTGTATTCTAGTTTCCATCGTTTTTCCCTGAATATCAGTCATCAATCTTCTTGTTGCTTATTTGAAAATACTTTCTATTTTCCTTTGGCCTATTTTAAGCTTTTCTCTTTGTCATTGGTTTGCAGCAGTTTAACAAAGATATGCTAGGATGCTATTTTCATAATTATTAGTGTTCTCAGAACTTTCTCAATCTATAGTTTAATAACTTACCTTAATTAAGTTATGACTTTGACTATTGCCTCTTATCCACTTTTTATTTTGTGCCATTTATTACTTTTGTGTCATTTCATTTTTTCCTTATATATTTATACTCTTTTTAATATTATCCCTCTCTTTTTCTTGGCATTTCAGTTTAAATATTTTCGATTGCATTGTCTTTAGTTTCACTGATCCTGTCTCCCCTCCTAAACTATCATTAAGTGAACTTATTGACTATAAATTATTCTTTTTAGATTTTAAACTATATTTGATATTTTTACCATATGCCAAATCTCTGAAAAATATCTCCTTATTCTTATGTGTATTCTTAATCTTCCATGCTCTTTTCTTTTAAAAATAATACAGTTTCTTGAGAGCTCTTGCCTCTCACTCTAACATCTGATTTAATTATAGATTTTCCTGTCTTTTTAAAAAGTGTGTGTGTGTGTGTGTGTGTGTGTTATGGTCCTATCTTATGAATTAATAGCATAATTTTTATTAAAGTAGAACATTTTGTATAAAAAGGTAAAGTAACCTTTCTCCTATGAAGCTTTACCCTTTCTTCTACTCGGCAAATTGAATAAAGACTAATTAATTTGTTTTCTGATTTTTTTTTTTTCTTTTTTTGGCCAGGGCTGGGTTTGAACCCACCACCTCCAGTATATGGAGCTGGTGCCCTACTCCTTGAGGCCACAGGCACCACCCATTAATTTGTTTTAATAATGGACAGAATTGAAAAAGGACAAGATTTGCCTTTGATCCCTGAGCAGAGCCTCTGTGTTTATTGAGGCATTTTCCTCAGCTCTTTAGCATTCAGACATTGTCATCAAGAGCACCTACCAGTAAACTCTAGGATTCTGCCCAAGTATCTTTAGAATTTGATAAAATGTCTTAAGAGGATAGCCAGAATTCAGAAAGTTTAGTTCTCCAAACTTCCCTAAAATGCTGTCATGTCAAGGCTCCAATTTTTGAGTTTTGACTCCTGTGAGCCTGGACTTTCTACCAGCTAGTTGTGGTTTTCTGCCCAAGCGATCTCTGTCTGGGCTCTCAGGCTCCGGCTTTGAATCTAGTAATGGCAAAGGCTTTTGGAGTAGAGGGGCTCCAATGATCATCTTGCTTCAAATGTTGTCTCTCCTCCCCATTCTGCTCTATTTGGTCCCTGAAATACTGACTGATTCAGTGGTTCTCCAAATGTTTTTGTGCATGAATTTATGTAGCAATTTTTCTTGATATTTTTGGTAGCGAAGTTGTTTTTTCACAAGCATATTCTGAAGTCCTACAAAAGCTGTTAAAAAGGTCATTTGAAAACACTAAACAAATTAAATGCAGATGGTAAATGTTTCATATTCCCCATTTCACAAGATTATTTTAGAGTTTATATTGCAAAAGTTTAGAAAATGATATAAAATTATGAATACTTTTAATATTTTTAAGATGGCTGGAAAATTATAAACCTTAAACTTATAATTTCTTAGAATTTTGTGAGGTGTTACAGAGGCATGTTAATAAGACTAGTGATTGTTGATTATTAAAGAACAGAATAATAAGTAGATTAATATTTTCAAGATTAGCTTCCAGCTCCTTTCTATGAAAATCCTGAATGTGATGAGCGACATTAAAAGGTAGGCAAGTGCTTTGGGAAAAATGGAGAGAACGGATGTGGTTACCCGCTAATCACAGACCCCATGTGTAGTGACAGGTAAAGAAATGGTGCAATTACCTAGGTTCCTAGCTTTCTGGAGGAAAGTTTAGTTATTGTTATAAAAGCAGGTGATACTAGTATGGTATATAATTTTATTAAACTGAAATGTATAGGAGCAGTTAATTTGTGTGTATAATCTGTGGGCTTCCTTTTTATTTGCAATGAAAAATTCTGAATTACCTAAGGTATGATCAAATTTATAATTTATGTTTAAGTGAACACCTCCATCCATAAAAAAGTAGTTAAAATAATTGCAAAATTAGTTATCTCATTTTTAAAAAGAGAAGAAAAAAAATGAGGCATATTCTGTCTTTACCTAGAAACTCATATGCATGTCTGTGTGAAATTAGATATGAATGGTGGTAATATCTAGACATGAAGTCTCCTACCAAAGGGACTACTTGAGAGAAGATCAGCTATAAAATTTAACAAATGCTTCAGACATTTATAACTCTGCACCAATATAATAGAAACTATACCTAATACTTTCATTAAACTACAGACTTTATGTGGTAAAATGCTATGCCCAGCGAATTAGGAATGTCCTTATAAATCTTATGATGAAAATCAGACAATCAACAAAAAGATCCTATTTAGTGTACAGGAGAAATAAAGTAAGGCGGCGCATGTGGCTCAAGGAGTAGGGCGCCGGCCTCATATACTGGGGGTGGTGGGTTCAAGCCCGGCCCCAGCCAAAACTGCAAAAAAGAAAAAAAAGAATAAGTAAAGTAAAACAGTTTATTTTTTTGCTGGAATCTCTCTCTCTCTCTCTCTGTCAGGTCTTGGTCTCGGACTTTTGAAGAATGAATCCACGAACCACCCCAGTAAATGAAAGGGCATATTATATTGATAGATAAGACTGTTAAGGAAGCCTCTGCTGCAGTGAAGGGGAGACCCTTGTGGGTAGCCCTTTGGGCCTTCTGTCTAGGCAGGGAGATCTTAGAGTGAGGGAATGCATGTCTGGAATATGTCACAACTTAGTGCCAGAAGTCTGTGGGCAGAAGTTAATTTCAAAACTGTGCTATATAGGAATAAGGTACTGTCTGCAGAACGCTTCTCTGCTACAGGAGGGGAGTGTTCCTTGATCCATCTGGGATGGATGAAATGCTAGTCAGGCTGTTTTTTATAAGCCTGTTTGTGCCTAGAGATGGGGCTGCAATGAGACTGATCTCTGAGCTCACCCAGGCCTAGAAAATGGGTGGGGTGTGAGAACTGTATAGTCCTAAGAAGGGGAACCCTTCATCAATGTCATAGTGACAAAAGGTCATATATTACCTTAAATAATAACACATGGTGCAGACTTAAAGAAGTATATGGTTTTCTGATTATAAAACAAAATCTAAATTTTAGTAAGAACCATGGATTATGTTTAAAGATATTATGGTATTAGATCCTATCCTAATTCAATGATAGTGCAGTCAGGACTTAAAAGATAAATCTGCTGACATAAAAGGCTACTATTTTTGAAGTGGGTATCGTTCCTACGGATGTATCCCATTGATGTTTTTAGGGATTCCAGTGTGTCTGAGTTTTCTTCCATTTTAATATAACATGCTATCAAAAAAGAAATAGGCTAAGTTTGATCTAGCTAATTTTAAGTGATTGAATAGAACAACAGTTGTTAAACAGAATTAAGAAAAAATGATTAAGAATGATGTCTTAAAAATTACAGAAGTTATATGCAATATTTTCTGAAATGTAAGATATTGATAAAAATATGCAGCCTTAACAGAGTTATTATTAAAGTCTGGGTGTAAATGCCCTGAATCAGAGCCTCCTGACCTTTTGACATAGGTGTGGTAAATGGACTGACTGCCATATTACTGGTCCACGGTGTATTTCCACTGATATTACATTTATCTCACAACACTATTACCTTATTGAGTACTAGCACTTTGAGGAGCTATGCTATTAGCAGAATTCCCCCTCCCCCAAGTGTCCATAGTCTCTTTATCTACATATTTCCATTAGGAATATAACTTTAAGAATATAACTTATATTATGGGAAAAATTCAAAAAATGTATGGATGCAATTATTTCTCCCTTTCTCCTACCCCCGAAACCTTTCCATAAACACCACATTATCCCCTTTCGTATGTCTCACTACCCACTGATAAAAAGAATTTTGTAGGGCCACTTATTTGTAGGGCCCCACAATCTACTACGAGAAAAAGGATTTAGCAGGAAAGGCTGTGCTGAAAAAAAATCACAAAGATTTCTGACACATAGGGAGGAGAGAAATAGTAACAACTAGGAAGTAGGTCAGAGGAGGAAGCAGTTAGGGGTTAGCGCATGATGGTCTTTAGAATAGGCTGATGGGACCAGAGAACAGGGACGTGCAGATGGCTTTGGGAGTGGTACTGCTGTGGGGTGTGAATCACATCTCCTTTAACGCTTTTGGAAACTGAAAGTAAAATTTTTCATTTTTGAAACTTCTGCATAGTTGAATCTCTGGGCCTTCATTTCTCCCCTTCCTCTCTGCCTTAGAAAAATAAGATAAATATATGGAGAAAGATGTGGTGATGTACACAGGGTATCAGTCCAGAGAAAATACATGTGTGAATAGACAGAGAAAAGTGGGAAAGGATTTAGGATTGATTAAAGGGCCAGAAGCAGAGGGACAGGATCTCAGAGGTCACCCAGGGAAATGAGAGAATGTCGTGACCCCGAAGGCATGCAGATATGGCACCATCATTACTTTGTCCCCCTTTAATATTCATTTCTGTCTTTTTAAAGCCATTCAAATGGTCTATGAAGCTAGTGTATGATGCTCCATGATCATATCAATGTACACAGCTATGATTTAATAAAAAAGAAATTAAAAAAATAAAGCCATTGGGGTAAATAATTCGTATCTAAAACTTATAAGTCTGAAACAAAATCCGTGATTTCTATCGCCAATCTTTTCCTTTCCCTTTTCTTGTTTTAACTATGTCAGTAGTGACTCACATTCACTAATCACCCAAGCCGAAATACATGACTCTTTTTCTCACATCCCACACTCAATTTACCGCCCCCCAAAGTAGATTTTATTTATTTTTATTACACACCATTTCTTTTCTTCCTTCTTCTTTTTTTTTCGAGGAGACAGAGTCTCACTTTGTCGCCCTCAGTAGAGTGCTGTGGCGTCACACAGCTCACAGCAACCTCCAACTCCTGGGCTTAGGCGATTCTCTTGCCTCAGCCTCCCAAGTAGCTGGGACTACAGGTGCCCGCCACAACTCCCGGCTATTTTTTTGTTGTTGCAGTTCGGCCTGGGCCAGGTTTGAACCTACCACCCTTGGTATATGGGGCCCACCCCACTCACTGAGCCACAGATGCCCCCCAATTTTAACCATTTCTTACTAACTGTACGCTATTACTGGGAGCACTGCTAGTTTCTCACCTGGTCCTATAACTTCTACCCTTGCCCTGGCACAATTGTTAGAGGGATTTTTTAAATATAATCCAGCTCATATTCTTTTCTCCTGAAACCCACCTACACAGGCTACTCCTAGTTAGTTTTCTGCTGCATCCTGTGCTCTTCATTTGCTTCTCTCTCTTTGTTCCCTTTCACTCCATCCTCACTCATCCCTTCCTTTCACTCCATCCTCACTGTTTTTTTTGCTGTCAATTACATCAGACAAACTTCTCAAAGCTTTGCAGTTGCTATATCCTTTCCTTGGAAAAATCTTACTTCATATATGTGCCTAGCCTTCTCTCTTAATCACCATTGGTGAATTATTAGAATTTGACACACCTGACGCATTATTGGTATGTTTACTTTTATCTGTCTCCCACTGTACTGTAAACCTTTTGATACCAAACAAAAGTGTTTGCTGTATTCTCAAGACTCAGAATTATGCCTAACCCACTGTGAACCTGTATGTAGGGTAATATTTGTTAAATAAGTTAATAATATCACTATTAGAACAATAACTATCTTGTGCTATTATTTGTTTGCATATTTCAGAAAAAAACTCAAAAATGTGTGAATCTTGAGGGTAGGGTTTGCTTTTGAGTTATCCAAGAAGCATTTGCCAAGATGACATTAAAAGTACAAGAGATTTATCCAGGGAAATGTCTGTGAAAGATAAGGACTGAGCCAGAGAAGACATGGACAGCCTTCAGAACAAGGCAGACGTGACCTTTATAAAGGTGAGGGGAAGGAAACAGTACCGGGTAAAAAGAATCACAGACTTCATTGCAGTTCCCAGAAAGTGTCCACTGGACCAGTTGACACAGCGAGACTCCCTAGCCCTTAGGCCAGAGCAGCCATCTAATGGAAGCCAGTGGCTCCCAGCAGTGGGTCTGCGTTATAAATTCACTGTACTCGGTAATTGGTAGGAGCAGCCTGTGAGAACCTAGGAGCAAATGTGGTGGCCGATCCAGAATGGCAGCAGCTGGGGTCATCCGTTGATCATGCTTTCTCACAGCAGTTCTCAACCTGAGGGTCACAACCCCTTTGTAACAATGAAAATACATGCTGCAAGTCAGATATTTACATTACGATTCATAACAGTAGCAAAATTACAGTGATGAAGTAGCCATGAAAATCATTTTATGGTTGGGGGTCACCACAACATGAGGGTTGCGGCATAAGAAGGCTGAGAATCAGTGCTAGCAGGAGATCTGAGCAGCACATTGTCACAGACTCCACAGGGTCTGAGTATTTATTCCCACAGGTCCCATCACAGAATATGACCAACTCAATGAGCACGTGAATAATACTATTCCCCGGCCTGAAGTGCTGATCACTGTCCTCTGCCTTTTTTAGTTCTGTATCTATTTTTCCAGACTAAGTTCAAGTCCATTATTCCTTGAAACTTTTCTCAAGATAACCCTGTTAATAATAGCTTTCCTCTTACTAGGAATGTTACCTCTATTTCTTTCGGTTTACAAAAATGAATTTTCTTTAATCTCTAATCCAGAGAACCAGAATCCCTATTTTCTTTTGACACATGACATTTGTCTTATTTCCAGCCTAAACTTTGATTTTTTTGGAAGTTAATTAGTTGGTTCTTACCTTGACACTTTCTCTCCCTGAGGCAGCGTCTGGGTGTAAGAAACTGTATGCAGATAGGTCGTGTTTCCAATGAAGGAGTTTCTCTGTCGGCTTGGAATTTGGTGACCTGGTGCTGATCTGGGGAGGGAAGGCTCTTGGTTTTTAGTCTGGATGGGCTTAAAAATATGTTGGTTACTTGCACAGTGGTCTTTTCTAGGTGGAACACAGAGGTTTCCTGAGACCATTTGGCTTCTCTTTGGGTAAATGCCACTTGGGTGTGACCTCGTCTTCTTTGGTCTCTGTCAGATTTGCCTGTAGCACTACTAGCATAGGCTTGTGACTTAGCTAATAGTTGATGGGCCTCTCTTAGTGATCTAGAAACTGGGTCCTTTTCTATGGGCTTGGACCTCAGGAAACTGATTGCTATTGATATGATAGGGCAGAGTAGTCAACCCTCTCATACTTACTGGTGAGGGGGCACTGCAGTTTCTGTGAGATTTCTGCCCTTAGAAATATGAATTCAAGGTGAAGGGACAAGATTTCTACATTCAAAATCCCTTCTAATAAAAGAAGGGTCTTCTGGACCATCACTGTAGTGCATGATCTTGCCTTTCTTTTCCCAGTCATTATTAACTCCCTGTCCTTGCCACCACTACCTTTTTATTATTACTATTAATTATTTTAGTTCCAAGTATTATAAGAGTACATACAATCAGGCCACATTGCTGGTGTTTTAAGGCAAAGTCTAAGTTGTATCTATGTCCTTCACACAGAAAATATTCTAGATAACATTTTTCCTGCTGTGTAGGAACCCATCAACTTGCTTTCTCCTACCCCACCTTTTGGGATTCGCTGAGTTTTTCTCTCATGAGCGTATTGTTGTTAAATATGTACATTAACTATATTACTATTAATTTGTTTTCAAAATGACTACTAAATATATGAATGTCTTGATCTTCCATGAAATCATACATTCTCTGAGAGATAATCTACTTATAACACTTTTAAAATTATTAAATGTCTAAAATAATAAATATTCATAGTGGTTGCTTAACAAATGAGCATTGAATCACATGTGAACATGGGGGTCCCTCATCAATTAACAGTCTCAAGAAAATGTATGAAATACAGGTACAACTGAAGAATCAGGGCTGTGGAGTACAAGGAGGATCATTGCTATTTAAGGCAACAATAGTCATGTCAAGAGCCAAGGAACAAGTTTTCTCAGAGAAAAGCATACCTACACTTCTCTGAGTACAATTTTCACTTATAGTATAAAAGATTTATTCACAGTAACAAAACTCTTCATGAGCAATATTTTCTTTCTGGAATTGAACTTCTTCACCATGTGTTTTAATAAAATCTGTCATGATATTTGATGTGGAGAAAGAAAGGACTAATCATTAATAACATTTAAAAATTATTAATAGACATATTTTAATTAACTTACACAATTCATGACAATGTATAAACTGAATACTGGGCCACCATCATTTAAAAGATATTGTCAAGCTAGGAATTAAAATCATTGGAAAATATTTGCATATGTAGATATGTGTTTCAGGTATCCCTAAATCTTTAAAAAAAATTGAAACAGTTTGGGAACAAGAAAATATGTTATTTGATTTACTATATAACTTAAGGTAATCAAATCATGACCAAATCCTTCTTTCCTATGAATTGTGTGAAGTTACCAACATTATAAGCGTGGAATTTTATTTGCTCAACTGATTATCATAGTGGAAAAAATAAGAGTGAAATAATTTACGTTACTGTATGACTGATAGATGAGAACAAGGCAGTAGGTAAGATATTTTCCACTGAAGAAAAATTTACAGGTTAACACTTAATGATCCCTCTATAGAGCAAAATTATTATTTAAATATCCTAAGACAGAGGCCTAAATTTTCCATGCCAATCTACTATGCTTAAAGGAGTATCAGCCCGATAATCATTTTCGTAGACTACATGCTCCCTACTGTCTCTATTGAACACAAATCTTCACCAGTAGGAATTTTATCTATGAACATTTTGTATTGTGACTGCTTAATAGGTAGATAGAAGTTCCTACATTCTTAGGGATAAAAAAGTGATATGTATTTCCTAATTAAAATAAGCATTGCTATAGTGAATTATTGAGTAAGAAGAGTCCACTCTTTCCGTAAGAAGGCTATTTTCTCTGGGTGGTGCCTGTGGCTCAAGAAATAGGGCTCCGGCCCCATATACTGGGGGTGGCAGGTTCAAACCCGACTCTGGCTAAAAACTGCAAAAAAAAAGAAGGCTGTTTTCTCCATCGCAAATCTGGATACCAGTTTGACTCCTTATGGAGGAAAGAACTGATACAATCTACCACATTAACACTAATAACTCTATCAACTTCTATGTCTTTTGAATCTTACTTTTCATCCAAATGTCAGTAAAAAGATTTAGAGATCTGTAATTTATTGAACTCTTGTTAATCTGTTTTTCTGATTTGTAATAAAGAATCCTCTGGTTACAGTAGTCTTCTCGATCTTTTTCAACATCGCTCAGCTGATCAGAATTATACTTTTCTTGGAGAGGCTGATATGATATCAAACGTCATCTTTGGCAATTTCTTATTTGTCCTGCCATTCTCCATATAGACTGGTATTCATATGCAAAGACACTCAGTGTTGTAAGATACCCATAATTGAATACTCTCAGTGTGTAAAGATACCCATAATTGAATACTCTCAGTGTGTAAGCAAAACCTATTATATATATTTTTTGCTATAATTTATCAGCCTTCTTCTTGGTCTTAGTCATGATAGCTATAGAATTAAATCCTTCACTTCTTTAATTATCCTTTCTTATAAAATTCCATGTAGTACTGTATAGAGAAAATCACGTAACTCACTATCAAACATGAAGTATGACTATTCACAAGCCATGAAATAAATCTGGATCTTGGAGAGAACTTTTTAAACTATATACTTCCTTTGCCTAAGAACTAAAAAAACTGGTTGAGAATTAACGTTCACATTTCTACATGAAAGGTCTTTTAAACATTTCATTTATTTTATATTAGGAGAAATTCAAGTTAGTATGATCATTTTTAAATTTTAATGCTAAAGTTCTTAGCTAAAAAGATCTAACTCTTATGCAACTTCTGAAACATTCATTTCCTGTATCTATCTTAAAAGCTACATCTTTAAATTGGTATGATTAAGATTACACCAATTTATACATTCATTTTTATATCAAAGATGGTAAGAGAGTGTTTTATATTACTTTGTCTTAAAATTTTAATACATTTTTAAAGAGTTTCCAAGAACTACCCTAAGCCAAATAAACCATCAATATTTTTTTCATTCTAACAATAATCTGAAGAATTAAAAATTCAGACTCCATTTTAGAGATTATGGAACTGAGGTACAGAATGTCCATAGAACTAGTACGTGATTCAGCTCTAAGGAAATCATGCCGTCTGACTGCAAAGCCAGCACTCAGAAACATTACTACTGTTAATAATTTTAAGAGCATTAATTTTTGTATTTTTCTAACTAGGAAAATAATATAGTCATTTTAGACTGCAAATCCTGTAATCTTCATGCTCCGTCAATAGTCATTCCTATTGTTTAAAAATAATTATCTCTATGTTTCTATACTTATTGCCATTGTCACGCTTCAATGTTTAGTCATCTTTCATCTAGATTTTAGTGAAGGCTTACTCATTGTTCCCTCTCTCTGTATTCAACTTGTTCTGTATGTAAATACTAGAATAATCTTTCAATTTATTATGTAATTCCCTGACTTGCAATACCCACTCTTTTCAAGGTCAAAGTGCACTTCTTTGGAGAGTTGTGCAACATCTGACTTCATCTTTTCCCTGCCTGCATCTCGGGTCTCAGCCCTCGTGACTTCCCACATCCACTCTACTCTTCAGCTACACAAAGACCACGTCTCAGATTTAACAGGATCCTGCCTCCTTCTTGCTGTGCCTGTCCATGTCCTTCACTCCTTTCTCTTGCTACCTCACATTGACTCATCAACCAGAGCATGCCAGTGTCACGTAGGACATCATTTTATTTTGTAACTGTTTACTGACATCCATCACTCCTTCTACACTGAGAGCTCTGTAAAATGGAATCTACTCCTTCCGTTAGGTAGAATAAGGAGGAAGGGGAACAGAAGCTTTGTCTAGGGGAGTCCATTGAGAGGCAGGAGGAACTAGGAGATGTTTTATTGACTAGAGGGAACAAATTGACCAGAGAGGACTCCCATGGAAGAACAGATGACATGTCAAGGGGGGGTCTCTACAGAGTGACCAGATATGTGGTCTACAATAGAGAGTCTCCAAGAACTAGCCAACCAAAAAGAGACAGAGAAACCACAAAGTGAGATATTATGAAGGCCTTGACAAAGAGACTCGGGGAATGCACAGAGTTGAGGTAACAGTGTCCCTAGATGACCTAAATGGTAACATAGTAAAAATCACACCCACAAGAACCATGACCATTTACAAATACCATGGCAACCCCCAGAAATTGCCTTATGAGGGTAGAAAAAGGAAGGGTTCCTGGAATTGGGAAACCTTGGATATTCTAACCCCACTAAACATAAAATTAGGGAATCAGCATAAAAGGAGAAATCTTGTTAAGCTCAGGACCTCCTCCTGTTGTGAGGATTGACCCACTTCTTCTCTGGAATATAGAATGCTTTTAATAAGCTGGGGCACTTTGCCAGCTTGCACCTGCTTCCCCTACTCATTTACTCTGCCGACTCAGTGCCAGTAACCATTCTTTAATACTGGGAACCCAGGACTTAAGAACATAGGGACCTGACATCTGATCCCCAGCACCTAACACTTACCTCTGAAACCCTAGTGGCAAATATTCATAATAATCATGCATTGCTCATCGTTTAAATTCTTTAGAACACCTAAGCACCCCTTTCAATGGGAAATATTGGTCCTATTTATGTATACAATCAAGTGGCTTGTAGGATACAGGCATATGGATCAATATTAGAGGTAAATAAATCACCTGCATCTTGGTAACCTAGAACTTAAAACCAAGAATTTTTTCCACATACATCATTCTTATTGATTTTACCATAATCCCCATAATTTCAATGTGTCCATTTGCATGTAACCAGCAAATAACCAGCAATATTTTTCAAAGCAGGCAAGGAGGTGAGATAAAATTGATGAAAATCTCCAGCTTATTTAAATTGCGCTATGAACAGTTTCATAATTGGGTCTTCCAAATACTAGCTTGATTTGTGGTTTCCTGAAAATAATCAACAGGTAACACTCTTAATAAAAAATAATGTTGCAGAACTATGCACATTTTTCTATACTTTCAACTAGGTTTTCCTTCATTTATTGCTTTTTAGCCTTGTCATTCAAAATTAAAAAAAAATACAAGGTTTTAAATAATATTCAATAGCATAAAATACTTAGAGATAATTTTTTTTAATTTTTTAAAATTTCAAATTAATATGAGGGTACAAATGTTTAAGTAACATTGTTTTCGATTCCAAGGTAAAGTTCAAGTTGTAGTTGAGCCTTTCACCCAGGGGTTGTGCTGAATAATGTCACATTGTGCATATTAGGTGAGATCCCACCAATTGCCCTCTCCTCTCTCCAATCGCCCTCCTTCTTCTCCCTCCTCTCTCCCATCATTTAGAGATAAATTGAACAAAACATTTGCAGAACTTTTAAACTAAAAAACTATAAAACATTGCAAAGACATTAATGAAGCCATGTACACCTAAAATATACTGCATTTTCATAGATCAGAAGACTAAATAGTAATAACTGATAATTTTTTTCCAATTGATTTATAGATTCAGAGTAAACTCAATCAAGATTATTTGAATTATGTAAAAACTGACAGGTTTCTGATGTCACAATACATCATAAGCTAGAAGGAAAAAGATCTTACACAAATTACACAAATACACAAAATCATTTTGAAAAGAACACAGTTGGAGGATTAATATTAATATTACCTAATTTCAAAATCAATTGTAAAAGTGCAGTGTTCGAGAGAGTGAGGTCTTGGTTCTACACATATAAAACAATGGAACTGAATAAAGATTTTAGGAATAGAGCCACACAAATAAGAACTATTTATTTTCAACATAGATACCAAAGGAATGCAATTAGGGACAGATACCAAAAGTTCTTCCAATAAATAATTCTGGAAGAATGCAACATTCATTTGGTAGAAAATGAACTAAAAATGTTACCTCATTCCATATCATGAAAGTTAACTTGAAATAATCATAGAATTAAGATATTCCAACTGTAACATTTCTAGTAGATAAACTCAAAACTACTGTATTGAGTTTATCAAAATTAAAACTGCTATGCTTCAAAAGGTTCTCTAAAAAAAAATTTAAAAGCCATGAATTTTTAACTTCAAAACATATGTGTAAAATATCTATTTAATTAAGGGCTTATATCCAGGATATGTAAAGAAATCTTCCATTCAATATTAATAGACAAAGCATCCAATAATAATTGAGTAAATGTTTGTGAATGGCTCCTTTGCCAAGAAAGTTATGTGAGTGACAAAAACACACATGAAAATATTCTAGAGATTATTAGATATTCAAAATCATAATGATATATCACTAAACAGCTGTCATAAATGTTACATTTTAAAAGACTGATAACCTTAAGTGCTGGTGAGGATGTATTACACTAAGACATCTTTTACACTGCTGAGGAGAATGCTAGACAGAACAGCCACAGTCAATGGATGCATTATGTGCCCTTAATTAGAAAAGGAATCATTGCAGGTGTAATTATTGAAGTTAAGATAAAGTCATTAGATTAGGACCCAGTACAACACAATTGGCATGTTTATTATAAAAGGAGGAAAATAATACACAAAGTCATAGAGGGAAGATGATGTGAAGAGGGACAGGTAGAAAACAGCTATCTACAAGTCAAGGAGAGAGGCCTTCACAACCATCACAAAGAACCTTCCCTGACAACACCTTAATGTCTAGCTTACAACCTCTGGATTTGTAAGACAATATATTTTCTGCTTGTTAAGAAACCCAATTTATGGTACTTCGTTACAGCAGCTCTAACAAATGGAACACAGCTTGGTGCTTTCTTTTAAAATTAAATACATGATTACACACACCAAAAAACCCCCCAGTCATAGATGTTCCCAAGATAACTGACAACATGCATTCACTAACTGACTATGTAGCAATGTCCACAGCAGCTTTATTTATGACAGCCCTAAACTGGAAACAACCGGTTCATAAGCTGGTTAATACAGAGGCTGTTGGTCCACCCACACAGTGGGAAACTACTCGGCAGTAAAATGGGGGACGGTACCAACATGTGCCAAAAATCATAGATGATGTCCATATTATGTTAAATGAAAGAAGACAGATACAAAAGACTGTGTCCTGTATAATTCAATTTAATTATCTTGGAAAGGCAAATCATGGGGACAGAAAACAAATAGATTTTAGCTGCTTCTGCACAGGGAAAAGAATTACTATTTGAACAAAGAAAAATTTTGAGGTCACAGAAATATTCTGTGTCCTGTTCGTGATGGTTGTTACACAACTGTATGTGATGTATAAAGTTACAATAAATAGTACATATAAAATGGTTAATTTGATTGTACATAAATTTTACTTCTAAAAATATTTCCAAAAGTAACGCATGAAAAATAAAAATGAGACCGAGGTTGCATTTTTGCACCTAAGTCCCTTTCTGGCTCTTTGATATTTTTCACATGTGAAAAAGAAAACACTTATCTTTTTTTTTTTTTTTTTTTTTTGGCCAGGCCTGGGTTTGAACCCGCCACTTCCAGCATATGGGGCCAGCGCCCTACTCCTTTGAGCCATAGGCACCACCCAACACTTATCTCTTCTAAAAGTTGAGTCTATGTAGTCTCATTGGGCCTGCCACACTGTAGATACTGCAGCAACGTGTAAATAAAAAAAGGTTTAATTGTTAAATTCACACTGAAATCAAGGCAATGATGAAGAAATCTAGCCCGAAGGATGCTGTTTTTCACAGAAGAAAAGCCACGTATTATACATATTGATAATGTACAATAACAGGAAAAGTGAAAATGATTGCAGAAAAATATTATAAGGCTGCAGTTGCTCTGATAGTTCTGTGAACAGGTACATGCATTTGCTTAGTCAAGTACACTTTTTCCTTAGGCTTCAGTTTCCTCAATGGAATAACAAGAGGTTGAAGTAATAATGTGTAAATTTTCTACCGGTGCTACACAGATAGACTTAAGATCTCAAAATTTAGGTCATCAGGATATAGCACTGCAACCTGAATTATAATACAGTGACTTGTTAGCTCTGTTAACATAAAGACTATGAGGTGTGGTAGAGGTACGGCACACTTAAAAGGAATATATAAAAACTTTGAGAAGAATCAATGCAATTACCATGGAACCACCATAAAAAAGCATGAAAAATTGATGGAATTAGGTTAAAGAAAAACAAAAAATATAAATTCTAAACAAGAAAAAAAGAAGAATGTTTTAGGAGTTTATGCTGGGACATTATCCTGTCTCTGGAGAATCAGACCTTTTGAATGCTGTAGACACAGGATAGCCCGTGCAGGGGAGAATTGGCACACTATTGAAAGGACTTTACACCATAACACACAGGGAAAACGGAAAGAATTGGATCTTTCCATCCTTTATTTCCAAGGGAAGAATGCCATCTTAAAATCCTTCAAAGTTTGCCATGTGGAATGTGGATTAGACTCACTTATTTAAATTGACCATGTGACTCAAAGATCTAAAATCAGGTTTAATATTTTGTAGACAAAAAAAGTTTTAGGCAAACTTTTAGTTGTTATAACTCTCTAAATGCAAACATAGATACTCAGAGACTTGTTGAAAACCACATCACAGGACTTATTCAAGCACAGTATGCACAACCACATTTTATGTGAATGTCTAAAGAATCATCTGAGTGGTTGGAGTAGATCAGATTCAGGGTTCTTCCCAATGCAAAGCTTCTATGATTTCCTCACAATTCTTTCATGCTACCTAAGTTAAGAGCAAGTGCAGAAATTAAGGGAAGACAAATTTCTGCTGAGGACAAGTAAGAACCTGCTAAGAATTACAGTTGTACAATGATCTAGTGTGCTCTCGGAGTAGTAAGCCTCATTCCCTACTAGTGGAAATGTCAAGGTATATTCGCTGTTTAACATCATTTGTAGGTCCCCTGAATGCTATTAAAATCAAAATATTCTGCCTGGCATTCCAGTCCTATCTGCAGGACCTTGCTCTATCAATCTGTATTTATCTCTATTTCCCAAGCCAAAGTCTCTACTGCAGATAAAATTACATTTGTGTGAACGTTTACATATTGTTTTCACCATATGTCTCTGATTATGATGTTCTCCTAAAGAAAAATAACTTCTCTTCTTTGCTTTAATCTGTGCAAATCTTACATATTTATCAAAAAACAGTTGAACTCAAACAGCTCTCATGAAGCCTCCCCTGGCTCCTTCCACCATGCTGATTTTTCTTCTGCAGAGTGCTATCTGCTTCATCACAGTCTGTCTCTGCAAAACAAAGTCGATTGTTTTCTTATACTTTTTTATGTCATAATCCTCTGTCCTCAATTTGAAGTTAAGAACCAAATCTTATCCTGTTCTGTATCCAGCAAGGCACACCTAGTACTATTTGACACACAATTAGTATTTTGTAAATAATTGCTGTTGCTTTTAATAGAATTCTGGAAATCTCATCATATCCAGCCTCTGACTGTAAATATTACAAATTTCATGGCTACTTAAATTATTTTACAGTTGTCTTGTGTTAGTTATCTATTGCTGGGTAACAAAATACTACAAAATTTAGCAATTAAAACCACAGGTATTTATTATCTTGCAGAATTTCTGAAGGTCAGGAATCTGGGGATGGCTCAGCTGAAATGGTTTCATATCAGAGGCTCACATAAGGTTGCAATTAAGGTATTGGCGGGACCGTAGTCATCTGAAGGCTTTGCTAGGGTAGATGGATCTACTTACCAGATGGCATATTGAAGTGGTATGGATTTCTTGCTGGCTCTTGGGAGGAGGTGTCATTTTTATGCCATGAGGATCTCCTCACACAGCTGCTGGACTGTCCTAACTTAAACTAGAGTAATCAGTCTAAAACAGAGCCTAGCAGAAGTTGCCTTGCCTTTTGAACTCATGTGCTCAAGCAATCCACCCACCTCGGCCTCCCAGAGTGCCAGGGTTACAGGCATGAGCCACCACACCTGGCCTGCCTTGCCTTTTAGAAGACAGTCTCAGAAGTCAAACACCATCACTTCTGTCATATTGTACTGGTCAACTTCATACTGACCCTAATTCCATGTGAGAGGACGTCCACGTGGGCCAAACACGAGAAGGTGGGGATAACTGAGGATCACTTGGAAGCTTGGTACTAGCAAACACCCAGTAAGTGTTTTATACGATCACTCATGTGAAGTAGTTTTTATTGTGTGTGCTCCGTATAATTGTCAAATAACAGCAGGATAAATTTTATTTTAGCTATTTTCATATCACTATTATGTACTTTTAATTTTTTTAGTTGAAGTAATTGTTTTTATATTTTCATTTTGTAATGGACAGTGGAAGAAATTGGAAAAATAAAGGCAAATAAATAAAGAAAAGAGGAAAGATTTTATTTAGGTTCCTTCAAACCTAATACTGTGTTTTGGATCTAAATTATATGCTTACTGAATAAAGCGGAAATTTGAGAGCTTAGATTTTACTAAGACAAAAGAATTGATCTCAAAAGGTGCTAGAGAACTAAATGTACTTTCCTCATAATAGTTGCAAAACTTAAATGTTTTATCTAGAGGCTTCTAACATATTTTCCTCTTATCAGTGAAGAAAATATTTATAAGAAAATAATTTTGAACAACAAATGAGAAGAAATAAATGATAAAAAAAAAAAAAAAACTGTTGCTCTAAAACATGTACTTGAGTTTTTTTTGTTGTTGTTTTTGGCCGGGGCTGGGTTTGAACCCGCCACCTCAGGCATATGGGACCGGCGCCCTACTCCTTGAGCCACAGGTGCTGCCCTGTACTTGAGTTTTAACTGTTTTCAAACTGAAAAAAAAATTGTTCACATAAAAGGGAAAATAAATTGGCACAGTTTTACTAATAATTGACCTTCACAAACTTCGGCTAATTTATATCTCCTTGAATCTGAAATCCCTTTTGCTATAAATCTCCTATGGATTTCCCAATATTTCCTCCTTCAGATAAGCTGACCATTCCACTGGTAATAATTACTTCACACTCCAAATTTCATACTACAAATTCTCCTGCACTCATCATCTACACTATGTGTACAAATATGTTATGTATTATCCCCTATTGTATTTTTGTGTGTAGCAATTCTTCTTCCCAGCTGGAATGCCGCCTCCCAGAAATTACAATCACATGCATATTCTTCATACCTAACAGCAAGCCTGTGGCATTTCAGGTTTCTGCAAATGTTTCTGGACATAAAATTTTCTTCCCTTGCTATATATTTTATCCTAACTTCACAGTTATTTGTATATCCTTATAAAGCCATAATGTATGTAACATCTCCTTTGTACATTACTTAAATTGTTGCTACAATTAATCTCTCATTAAACTTTTCAATTTTTATAAAGCTATTTCTACACCCATGAGCCATACTCGACTATGAACCTATGAAATTATAGTAATATATTATTCTAGCTAGACGTGTTTTCTGAAGAAACAAAGATATATTAAATTATGTTTAGCTCGGCTGTAGTATTATATAATTGTAATTTATTACGTTTCAAATGGAAGATCGGCTTATCACTTTGTCCTTTTTTTAGATAACTCTACCCTGGTTTCTATTGGAGAAGCATTTCTCTCCATTTCTTAGTTTTTGAGTTTCAGGAAGCTCTTCACTCTCGGCTGGCAGAGGATGGTTCTCAGGCCCAAACCAATGAGACCATCCTACAACTATCAGTTAGGTGATAGTCACCACATAATGTTTTTTTTTTTTTTTTCAAAACCAATGAGAAAAAAGATGTGTCTAGAAAAGATATTTCTATTTTTCCTTATGAGATTTGAGGTGGAAGGAATGAAGGTGAATTTACTACATTATCTTTATGACCAGGAGAAATCAGTATAGGAGAAATACGCTAAAGAAGAACTGATCCAAGATATAGGAGAAACAAAATCACAAAAACAAAACAGGTTACACCCAGTTTCCCTACCGTTTCAGATGGTGGCATGTTTGCTATACACAAATGTTTAAATATTTTAACAGCGCCATTTTCTGGTATTTGAGGACCCGAAAAGTATCTTTTTATCAGTGTTGTCAGCGACTTTGCATATCGTTTACAAAGCCTGCAAAGTCAGACTTCATATTTGCTAATATTTTGTTCTATCTGACTTAACTTGCAAGATAACTAAGTACTAATATTCTCAGCTTTGGTCACTTTTTGAAAACATGTTTGTTTACAGATAAGAAATATAAGTAAGCCTATACAATCACTTCATTCCTATATAATTATCTCTTAGATATTTGAATAACATGTAAAAATGGAGATGTGACTTAATCTGGGATAGGCTGTGGGATTGCCTATGATCCACACACAATTGGGAATGATGATTTGGCTTTTGGTGGAGAAGAAAGTTATGAACCTGGATAACTCGGTGTATTCAAATTTCTATTAAAATAAGATACCACTCCATGTCAATTCACTCTACAGTTATATATACTGAATCTACTTATGCTTATTTTGGCTAACATTTACCTCATATGCGGTCATTTTATCCATTCCAAATTGGTGGGGCTGCTTCAGACAGACATTGTATTAGTGTTATCCAGAGAAACAGAAACAATAGGATGTGTGTGTTGAAGGGTTCCGGGATGGAGTTGGGCCGATGGTCTGCAAGAAGGAGACCAATCCAGGGATTAGGGAGAGGTTTTATTAGGGGGGGAAAGAGCAGAGTCGAGTCTGATCAAAGTCAGCAACCTGTCACACAGCCTCATGAGGCATTTATTAACCTTATTGGTGTTACTGGAATGTGTGAGGGGGGTTGCTAGGGGAGTCATTCTCTTCTGCAGAGGGACTGATTTTTGCATCAGGGGTTAACCTTGGAGTCACTCCCTTGATTGCCACCAACTGGGACTGTTGTGTTTTTTTCCCCCAGGATCACTGGCCTTGAAACATTCTAGGAGTGTGTCAGTGGTGGCGGATGGGAGTCTGCTGTAATCTTGCAGTTTGGTTTCCTCTCACTAGTTGTTCTCCTCAAATGGCTGTACTCTTGTTAGGGTCATGAGGATTCTGTCCCCATGTATGTGTGTATATGTTGGGTGTGTGTATATATTTAAAAAAAGAGAGGGAGATTTTAATGAATTGCCTCACATGATTATGGAGGCTAAGTTTAAACCTGCAGGATGCACAAGCAGGCTGGAGACACAGGAAAGACCATGGTATAGCTCGTGTCCTCAGAAGAGGTCAATATTGGTGCTATCCACGCCTGCCATTGATTGGATGAGCCCCATCCACGTTATGGAGGACAACATGATCCATTCAAAATATGAACGGATTAATAAAATGTGGTATATGCCTATCATAGAGCACCACTTAGCCATAAAAACATGGCAATCTAGTATCTTTTGGGACAACCTAGATGGAACTGGAAACCTTTTTTCTAAGTGAAGCATCACAAGAATGGAGGAATAAACACATGTGCTCAGTACCCAACTGGAACTAATCGGTCAACACTCAAATGCACATATGGAAGTAAATCTCCATGAAAGTCAAGCTGGGGAAAGGGAGAAGTGGAGATGGGTAAATTCACACCTGCTGAGTACAGTGCACACTATCCGGGAGAAGGGCGCATGTAGAAATTTGACTGAATCTGTACAAAACAAAATATGTTAATAAAATGTGTACCTCCTCATATACTAAATTTTAAGAGATCAATAAGGAAAGAATGATAAATAAAAACCTAAAAAAAATACTGTCACAGAACTATCCAGAATAAAATTTGACTAAACATCTGGGCAGTGAGATCTAGGCAATTTGATGCATAAAATTAACCCTCACAGACATGATAACAGGCCTGTGAAATCCCTAATGTGAAATTTATTTTGATGTCATTTATTTCATATTAACCCTAACTTCCTTTTGGGTATTCTTATCAATTTATATTTAGTTACATTTGCAATTATTTAATAGTTAAGTTTGCTTTTGATCAGGGCCAAAAAACCGTACAAAACTGCACAAAAAGTTTCTGTACAAAATTGTAAAGGTGGTATTATGTTATCACTTTTATCAAGTCAATTCTGGGCTTACTAGTCAACATTTGTTTCTCTTGCCCAAAGCAATTTCAAGTGTAACATCACACAGATTGACACCAATCCACAGAAGTTTGCCCTAAAATTTCCACAAAGGGTTTCTGGTCTTAATAGGTCATTGGCTAAGATCTGATAAAATTTTTTAAAGGGCAAAATCTTATGTCTAAGGAATATCTTAGTGGTTAAAATCTACACATTATAAAAGACTCAGTCATTTGAATATTTAACTTTTTCAGAAGCCAAGTTTCACTATATTTCAACCAACTATAAACACTGTCTTAAACATAACTAGAGTGCATTTTAAGATTTTTCATGTAATGATTTCCCGGGTTCATTATCTTTTACTAGAGCAGTGCTTTTATGTAATAGATAGGTGTACACATCTAAACATCTAATATCAAGATCTCCTGGAAAAATGATTGCTTTCCTGGTGATAAACAGGTTTATCAAACTTTTATCAAAAGTTCAAGGTATAGTTCAAGACCTCAAAAGAAAATTCCAACTTCTAACCTTATGAAGGTGGATTTCCTGCTCTTTAACTATCTTTTAATTTGTCTCCCTTTAATACAATCTTTATAATCTCTTCAATTTCATGATCTTGGGCTATAGAACAGTTTGGAAGAAAGTTGCTAGGAAATAACTCTACCTGCTTCACTGAATTGCAGTATTTCCTCGGTCCTATCACATCTGTGGTGCCATTTAACACCTGCCTCACACTTATACTGTGAATTGCTGTTGCCTGCGCTGTGTCTTAATAGTGCAGAATATATAGCATATGTTGGCAATTCTTTTATAATATGTTTGAAAACGTGCAACCAAACGAATCCTCTTCAGGTGCAATAGCATGAATTTACGGTGCAATTAACAGTTTGAGCTCACACCTGCTTTAAATACCACATAGACTTGTATTTTAATCACAACATACGCAGTGAGACCACCTAGTCTCTATTCCATGTGTAATCAAAAGAACTGGGGCAGAATCCAAACTCAAGTTTTGAACCTTGTTTTCAAGGCCCATGCATTTCATGTTTCGAAAGTAAACACTCTCCTTAAACACAATTCAACCACCTAAGGATATAAAATGATGTGGCAGATATTTTAAATAAAAGTAGAGAAAAATGCAAATTGGCTGAATATTGAACGGTTAAAATATTCTAGAATTTCACACCTAAGAATAATTAAATTGATACTTTTGAGTCAAATATGTCTTTAATCTGTGCCTTTTATTTGCCTAATTCTGTGAAATAGGTAGCTAGAAATTCAGCTTTCCTAGGGAATCTTGGATTGCTCCTACCTGGGGAGGAGGGACCACCCTACCAATCTACCAATCAGAACTCACCGTGCCAACTGCAAAAAGATATAGAAGACTCTCTAGCCTTGCAACAGATAACAATAGAATCTTGAAGGTGACCTAGAATGGTCTTAAGGCCATTATCATGTCATTAGCTTAAATCTGATATATCCTGTTCCTGGATACAATGCCACCATGTCAGAGAACTGGGTTGAGAGACTGAGGCAAATGATTAAAATTCAGATCTTACTACCAGCAATATAACTTCAAGCTGGTAACTTGATCTCTTTTATTTTTACCATCTCCAAATGTAAATTTATGGCATTGTATATAGGGACAAGAAGGTTGAAGATGAACATCCAGAAAAAATTTCATCCTTGGCTTTTTAAGTAATCTCTGTCATTTTTGTTTTTATCATTTTAGTATAAATATTACTCTTTCATTCCAACTTTCTTCATAGTTGGCCCTTAAACTTTTCATTCCTTCAAAAAATAGCCAAACATCTTAGTTTAATATAAGGCAGGGTAGAGAGATAACTGTGCTTAGTATAGCCTGACCCCACTTTCTTGATCATATCTGTGTAGAACTAAGAATTTTAAAAGACTTACTATCAGTGTTTTGGAAGAATTTGAGAGGAGATTGAAGCACTAAATGATTTAAAAAATTTTTATTCTTACCTTGATGTAGTGAAAAGTTAAAACAAAATGTATCTAACAAATCACAAGGATACATATTTCAGAGTTACATACAATTGAAAACTTGAGAATGAATAGTGGCAATGAGAAATAAGGATAAGAAAATAAGATGAGAAAATATGCCAAGGAGGAGGATAAAAACCAAAATTTGTATACTGTACTGAGTTCAACCCGCGTTTTCCCAAAATCGATGTCTATCTAGAACCTGTGACTATGATCTTATTAAGAAATATGGTTTTTGAAGATATAACTAAGTTGAGATGAGATCATACTGGATGGGAGTATGGGAGATGGTAACTCCAATGTCGGGTGCCTTTATAAAGAGAAGGAAATTTGGGCCCACAGACACAGAAGAAAAGGCCTGGTAAAGACCAAGGAAGAGACCAAAGTCGGCTGCACGACACCACCAGTCAACTATGTGCTTGGAGTCAGCTGCAGCAGCTTCCAGTCAAGGAAAGCCAAGGATTGCAGGTATCCACCAGGAGACGGGAGAGGCAGGAAAGACTCTTCCTTAAAAACTTCAAAAGGAGGAATGCTAGGCTGACACCTTGATTTCAAATGCCTCCTCTCCAGAACAGTAAGATAATACATGTCTGTTTTATGTCCCCCCCAGTTTACAGTAATTTGTTACGGAATCCTAGGAAACTATAAGAAATGATCTATACCCTCGTGTGCTGTATAACAATGTTTTGGTCAACAACAGGCCACATTTACTATGGTGGTCCCCAAAAGTACACTGTCTGTCTGTCTAAATATGTTCAGATACACAGATACTTACCTTTGTGTTATGATTGCTTATAGTACTCAGCCATGTAACCCACTTTATGGATTTTTAACCTTGTAGGGATAGGTTGTATTATAAAGTATGTAATAGGCGGTCATCATGGTCATAGAATGTAGGTACACTCTATGATGTTCACACAAGACAAAATTACCCAATAATGCCTTTTCCAGAATGTTCCTGTTATTAAGCAATGTATAACTATATATAGTATATATACACATATGTTTAACATAGTACAATCATGTTCTTTTTTTATATATGTAATGTATCTCTATGATTTGTGAGGATTTTTCAGCAAAGACTGATGAAGCAGAAAGGAGAAATTCATTTAAGAAGTGTAAGTTTGGCTCAGTGCCCATAGCTCAGTGGTTACAGCGCCAGCCACTAACCAAGGCTGGTGGGTTCAAACCTTGCCCAGGCCTGCTAAACAACAATGAAAACTGCAAAAAAAAAAAATAGTCAGGGGTTGTGGTGGGTGCCTGTAGTTCCAGGTACTTGGGAGGCTGGGGCAAGAGAACCGCTCAAGCCCAAGAGTTTGAGGTTGCTATAAGCTATGACACCATGGCACTCTATCGAGGGTGACATAGTGAGATTCAGTCTCAACAAAAAAAAAAAAAAAAAAGAAAGAAAGAAAAGAAAAGTGTAAGTTCATCTGTGCTCACTAGCAAGGCCACTAGGCAGAAGGTACTGCAATCTTGTACTTGAATGTTCATCCAATTGTTTTTTATCTTAAGGACACAAGTTCTTGCCTAACTAAAACTTTGTAATACATTCCCATATAGTTTTTGAAGAGGATAGGCTATTTTGTTTTTGATTCCACCTATCAACAGTGTTATTCTTTTCTCTACTCATTCAAAAGTTTAATTCCTATGAGAATCTAAAAGAAATGTTCAAGGATCAAAGGCCTGAGAGAGGGGACCGGGAGTGCAGGGGAGAGTCTGTAATGTAGGAGTTTCCAAGTGCAGGTGATGTAGTCTCAGGTGAAATGCTTAAGGGTAGGAATGAGAAAAGAAGAGTTTCTCAGATCAAGGTAGATTAGAAATTGAACTTCTTTTTTTTTTTTAAGGTGCTTTAATACAATGCTTTATTATTTTATCTTAAAGTTCTGTGAATAATCTAGGATCAACCAGGCAGTTCTCCCTTATACTCAGAAGTTGGCTGGTATGAGTGCCCCTACCTTCAGAACGAGAGAAGATATTTTCATCCTACAAATCTGACAAAGGGCTAATAACTAGAATCTCTACAGAACTCAAACCAAATCAACAAGAAAAGAGCAAACAATCCCATTTAAAAAGGGGGCAAGAAACGTGAAGAGAACCTTCTCTGAAGAAGGAAGACAAATAGTCAACAAACATCTGAGAAAATGCTCATCATGTCCAATCATCAGAGAGAAGAAAATCAAAACCACCCCAAGACATCGCTAACCCCAGTAAGAATAGCCCACTTCGCAAAGTTCCAAAGCTTCAGATGCTGGCATGAGTGTGGAAAGAAAGAACACTTTTATACTGTAGGTGGAATTACAAACTAATACAGCCCCTATGGAAAGAAGCTTGAAGAATCCTTAAAGAACTAAAATTAAACCTTCCATTTGATCCCTCGATCCCATTACTAGGCATTTTAACTTTTAATGCATTGCATCAATTTGCCCTGTCAGAAGACCAAGATGATGGCTATGATAATATTTCACTTCTGATCAACAAAAAAGAATAATGAAGAAATTGGGCTAGCAAATAATCTCAGACCAAAAATCTCAGAGGGAAAATCCTACTAATACTCAACTGTGAATTGAGTGAAGCTAAAGCAAATCCATGTGACCTGTTTGTTGGCAAAGGTAGTGTCTAGGCAGAGGAATACTTGTTCAGGCATGAAAAATAGGCCTGTTACAATGGTCAGTATTCATAGCAGAAAAACGTATTTAAACAAGAAGAAAACATTTTTGTTATGTTTTGCTTTATGCTCTTTTTTAGAGATGGGGATCTTGCTATGTTGCTGAGGCTAGAGTGCCATGGTGTCATCGTAGCTCTTTGCAACCTTGGGATCAAGAAATTCTCCTGCCTCAGCCTCCTAAGTAGCTGGGAAGACAGGCATGTGCCACTGTACCTGGTGAAAAATAATGTATATGTAACACACACACACAGCATATATGTGTATGTACATATAGTGTTTGCGTGTATGTGCATGTACATGTATATGTGTGTGTATATACACATATTTATATATTAATTAAATTCTAGGAATTTCCAGAGTCAGGTTGGTTGATTATCTATCACTCAGGAGCCAATTCCTGCCAGATCCTAGGACAGCTCCCCTGAAGACTCTGCTGACTCTTCAGGTGGTCATAAAGAAGCTGGGCTCCACATTTGATAACTGCTGCCCCAAGCAAGACAAAACACTTCTACTAACACTCACCAGAAAACAGTTTGTGTGTGGAGCCTGTCGTCTCATTTAACCAGTGGTGTTTATATTACAAGTCTGTATTGATTCCATCAGGCAAAAAGAGATATATACTTCTGGCCAATTCTTTAAAAGTTCACTAAGGGAAATTTCTTAAACCATACAAGGATAGCCTCAATGTATATGTGATCACAATCATGAGACACATACATCTCAGATATCCATGAAAGAAGGTACCAAAATAGACGCCTTTATAAACTAAGACAGACCCTACGATAAGAAAACAAAGTTACCTATCAGTTGTGAGTTCAGGACTTGGCCAGCATGGCAAATTCTATGGCTGAACACTCTAACAATACAAAGTATAAACTCTACCACCCAGACCACTACAACTTTAATAGGACAGAAAATGGGTTTAAAAACATTTTTTTTTTCTGATAAGTAATTGCAGACCTTCAGCCAGTTTTAGCCAGCTCGTAGTGGCTGAGCACAAACCATGTGTGTATTCTATAGTTCACCTTCTGACATGAAAAGCCAAATTCCTTCTTATTTTAATGCCAAATCTCCACCCCAAAGTGAACCTTGGATGTATGTTGCACATATATTGATCCATTGCACGTATTTTGCCCCCCCAATAAATATTAATAAATGTAGCTTTTTCCCCAAACCTGCTAGCACTGTGAGGCATAAAACCCAACCTGTCCTTCCTCTCTTCAAAAAGAAAGTACCTTCGACCTATACCAATCCAGTTTGCAACGAACATCACCAGTCAACTCTCCTTTCTACTATTTTGCCATTATGGTGGTCTTTCGTATGATAAAACCATCAAAATGTGTGTCAACAAAATTAAAAGGACGCTATTCTCTGAGATTTCATAGGAGGGGTCAAACTGAAAATTATTTATTATATTTATATATTATATTATGTTATAGAAAAGTATTTAAAATTTTTAAAGACAGATTTCAATTGCATATAAGAAAACATATCCTATTTTAGAAAGATTCAAGAAGTTATAGGAAGAGCAAATACAGAGTGATAATTAACCTAGATAAAAAAAATTACAAAATTTAAATATGCAATATTAAAAGTGAAATTGCCACTAGTAACAGTAAAAGGAGAACTGAGAAAATCAAAAATGTAATCCAAGTGACAGTATCAACCAAGTTCCCAGCAGTAAATGTAATGTACACTGTAATGGATAATTCGAGGAGAATTTAGTAAAGCAAAAATGAAGGCCAGTGTAAGGAAACCAACAGGACATAATATAGTCATATCCCAGGGCCACCAATATAGAAAACTAAAAACATCCTTTGGCCAAAAGGGGAAGAAAATAGGTTGACTATTAATAAACTAATTATCCTATATAACTAGAAGTCCAGGTGCATAATTAGGTTAAAAATGTTCAGAATGAAATTGTTGGTCTTTGTAGATTGATGGAGTTAATCCATGGAAACTCCAATGGATGAAATCTAGGAATAAATGCCCTAATTTCCCTTCCCCTCTATTCCTCTGATCTTGTGTCAATGCCCATGGTGGTCAGACAGAGCCAGAGCTACAGAGCAAGGGGATTCACCGATGCAGGGCACTCAGACCGGATTCTGGAGTGCAGGGGAGGTGGGCAAGGGGATTCACCGACTGGGATTCCAGAGTGCAGGGGAGGTAGGCCAAGGGATTAACGGACACAGGGCATACAGGCTGGGATTCTGGAGTGCAGTTGGGCAAGGAGATTCACCAGGCTGGGATTCTGGAGTGCAGGGGAGGTTGGCCAAAGGTAAAGAATGAATCTGGAAAAATCCAGCACAGTTACAGAAAATGCATTTCTTTTAGAAGGTTGAGGGAAATGAACGATTTCTAATAATTACTAACATTGATTAAAACTTCAGAATATATCTGCATGAGTGTTTCATATGCATTATTTCATTTGATCAACACAGGCACCCTAAGGAATAGTTTTTGTCCCCATTTTTTAATGATATTAATATCAATAATAAAAGTGAAATAATTTAAGTAATTTATTCAAGATCACAGATAGTGGACACTTTTGATCACCTACTCAATATCCCTTCTCCACCATATATCTTCCTGGTAGAACTACATTATATTAAAAAAAAAAAAATTGCTAGTCTCCCACACCACTGCTGTTCAGAAGACAGTCACCTTTTTCTCAAATTCCAGTAGCTGGATCTGCCTGAGTCTAAAATGAGTAACTTTTTGGAATTACTTAGCAGACTCATTGTGGTCCAAGTGTGGACATGTGCCCAAAGACGGCTTAGTTGAGCTGAAGACATGTTTTAATGTTTTGGGATAAGTTTCTCTTTGTATATTTATTTGTTTTTCTAATCATAGTTTATAGAATTCTGTACAGTATAGTAAAGTCAAGCCAAAAAGTTAGCTAGACTTGAGTTTTGATTTCTGAATCTGGCACTTAGAACTCATACATAGCAGTACTGAGCCGCAAGACCCAAACACTTCAGCCCTCACCAGGACTTGATCAATAAAGAAATAAACGATTTTATGTAACTAGAAGTCTGGGGATAGAAAACTCTCTAGGTGAACTTAATCAGCAGCTCAGTGATGTCTTCAAAGATCCAAGGTCCTTCTGTTCCTCGTCCACACAGATTTCAGTGTTCGCTTCATTCTAAGGCTGTCTCCTCTGTATGTCTATGAAGGCTGCCATCAGCAAAGGAGTTCTGAGCTTTCTTATTTGTGCCCAGAAGAGCATTCCTAAGGCGTGGGCAGACTATTGGATCTTAGAGAAATCATCAAGCTGCTTTATGTATTGCAGGAATTTGTAAGGAAGATTTGAGGGTATCTTTCAAGGGGCATTGGATCTGAGGAATGACAGCACCTCTATGTCTGAAGAGTAATCTACCACTGGAATCTTAGTTATGTAAGATATTACATTTCTTTAGGGATTAACACTTTCTGAGCTGGGTGCGGTAGCTCATGCCTATAATCCTGGCACTCTGGGGGGCTGAGGTGTGTAAATCCCCTGGAGTTCAAGACCAGCCTAAGCAAGAGTGAGACCCAGTCTCTACTAAAAATAAGAGTCCCAGCTCCTCAGGGGGTGGGGTGGGAGGTGGGGCAAGAGCCCAGAGGTCTGAGGTTACTGTGAGCTATGATGCCACAGTACTCTACACAGGGTGACAGAATGAGACTTTGTCTCAAAAAACAAACAAACAAAACTAACCACCAACCGAACGAACAAAAAAACATCTTTTGAGCCAGTACTTTTGTTACCTGAAGCCAAAAGCATGCCAGTGTGCTACATAAAACTTGTAAGTGGTAAATCCAAAGTCCTCAGTTCAAGTCTATTTCACTCTTGTGCCTCAGTTTTAACTACTATCTTATGACTTCTGATAAGTGATAAGAATATAGAGAAGAAACCAGCCTAACCTAAGAATTTAAAGTATTGGCAAAAATGAATCCAAAACTGTCAGAATGAAAACAATAATAATGTTTTCGTAACATTTTCCTGAGCTTCAGAAAACATGAAATTCAAACAGACACACTAAGTTATGGTAAAAATTAATTAAAAATTAAAGCAGTTCGATAAATTTGCAATTTACTTACAAATTATAAGTATAAAACTACAATTATCCATCCAGGGAAGTTAGCAAATGTTTCTATCCAGCTATAGAGAAAACTGGAGTGCAGGGCCATCTAAATCCAAAATAATTATAGCAATTTTCTAATATAATTGAATCATTTGATCTAATTTACCTTTTTATACATCTTCAGGTAAAATTACTGCACACTGCCAATAGAGCCTTAAATAATAAACTCCTCAAAGATGTAAAATTAGCCAATCCGTGCTAAGCATGAGAGAATCTTCCCAGTTGGAAAGTGCAGCTGTGTGGCCACCAGCTAACTCCTGATGATGATCAGCAAATTAGTAGATTGGTTCAAAAACTAATCCTTTTCTTATTTAACTGACAGCTAATTTCCTCATTCAATGCTATTAGTATACCAAATGGCTTTGGGGAATTTTTTGTTGTTATTGTGTTCTGTTCTTAGCCTGAAAAATTACTAGTCATGATAAGACATTAACTGTTGCTGGTGTGGAGGCGATTTTTCTTTCCCCTGTGTACACATACATGCATATATGGATGTATTATATATATTTATATGTATTTATTATATATTGTTATAGATAATACAAATTATACATATAAAACCTAATCTGTTTTTGCAGTGATTTCAGTTGTCAAAACTAGAAATCTGAGCATCCTCTTATATTCCTGCTCTCTCAAAACCTGTACAGTCCAAATTGTCCTTGTTCTTAGTTGCTTTTTTTTTTTTTTTCGACCTTATTTATCTCTCCCATTTGTCTCTTACTTTCCTGGATTGTTTGCCTATATTTAGGTTTTCATCAAAATAAGCAGCAGGAAGCTGGTCTCAAAGTGTTCACATTAATTTCCCCCCTCTTCTTCCTTCTATATTTATAAAACAAATATCAGATGTCACCCTTCTGTTCAGAATGCTTCAATAACTTTATATTATCTCAATGGAAAGAGAATTTCAAGATTCTCTTTGTTTTATCCCTCATTAAATGAGTGAAAGAATACCCTTGCTAGAGTTATTGTCCTCATGGAAAATCTGGTCTCTTGATTAGAGGATGCCCTTTCTGGCGCGTGGCTAGTGCAGGAGATGAGTGTTAAGGAGCATGCAGATAGGACACTTTCGCCTTGGGACTTGTTCTCGTGAAATCTTTATCACTCCCTCATGGTGGTTGGTGGTACACATATTCATGTATTTTCTCTCTCTCTCTATGTCTTTCCCTCTTTCCTTTCTTGTTTTTTTTTTGTTGTTGTTTGTTTTGTTTGTTTGTTTATTTGTTTTACTCACCATTCTTTAACCCTAGTGTGGAAAGATTCTGACAGTGGAATCTCCAGTTAAGGGTTAAGTTGGCAGTTGGCAGCTTCCAAGGAGGGCTTTCTTTCTTTCTTTTTTTTTTTTTTTTTGGAGACAGAGTCTCACTATGTCACCCTCGGTAGAGTGCTGTGTTGTCACTGCTCACAGCAACCTCAAACTCTTGGGCTTAAGGGATTCTCTTGCCTCAGCCTCCCAAGTAGCTGGGACTACAGGCACCCGCCACAGTGCCTGGCTATTTTTTGTTGCAGTTGTCATTGTGGATTTTAGCTGACCCAGGCTGTGTTTGAACCTGCCAGCCCTGGCGTGTGTGGCTGGCACCATAACCACTGAGCTACGGGCTCCAATCCCCAAGGAGGGCTTTCAATCAATACTATTATTATATGTTTCTTAGACTGACATCTAATACAAAACCAAAGAAGTTCTTCCTCCACTAAACCAGTTCTGGAGGTGGGTGCCGGAGGTGAAGGTCTTATGGCGAGGAAGGTGCAGATTTGCTTAGTGTGCCTGCCCTATGGTAATTTTCTGCGGGGACCTCCACGGAGGCAATAGTGGCAAGGCAGGCATCAGGAGTTCAAGATTTTTGATCCCCAAGCCAAAGCATCTCCTCAATGACTGTACTAAATGGATTAACATTTGGAATAGGAAGGGCGGTGTGTTTTGGGTCTGTTTCTTGTTAATCTTTCTTAAAGTCTCTTCCCCATTCTCCCTATTTACCTTGCTCTCTAGTTGTAACTAAAGTGTTTACTCTTTCTCACTCTTGTAGCCATATTTTTAAAACTCTATCCCCTTTTTTGTATATACTGCCAGCAGCCAGCAAACTCTCAATCTTTAAAGAATCAATGTAAATATCATTTTATTATGTGCTCTTTGAGAAACTTTATTATTAAACACCTAAAACAATTAAAATTATCATTTAATTCTTCACTATGCTGTGAACTCCTGTGTGTAATTACTGTGTTCTATTATTGTTGTACTTCCAAAACCAAGAGCAGCCCTTGAAACTTAGTGTACTTACTATATTGAGAAACACAGGCCTTGGAACCAGACACATGAGTTTAGAATATTGGCTCTGCTACAGTTACTTTGGAAAAAAGGGCTGAACCTTCTAAGCTGAATTACCTCCCATTTATTTGTTCACTGATATATTCATTTTTAGTCATTCACCAAACACACTGAAAACCTACTGGCAGTCATTCTGATTAGGTGCTTACATAGAGTAAGCAAACAAGACAAAATTGTGTAGCATGTTATAGTTAGAGAGTATTCATGGAAAAATTAAAGATCAGAAAAAAGGCAAATGGAATTCTTGGGAGGTGGCACATGATATTTCTATACAGGGCGGTCTCGTCAGTCTCTTTGGCAGGTGATGTGTAAGCAGTGATTTAAAAAAGGCACAGATGTCCAGGAAAGTGTAGTTCAGGCAAAGAGATGAACCAAGGGGAAGTCTCTAAGGCAGGATTATGCCTGACAGGTAAGCCTAGGACACCAGTGTGGCTATAACAGAATGAGGGGTGAGGGCACAAAAGAAAAGGAGAACTTGATTGTGAGGGCTCTTGAAGGCTGTTGGAAAGATTTGGGTTTTTACTCTGAACATAAGGAAAGGCCATTGGAAGGGCTGGGGCAGAAGAAGGAAGGGCACCATTCTACATGCCAGCAAATCTTCTGGTTGTTGTGCAGAAGCCTAGATAGTAAGAAGACACAGTTGCAGCATTCCAGGTGAGAGATGATGTAGATTGGATTGGGCCATGCACTACAGAGGGTGAAAATTGATCATATGCTTTTTTGCTCTTATTGAGACGGAGTCTGAGTGTTTTGAGAAAATTAGAACCACTGGCTGAAAGTAAAACCGAAAATAAATGTGAATAATAGCAAGAGAAAAGCAAGCAGATATAAGAGGCACCAAGGTATTCATACACCACTAGTAAAGTTGCTAAAGATGAGCTCCTTATTTAATAGTTAAATTTGTACTATAAACTATGTTAGGTAATGTCTACATTGTTGCTTCTAGAAAAGCAATCTTCCAAAATATGCTCTCCCAACTTGAAAAAAAAATTACATTCTAAAAAGTTAATTTGAGATCATTGATTTATACAGTAAGGCTCACATAAGGTCCTCAAACTTTTTAAACAGGGGGACAGTTCACTGTCCCTCAGACCATTAGAGGGCCGGACTATAGTTTTTTACACTTTATGGGGGCAAGACATGATTGCAAGAGGGACTTTACCTAACAATTGCAATCAGTGTAACCTGGCTTATTGTACCCTCAATGAATCCCCAACAATAAAAAAAAAAACAAAAAAAAAAAACTATGAAACAAATTCCTATGCACACTGCACATATCTTATTTTGAAGTAAAAAAACAAAATGGGAACAAATACAATCACACCACCTCATGTGGCCCGTGGGCTGTAGTTTGAGGACCCTGCACAAAGTCTAGAATTTACCATGATAGAAAATACTATCCTAATTCTCACAATCTATAACAATTGTTATTATTTTGTCTGATACATGTAACACTACACATTGCCCCGTAATGGTTAGCTTGCATGATACTTATAATGATTGCAGCATAATTATGAAAAACAAAAGGAATTGATAGTTGTTAATATTTTTTTTAAATTCTTGCAAGTCATGAAACGAACTGGAAAAATGGGATGATGTTGAAGTAATTTTCTTTATTTAAAAATCAGGACATTTCTGGGAGGGAAGGGAAAGTTAGAAGAGAAATCATAACTGTAGTGATTGTCTTCTTTAAAAAAGCATTTGAAAAAGATTACAGGCAAAGGACAGAGTTCTTTTCTTTTCCAGGAATCATAATTTATACGATTTGATACTATAATTTTTTAGATTAAGCATACTTGATCATTTTCCTCATTTGTACTTTTTCTGCATCCTTGCCCTACACTTTTTATCATTTAATTACCTTATCAATCATTGTTCCTCCTTTAGTTCTGAAGTACTACTGAAAATCATCTCCACAGTGTTGGAAAGCAAAATTGATTTGCTCTTTTTCCATCTCCCTCTCTTTCTCCCTCTCACCCCCCTTTTTCTCTTTTAACTAGTAAGGACTGAGCCCAACATAGCTTAAAATTGTATGTTAGATTTTAATAGGATGGTTAAGTGTTTATTAGACTTCTACCTTTTCTCTGGCAGTTGCAGAAATCTAGTGTAAGAAATAACCATAGAACAAAAATGAAAATGATATATTAGGACACTCAGGAGAACTGAGCAAGCCTCTCGTGGATTTTTTCTTAATTATATCCAAACAAAGACAAGCAAATACAAAAACTAAAGACAAACAGATACACGCACATTTAATAATTCAAGAAAATTATTTATTCCTCATTGGTTTACTTTGATGATTCACTGTTGGAAAGAAATATAAGCAAATAAACTTAAACACTTAATACAGCCACCAACAAAGGTGTTATTTTTCCCTTCTTGGCTATTTAATATTAAGATGTATGCATTGTGAGGATTCAGGGATAGAAGAGCTTCTGAAAATATGCTAAAATCATTGTTTTATCTGTGTGGCTCATTTCATTTTCTTTAACTTAATTTTTATTAAATCATAACTATACATTTGTGGGGTGTGTGGTTCATTTCAATGAATATAAAGTTTTTGTAAAGAAGCAGATATCATGTAGGTGCTGATGACAACAAATAGAATTAAACAAATAAATAAATAAGAGTGTATCAGACGACTTGCCTTCACAGAGTAAATGAGATATTCTGGACAGCATCTTGGAATATAAAAACAGACATTATGGTCAGTAAAATCCAAAGTGTTAGGTTTAGTTAATAGTAATATGCCAATGTTTATTCCTTAATTATGAGAAATGTACCCTTGTAGAGTAAGTTATTAACAGTAGGGGAAGTTGGCTGAGGGATGTTACAGGGAGCTCTCTGCACTGTTTTGTAACTTTTCTGTAAGTCTAAACTGTTCTAAATGGCCCAGCATGGTGGCTCACACCTATAATCCTAGCATTCTGGAAGGCTGAGACAGGTGGCTTGCCTGAGCTCAGGAGACAAGACTGGGCAAGCGTGAGAGCCCATCTTTCCTAAAACTAGAAAAATTTCCCAGGCGTTGTGGTGGGCATCTGTCGTCCCAACTACTAGGCAAGAAGAGCCCTTAAGCCCAATAGTTTGAGGTTGTCGTGAGCTATGACATCATGGCATTCTCCCCAGGGCAACAGAGACTCTGTCTCAAAACAAACAAACAAACAAAATAAAACCCAAGGGGACAAAAAAAAAGAAAACAACAAAATGATTTTAAAATGTAAAGTTCATTTATAAAGTGACAGGGAGAAAAAACCTGAAATTTTTGTATAGCAGCAGATAAGCAACATTGTCTTTTGCCATCACCTAGCCACCAGAAAGCCTGGCTCATAAACATGGCTTTAGAAGATTCTAGGCAGAATACAAAAAGTTCCACTCTCTTTTTCAACTCTGTAGGATCAAAGAGAAGCAAAAATGTACTAAGAAAGAAGTGATTTGGTTTTTAAGTTGAATTTAGAGGAAATAAAGAAGGCCCAGACGTTTTTCCAGGTAGCAAAATAGTTCTTCAATTGTGAAATGATCTCGGGGCAAAGATCAAATCCATGGCGATATTAGAAAACGTCTTCTTCATGTAAGTTAAAATAGATTCAAGGTGAAATTCTAAAATCATTTGCCAGGACCTAAAAAAGATATAGTCAACCCATAAATGCTTTTAGCCAGGAAAAAAAAAAAAAAAACCTTGTAAAAATGTTAAAGGAATTCTTAGCAGAACCTCCATTAAGATTCTGTTAATGTTATTATACAAAGTGTTAAATTGTGTAAAGATCTAAGGACTTTTGTGTAAGAACCTGTTAAGATTCTAAGAATCTTAAATCTATTTTCTCACAACAGCCACACCGCAAGCTCAAGGCAAAAAATACCCTGTCTGGAAAAAATGTTTCAGGTGCGATTAGAAAATGGATAGTAATTAAAAACATAGAAGGTCCACAAATTTTTAAGGAAATTATGTATCAACTTTGAAAGAGGCAGCAGTAATATAAATTTAAAAGAGGCCTATAGATTCCTGATCTTCTATGGGAAGAACAAAGAGAGAAAATTGCTCAGTATCAAACATGTCATTTCTTATGAGGAAAGGATGTTTCAAAGGGGAGAATCAAGCATCTTGAGGGCATAGCAAGAGATTTGGTAAATGTTTTTCCCACGGTGCCTAATAAAGGATTTTAACTAAAGAACTGACATCACAGGCCCAGGAGAACTTCAGAACTGCTGCGGGCCAGCAACTGCAATGAGCTTTTTATTTTCCTTTCTTTGGATGAAAGTGTATATTAAAAATTTTCCAGCCTTACCTCACCAGTGTATGAATGTTCAGTACATGTATAACAAGTAAATATCTTTTGTTTACTAGTGTTCAGGTTGAGAAAAACTATACCCACTATGCTTCACCAGCAGCACAACTATATTTAGATGACAAACCTATTTGTCTATGAATCTTAACCTGGTGTCATAGTGGAATAAATGATGTGGCCTTTTGGAGGCTATCAGTGTTTTTTTCATTAGAAGTATAAATAATATTTGCCCAGAGGACAAACTGTTGTTGCATATTAAAAATGGTCAATTAACCAATTAACTTAGTAGAACATGAGACTTAAAAATGGCTAATTTTTTTTTTTATATTTGTCCTATTGAGAAAGAGTTTTATCATACCGTCTCTTGAATCTGACTATTTTGATAATAGAATACAATAGAAGTTTATGAAGAAGGTATGGAAGGTTCCAGATCTAGGTCTTAACAACCTATCATATTCTACTCACGGTCTCTCATCATTCTAGAAAAAGCAAGTTACTATAGTAGAAGTCCAGCTTCAATGATATTGCCATACTGTGACAAAGTGTCAACTAATAACATGGAAAAGCTCTATGGGGAATGGACAATGTTGATAAGTTTCCAGCTTCCAGTGATTTCATTCCAGGCAGCAGACAAGTCACCGAAGGAGATGCCTGGGATACGTCAGCCCCAGCAGATGAGGGTGGAGAAGGAAAATACCTAAGGCACATGCCACTAATTGGACTGTTGTAACTATTCTCAGCTCTTTGAGATACCCCTGGCATCATGGAACAGAGATGAGGCATCTGCACTGCAGCGTGCTGAAATTCCCGACACATGGAGTCAGGAGCAGAATGAACATGTTGTTACTTTATACCACTGAGTTTGGGGAGATTTCATTATGTAGCAACAGGTAAATGTTAGATGATTAGAGGATTGTCTGCAACATAGTAACTGTTTTACAATTGTTATATAAAAATAAAATAAAAGTAATTTGTCCTTCTTCTCCCTTCTGTGCGTAGGATTGAGATTTTAGATGACCTTTTAATGTCCACATATTTATCAATTTGACTTTCTTTAATAACTTGACTTTCAATTGATTGATTTGGAATTTATCTGTTGAGCAAATCTACCTAAGAAATTTGCAACTCTGTATTCATAGTAGGTGAGGAAAGGGAAGAATATCCAGTTAAGCATAAAGTTGCTTTGGTGTTTATGGTAGAGAATAAATATTATCAATTCTTAAGAGCTAGCACACAATTGGATTTTGGAAAGACCAAAGGCTGTGGCCCCTGGTGTCTTATAATAATCATTTAACACCATTCAGACCCCTTTTGGTGGCCTCAGCTTCCTACTCTCCATTATATGGTTGCAAATATAAATGTGTATGTCAGGAATAAACTATGAAATTAGTGGAGACTTGAAATATTTTAGTAATCTCAGAGAATATAAAATACTTGTAAAAATCTCTGTTATTGAGTAACTTATAGTTAGGAACATTTGGTCTAAGATTTGCTGCTATGTCGTGAGGGATGGATATCATGCACCAAATAAAATTTACTGTGGTTACATTATTCAAAAGAACTCTTTTTCTTTCAATAACCCTCAGTGTCAAGAATGCCAACAATAGGTATGAGCAGTCTTAGAAACCATGCCAGGTCCATGGATTTATGGAATACGAGGGAGACTATGTTTATACTGGTTTACTAGTTTCTAAATTGAAACAAGTTTATTTATTTATAATTAATTTACTCCATAAATGTACACTGGATATACATGGGATATGTCAGCCCCAGCAGATGTGAGTAGAGAAAGAAAAATACCTAAGACTCATGTGATGTGCTGGGCTCTCTTCTGGGTACAAAAGAAACAGTTATCTATACAACATTCCTGACTTGTTGATCTTAGGTCCTAGGGAGGAAGACAGACAATAGGAAAAAAAAAAAGAGAGAGAGAGAGAAGATATTATAATGTAATGACAAGTATGATCATTTCTATTTTAAAAAATTAAAAACTATCAAAAGGGCAAAGCACAATGGGGGTATGCTCCTATTTTAGATATTATGGTCAGATTGAAACTTTCCTGAGCAGGTATCCTTTGAGCAGAAGCTTGTACCAGGGCGTACCAGGGTAAGAGATGTTAATATTTGGAAGCAAAACTTTCCAGACAAAACAGAAGGACTTGGTGCAGCGGTCCCTGTGTCAGAAGCATAGTGATTAAGGGGAAGAGCTATACGTCAGATTGGAGAGATAATCAAAGGTAGATCATGCAGAAGCTTAAAGGCTAAGGAAAGGATCTCAACTTTATTCTAAGGGTGATGGTTTATCAAGCAGTTAGATATGGCTGTGTAATGTATTAATCTAAACTTACTGGCTTAAAACAGCAGGCTTATTAAGCATGTGAACCTGCTGATTATCTGAGTGGTTCAGCTGATCTTGGCTGGGCTTGCTCAGCATTAGTGCTTAGCTCACGGGTGAGTGTGGATGCTGCCTGTTTTAGGATGGCCTCAGCTGGGATGACTAAGCTTTAGTCCATATGGCTTCTAATCCATTATAAGTCTAATGGAGCAGGTAGGGGTTTAAGAGTATGTGCATGAAATGAAAGAATTAATATTATTAACAGACCATACTACCAAAAACACTCTACAGATTCAATGCAATCCTTATCAAAATACCAATGACACTACTTACAGAAATAGAAAAAAGAAATCCTTGTAGTCCCAGCTAGGTAGGCTGAGGCAAGAGGAGTTCTTGATCCCAAGAGTTTGAGGTTTCTGTGAACTGTGACGCCATGGCACTCCATCCAGGCATCAGAGTGAGACTCGGTCTCAAAAAAAAAAAAAAAAGAAAAAAAAATAAAGAAAAAGAAAAGAAATAGAAAAATTATTCTAAAATTTATGTGGCACTACAAAAAGCCAAATAGCCAATAAAATTCAAAGTGACCCCAAAAGAATAAAGCTAGAAGCTCCACGCTACCTGAACTTAACATATACTTCAAAGCTATACTAACCACAAAGCACAGTCTGGTATATACATACATACGAAGCAACGGAACAAAACAGATAACCAAGAAATAAACTAACTGTTTACAGCCAACTGATTGTCAACAAAAGCACCAAAAACTTATATTGGGGAAAAGATGCCCTCTTTAATAAATAGCATGTGGAAAACTGGATATCCATATGCAGAAGATGAAATTAAATACCTATCCCTCACCATACACGAAATGAACTCAAATGGGTTAAAGACTAACATATAAGACCTGAAGCTATAGAACTACTGGAAGAAAAGAGGTGAAATGTTTCAGGACATTGTTCTTGGAAAATATTAGATGGATAAGACCTTGAAAGCACAGGCAACAAAAGCAAAAATAGACAGGAGGGATTATTCCAAACTAGGAACTTCTGCATAGCAAAGGAAATGATCAACAGAGTGAAGGGACAATATTCAGAACAGAAAAAAATATTTGCAATCTATTTATTAGATACTGAGTTGTTAGCCAGAATATAAAATAAACTCAAACACCCTAATAGCAATGAAAAATAATTCAACTAAAAATGGGCAAATCATCCAAATAGACATTTCTCAAAGTCAGGCATAAAAATAAGCAACAGGAACGAGTTATACAAAAATGATCAACATCCTTGAATCATTCATCCTGGAAATGAAAATCAAAACCACAATTCTCATCTCACCGCAGGTAGAAGGACGGAAAGTGCCAAAAAGACAAAAAATAAAAAATGTTGGTGAGGATGCAGATAAAAGGGAAATTTTACATGCTATAGACAGAAATGAAAATTAGAACATCTGCTATGAAAAATAGTACTAAGATTCCTCAAAAAAACTAAAAATAGAACTACCATATGATCTATCATTTCAACTATTGGGTATTTATCTAAAGGAATGGAAATTGATATTTTAAAGAGATATTGGCAGTGTCATGTTTTTCATGGAATATTCAAGTCCTTTATTGTCATTTCAACAATGGTCACAGCATCTTCACTAGAGTAAAGTCTGTCTCAAGGAACCTCTGCCTTGCTCATTTGTAAGGAACGACTCTGTCCATTCAAGTTTTATGACATGGTGATAGCAGTTCAGTCACATCTTCAGGCTGCACTTCTAACTCCAAGAATCTTGCTGTTCTCTTCACATCTGCATTTACTTCCTCCTCTGCAGTCTGGAATCCTTCAAAGTTGTCCAAGAGTTGGAATCAATTTCTTCTAAACTCCTATTTATGTTGATATCTTGAATGCTTTTCAGAAGATTTTCAGTATCCTTCACCCAAATTCTTGAGAGGAATCAGAGTTTATGGCAGCCTTACAAAATGTGCTTCTTAAATCGTTAGATTACGTCTTGATCCATGGGTATAGAATTAACACTATGTTAGCAAGCTTTAAGATAACATTCATATCCTTTTCTATTTTCATGAGAGTACTTGAGTGACCAAGTGTGTGGTAAATGAGAAATAGTACTTGGAAAGGATTCTTTTTTTCTGAGCATTAGTTCTCAACAGTGAGCTTAAAATATTCAGTAAACCATGTTGCAAACAGACGTGCTATCATCCAGGCCTTGTTCCTTTTATTGAGCCTGGGAAGAATAGAGTTAATGTAATTCTTAAGGAGCCCAGGATTTTGAGTGGTAAATAAGCATTGTCATCAACTCAAAGTCACCAGCTGTATTAGCTCCTACTAAGAGAGTGAGTCTGTTCTTTGGAGCTTTAAAGTCAGGCATTGACTTTTCCTCTTCACCTGTGAAAGTCCCAGATTGCATCTCATTCCTATGTAAGACTGTTTGGTTTACAGTGAAAATCTGTTTTCCAGCATAGCCACCTTCATGAATGATGTTAGTTAGATTTTCTGGATGACTTGTTGGAGATTCTCCATCGGCAATTACCACCTCACCTTGCATTTTATGTTGTGGAGGTTATGTATGTCATCAACCAAACTCTGCTAACTTCAAAGTTTTCTTTTGAAGCTTCCTCAGTCTTCATAGAATTGAAGAGAGTAAGGGTCTTGTTCTGAGTTAGACTTTGGCTTATGGGGAACTTGTGGCTGTTTTGATCCTCTATCCAGACTACTAATGCTTTTGCCATCTGACCAATAGGGCTTTTTTACTTTCTTATCACTTACAGGTTCACTGGAGTAACACATTTAATTCACTTCAAGAACTTTTTCTTTGCATTCACATCTTGGCTAAATCTTTAGCACAGGAGAACTACTTTTCAGCCTATCTCAGCTTTCAACATGCTTTCCTCACTGAACTTAAACATTTCCAGCTTTTGATTTAAAGTGAGAGATATCCAATTCTTCCTTTACTCAAACACATTAGAGGCCATTGAAGGGTTATTAACTTGCCTAATTTCAATAGTGTTGTGTCTCAGAGAATAAGGAGGCCCAGGGAGAGGGAGACGGCCGGTCGTTAAAGCAGTTAGAATACACGGATTTGTAGATTAAGTTTGCAGTCTTCTATGGGCATGGTTTTTGGTATCCCCAAACAATTACAATGATAACATTGAGTCCACTGGTCACAGATCACCACAATAGATGTAATAATAATGAAAGAGCTTGAAATATGATAGAACCTCCATAGTTGACCACCTCCCTGCGTGACCTCAAGCTAATTTTCATAGACCGGACATGCACCACATGTACTCAATGGAAGTTCCTTGTGTTGAGCACCTCCTTATGTTGACCAGTTTGTTACAGTCCGTTCGTTGGTCAACTTACAGAGGTCTACTGTTTGTGAGAATTATTAAAATGTGACAGAAAAAAACAAAGTGAACATGTGCTTTTAGAAAAATAAGCCTATGGACTTACTCCACGAAGGGTTGTCACGAACCTTCAATTTGTGCAAAATGCAATAAAATGAAGTGTAGTTAAGATGGTGGAATTTCAATGTTTCCAACACAAAGAAATGATAACTATGTGAGGTAATGGATACCTTCATTACCCCAATTTGTATCATAATATCACACTGTACTCCATAAATATGTATGGCAAGTATTGTGTGAAAATTTAAAGAGTAAATATAAAAACCCGGATGGCCTCAAGATCCCTTCTTGTTGCATTCTGTTAGCCAAAAAGGTCATAAGATCAGCCCAGATTAAAGGAATAGGAAATAAACTTCACCTTTTGATAGCAGCAGCTACAAAGTTACAAAGGAGAATGGAGAATTTAAAGCACTTTTATCTTCAATTGACAATAGGATTTCATAGGAAATTGAGGGAGTGGCAATGGCAGAAGTGGTATTTGATGAGTTCTATTTGAAATGTGTTGAGTTTGTGATTCCCATAGAATTCCCAAATAATGATGTCTTAGAGTTAGTTAGAAATACTACACACAGGTTTGGAATTAGGGGGAAAGTCCTGAGCTGTATATAAATATCTTAGAGTTGGCAGGGCCTGTAGCTAAGTGAGTAGGGCACCAGCCTTCACCGAGGCTGGTAGGTTCAAACCCAGCCCAGGCCAACTAAAATCAACAATGACAATTGCAACAAGAAAATAGTCGGGCATTGTGGGGGGTGCCTGTATTTCCTGCTACAGGGGAGGCTGAGGCAAGAGAATCGCTAAAGCCCAAGAATTTGAGGTTGCTGTGAGTTGCGATGCCACAGCACTCTTCTGAGGGCAACAAAGTGAAACTTTGCCTAATATATATATATATATATATATATATATATATATATAAAAGAAGAAGAAGAATATCTTAGAGTTATATGCATAGGAATGTATTTTGTAAGTAACTATCAGGTTGTAATTGGGATATTCCAAGGAGAAGTATAGCATTAACCAACAAAAGAAAAAAAGAAGAAAGAAAAGAAAAAATGAAAGACTACAACAAAGGTTTTGACAAGAGGAAAGGCTAAACATATAATCTATGTATGTCAATAAATCTTAAATCAAATTTAGGCATATTTATGTTTTTTCATCTGCTTAGGCTAAGCTGCTATAACAAAATACCATAAGCCCCATGGATTAAATAACACGTTTATTACTCATAGTTCTGTAGACCGAGAAGTCCTATATTAGTGTGCTAGCATAACTGGATTCTAGTGAAGGCTTTCTTTCTGGCTTGCAGACAGCTGCCTGCCTCCTATTTTTTTTTTTTTTTTTATGCCTTATGCTGTTGTGTGTTTGTGTGTGAGAGAGAGAGAGGGAGGGAGAGAGAGAGAGAGAGAGAGAGAGAGAGAGAAAGGGAGAGAGGATGCTCTGGTCTTCTTTTCTTCTTATTATTAAAACACTATTTCCTGGCTCAGTGCCTGTAGCACAGTGGTTATAGTGCCAGCCACATGCACTGAGGCTGGTGGGTTCGAGCCCAGCCCAGGCCAGTTAAACAACAATAACAACTGCAACATGAAAATAGCTGGGTGTTCTGGCGGCCATCTGTATTCCCAGCTATTAGGGAGGCTGAGGCAAGAGACTCTCTTAAGCCCAAGAGTTTGAGGTTGCTATGAGCTGTGATGCCATAGCTCTCTACTGAGGGTGAAAAAATGAGACTCTGCCTCAAAAAAAAAAATAATAATAATAAATAAATAAATGAAACACTAATTCCATCATGGTGTTCTTGCTCTCTCAATATCATTTAAACCTGATATCTCCCAAAGCTCTGACTTCTGAGTATCATCACATTGGGGATTAGGGATTCAACAAGTGAATTTAAGAAGTCCAGAACAGTCTATTACAATAGTATTGGTGTAAGGCAGGATAAAGAAAGCTGATAAATATTTAATATTTATATATTGGTTAAGTGTTCTGTATTAGAAAGAGTAAAGCCAGCTAAGAGTAGAGTGTATAGCAAACTGTGTCTATATTTAAGATGGAGTGGTCAGGAAAGACTTTCTGATACATTGTTATTTATTTCTAAGTGATTTCTCCTAGTCTCCTGTTATTTGCATTTTTATATATATACATTTAATGTATAGTATATGGCATACATACCCTTCCCCTGAGCTTCTGCATTAAGCCATAGGTCTGTTTCTGCCCCACTGCCATCATTGTTGAAAGCAATTTTGAGAAAAATAAAACAAAACTATTTAAAAACACCAATGTGGCCAGAAAAGAGCTGAAGAGCAATGACAGCAATTGACGCTGGAGAGGGACCAGATCTCAAGAGCCTTATTAACTCTGTTCCAAAGTTTGAACTTTGATCTTTACCCCATGGCCACAGAATTTATTTCAGGCTTCAGCATTTCAGTGCTTCATGTGGAATGCCAGTCCTCATGACCAGGAGGAGAATGGGTGGATTTTATACATGTGGGATTTGGGTACTGGGATAATTCAATAAGCAGAGCATGGATTTACCATGGAGACATTAGAATATTGTTCCCAAAACACGTTAAATAGCAAGCATGCTTGTTATCAGCATAACCAGCGTAAAGTCTCTAGGACTTGATGATCCTGGACTTGGGGTCTACATTTTCAGATTCCTTAGCTGGTTTACTTCTTGTGAAGTTGTAGGAGTTAGAGGAACTAGAAGTACTTTAAAAGACAGGAGGTTCGAAAAAGACCACCTTTCTAGGTTCCTTTCCTATAAATGTTGTTCCAACAGCAAAAGCTTCCATTTCAGTCCCAGCTTTCAATTTCCCCTGGCACTTTCCAGCCCAAGCTATGCTCTGCCCCTCAGAGATCTGAGACAAGCCACACAGAAGGTTTTCCCCTAAGCTGTCATTTTCTGCTTTGATTCTCCTAGTCCACTGATTTTCAATTGGTGTGCCGTGAGAGCATCTTAGGTGTGCCATGAACATTTTTAAAGACCATTAATTAAATTATTTTCAAAAGAAGTTCAAAGCACAGTATGTATCTTCTTGTTTTTTGCTCTTTTTTTTTTTCATCAACGTAATTAGTGTGTCACAGAAGTTTAACTATAGGTTCAAGTCTGGTGTGACATTAAAAAGGGCCTAACCTATAGGATGGTAGCAGATTTGTAGTTACCAATACCTGAATTACCTCAACATTACTTTTTAAACATATCTATCTTGTTCTAACCATGGAAGCCATTGACAATAAAGTATCTTTCATTTGAAATGAAGAATGTTTTTTTTCTGGTTTTCAGACTACTCTTATCCATTTTTGTAATTTTCGCTCTCCATCTCCTCAACTTTGTACTCTGATGATTGCAGAATTTGTTTTAGAATCACTAACTGGGGTGACTGTTCCAATTTTTCAAGGGGAAATTATCGAATTCTACACTGTTGGGACAGGGAGATGTTTGTCTTAAATTCACAGAATTTTCCAGCAAGTATCTTCACCTTCTACATAACAGTAAATGTTAATGAAAAAAATTAGCAACTAAGCAAAGGAGACACAGAATGGGCAAGGGAACATTGAAGTCATAAATATCAATTAGTCTTGAGATATGTTATAGAGAGAAAAACATAAAGGCAAACTGCTATTTTGTCTCTCGATTGTTACTATATACAAGGATCAGCAAACACTGACCAGGTTTTTCCCTTCACTCAATCACCAGGAGTCCTGAGCCTCTTCAACTGTCTGAGCAGCATTTGTGTTTGGTCCCTTCTTTGAATTCCTAGGTTCAAGTCATATTTATTACCTTTTCTAAAAAAAGGTTTTGATATACATATGATAGTTGTGTATTTTTTGAGGGTACATGTGATTATTACACACAATGTGTTATGATCAAATCAGGGTAACGGGGTTATCCGTCACCTAAAACATATCTGATTTTTTCTTAGGGACATTCAAACTTTTTTCTTCTAGCTATTTTGAAAACAACAATAATTATAGTTAACTATAGTCAGTCTTCTGTTCTATTGAACCCTAGGTCCTATTCCTTCCATTTAACTGTATTTTTATCCCTGTTAATCTGTCTTTCTCCTTCCCTTCTCCCTACTCTTCCCAGCTCTGCTAACCACTAATCTACTCTATATATCTATGAGATTCACTTATTTGTTTAAGCTCTGACATATGAAGGAATTGGATATCTGTCTGTATGTATTTGGCTTATTTCATTTACCATAACGACTCCTAATTTCATGTGTGTTGCAGCAAATGTCAAGATTCTGTTCTTTTTCTTGAATGGTTGAAGAATAATCTCTCATGCATAGGTAGACCATGTTTTCTTTATCCATTCAGCAGTGATGGGCATTTAGGTTGATTATTACCTTTTTCTCTTGCCCACCCTTAATAAGGGCAGTTGTTTCCTGCAGTGACTAATATCTGGATTTCCTCAAATGTTTCAACATTTGGCTAACCCATTGCCTGCTTGCAATAATACCTCCTATGGGTTCTGTTTTAATTTACTAGGACTTTACTAACAAAAATGGGAAAAGGTTAAAAAAAATCATCCCTCATATAATTTATTTAAGGTATGTATGTGTATATGACTCAATGTAAATACATGAAATGTTGTAAAAATATTATATCTAAGCAAGAGTGAGACCCCATCTCTAAAAATAGCTGGGTGTTGTGGTATGCACCTATAGTCCCAACTACTTGGGAGGCTGAGGCAAGAAAATCTCTTAAGCCCAAGAGTTTGAGGTTGCTGTGAGCTATGATGACACAGCACTCTTCTTAGAGCAGCAAAATGAGACCCTGTCTCAAAAAAATATATATATATATATAAATATATATACATATTTTATAACTAGATAATGGAGATTCTGGGTGATTTTAATTATTTCATTTCCTAATATTTTCTATGCAAGACTACCTCATCAATTAGGGAAAAGTTATAAGTGGTGATAATGTCATATTGGCTGTTAGGAATCAAAGTGTTCCTCACTTCTGGGTTTCTGGAGGCCTGGATGTTCTAGGAGGTTATTCACAAAGTATGTTCTGTGGATCATGGATCATTTGTGCTAGAGTAGCGTGGCATGCCAGCTTTAAAAAAAAAAAAAAAATTATTGGTTTCTCTATGGAGCCAGGGTCTTTGGATCAGTGCCAGAAATCTGAAGCTTCACAAGTGCCCCAGGTGGTTCTTATGCATATGTTGAACTTGAGATCCCCTTCCTAGGGCCATTTCCTGTTTCTAAGCAAGTATAAGGTTATACTTACAAGACCCATATAACTGTGAACTTTATTTTAAGAAAGAAACAGGCACAACAAATGTATGAATAATACAGCCCCAACAAAAACTATTTGTCATCTTATTGAAAATTCTTTATTTCTTTTATGAAACCTACAGTGTGATAACATGTCACACTGATTACTCCTATGTAGGAAACTACTTTTAGTACTACCATGCATTCGGCTGCAACAGTTAAATTATTTGTGTACCAAGAGACATTTGTGGGGGTTTTTTGTATTCATTATTAAATCATTGTAAATATACAAACAAATAAAATTTGAGTGTAAAAATGAGTTATTTTCATAAAAATAAAGTTGAATATTTGAGGAAGACTATCTAAAATTAATAGCCTAAAAGACTGCTATCAACTTTAGTGTCAGAAAGTGTCTCACTAAAAAGAGTAAGTAGAGGAATCCTAAAATCTGCAATTGTACACATATTAAAGTTTGTTTCATAATTCCCTTGAAATAATGGTTGCACATTAGAAAATCTTGGCATTGTAGAGACATGTTATACTTGTTTATACAAAAAAAGAAGAAAAAACATGATATGAAATGCAAATAATGGATTACAGTAAAATATTTGCCTTAAAGTATTAGTGTATAAATGTACCTTGTCAGTGTTTTTTTCCTCATTAGTAGACCAAACACATGTATAGACCAGAAAGCACTGATTATAGAGTTTTGTTAGATATTTTTAGAATGAGTTCAGTATTGATTAAAATAATATGGGCAGCTTTAGAGAGTCTTTGATTTTGAATCTGGAATAGCTTGAGAAATCAGTTTTAGTTTGGTTAAGTCAAATAGAACATAGTGATTGTATCATATTTTAAGAAATATTTTACTCTAGTTTAAAATTAAATTTCAGAAGAAAATTGCCTCCAATACAAGAAAGCAATCATGAAAAAGGACGGAGGAAGGGAGGGGAGAAAATCCTGGCGTGCTGAATAAGGACGTCCTGCGAGCTGTAGCAATGTTAGGGGAACAAGGTGATCAGCACTCAGCAGTTCACACCAAAAAAAGGGAAAAGAATGTGAGTACAATCTAACTGAGGTAACCAGTGACCAATAGAAAAAGCCAAAGCTCAGTGGGTAGGGCGCCAGCCACATAAACCAAGGCTGGCGGGTTAGAACCCCACCTGGGCCAGCTAACCAAACAACATAACTGCAACAAAAAAAAAATAGCTGGGCGTTGTGGTGGGTGCCTGTAGTCCCAGCTATTCCAGAGGCTGAGGCAAGAGAATTGCCTAAGCCCAAGAGTTTGAGGTTGCTGTGAGCTGTGACGCCATAGCACTCTACCCAGGGCGGCATAGTGAGACTGTCTCAAACAAACAAAAACAAAACAAAGAAGAAAACCAATAATGTCTGGAGGTGCAGAGAGATCAATGAAAGAGTTACAAACAATTTCAAACTTAGAGAAACGGGGTATTTATAACCCTACCTTGCCTTCACATCTCTGTCTCTCTTCTCAGTTGTGAGAAGGACCCACTTCCAACTCGCGTTGGAAGTTCTCTAAGCTTTCCCTGGACTTACATAAACTTTCTCTTTGTTATACTAAAGCTTATGCAAGTGATTTTTGCTTTCCATTTCTTGCTGCCTGTGCTGCTCCAGTTTTACTCTCTGTTTCTACCCACTTTCCCTTCCGATTCCTGCCTGCCTCAGTTGAACTTTCTAGTTCTGGAGAGACATGGAAATAGTCCAATTAGAGTTGGGGAACCAGACTCCTAACCCCCAACAAATCATTGTGGGACTTCTTTGCAATTCTTTTAACCTATTTCAGGAGCAGGATTTCAGAATCCTAAAAATGCAGAAGTGCTTGCAGATCAACTTTCAACTCACTACAGATTGCTCCTTTTATTTATTTATTTATTTTTTTTATTAAATCATAACTGTGTACATTAATGCAATCATGGGGTACAATGTGCTGGTTTTATATACAATGCTCATTTTATTCTTTATGAGACAATACTGTTTAAACATTTTCATTGTCGGACATTTCAGTAACTTGTAATGCACTTGATGTTAGACTCTTCAAAAAATTACAAACTTGAAAGGTTAATTTTGATTTCTGACCTTCTAAAAATTATACACTGAAGATGAGTTGAAAGATAAAAACATGGCCATTTGAACAACTCTGTATATACATACTAATACGTTGTACATGTTTTAGAATTAAAAATGAATAGACTATCATTGATTTTGATTGGTTTGTAGAACTTGTACAATTAGTAGTAGTATTTTAGATTAGAAAAATATCTATTCAAAAGAAAAGGACAGAGAATTTCTAATCAAGATCCATAGGATTAGGTAAAAAAAAATGCAAAATGTCATTAAAACATATTAAAAGTAATACAATAATAAGAACATTCCAGACTCAGTGCCCATGGCCCAGTGGTTAAGGCACCAGCCACATACACTGGGGCTGGTGGGTTAGAACCTGGCCCGTGCCTGCTAAACAATAATGACAACTGCAACAGTAACAACAATAAAAAAAATAGCTGGGCATTGTGGTGGGTGCCTGTAGCCCCAGATACTTGGGAGGCTGAAGCAAAAGAATAGCTTAAGCCCAAGAGGTTGAGGTTGCTGTGAGCTGCGACTGTTGACATAGGGAGACTCTGTCTCAAAAAAAAAGGATTCCAGGTTCACAGGTGCATCTAACTATTTAGGAGCTCATGGTATTAGTTTTAATTTTTATTTTTTAGCCAGTTCATCAAAATGAAAATACCTAATAGTTGTTAGTCTAGAAAATAAAATCTTGTATGGACAGCAGAGGGAGGAAGCTCCAGGACACAGTGATGGGAGGGAAAGGAAAAGACATGGAAGCAAAGAAGCTGTGAAGGATGTGGGTGGGAAAGAGTGATGCTAGTTAGAAGATGGAGAAAGATTTCTGGGAAAGTGTCAACTCTAGCAAGAGGATATGGGTGGGAAAGAGGGATAATGGTTAGAAGACAGAGAAACATTTATGGGAAAGTGTCAACTCTATCGTAAATTTTTGGACTTGGAATAAAGGCAATTAAGAATGAATTGAAGATGGAGCTTCACTTCAACTACATTAAAATATGAAATTTACTAAGAACAAATATAAATGAAAAATGTTAGATAATAAATTGTATATATGCATATATTTATTAATACATATGCATATATTTTACATGTATATATATTGTATGTAACCTATGGTCCAATTTATAAAAAGTAATATGTTATTGCATAAAAATGTTTGTATGAGTATATATAGTCTACTTTATATATTTACATAAAATATGTTTATGCTTATCTATCTCTTTATATATGTAAAATAAATGTAATCCAAATGGTAAATTCTTTGTAATCTTGCTGAACCTGTGTAATTTCCAGCCCCATTGAGGTTTATATTTCATTTCCAAAATATCCTTAATTTAAACTGAGTACAGCATTCTTTCATCCAATCTTGTACCAACTGAAAATATCTATTATACCTTCCAGCTATGACAGGACAATGAAAATTGATGCATGTGAGAATAACCTTCCAGTCCTAAAATTTCCCAGAATATATTCGGAACGACAAAAACAATGGGATAAACTTACATTTTGAATATTTCATGTTGCCTTTGTGTTTAACATGTTTTACTAAACTCTGAGTATAAAACTGATAACCTGGGTATAAACTATACTAGTTTTTTGTTAACTAAATTATATTGAGCAGAACGTACCATTTCCCCAAGATGCGTCTAAATATCAGAGATTGTAGTATTTTTTTACTGTGTCCTTGGTTTTGTGCTTTTCTTTAAAACTTAGTGAAGAATACACAGAGAATAGAGTGGGTCTCATTACTTGTACTTACTACAAAATTCTAGTTAATTCTTCAAATACTGTCATGAATTCTGGAATTATTTTTAAGGTTTACATATATTTTAAGTATAAGCAATAATGAAAAAATATTTCTGTCTTGGTAATGGATTTGATTTTTGGAAACACAGCATCATCACCCTCTGAGACTCTCTGAGCCTGATAAAGTAATGGTTAATCGAGGTGGTTAATAATTTGTCCAAATGAGTCATGATTATAATATTATGAGATGGGTGTTTCTTGTTAAATTGTAAATTTATCTAGAAATATTTATCAAATGATTTTGAGATATAATTGCACATGTTAAGATATGCTTATTAAAAAACAATTTTGTATTTGATTGATAGAGCCTATAAGGTGTTTGAATATGCAAATTGACCGAGTTGTTATTAACTCAAAGGGAGATGATCTATTTAAAATCTTAATTTTGGATTTCAGGATATTACAGCTGGCTTTGACCATGGAAAATCTATATCTGGAATAAACTTTTCTTTAGTGTTGACTAAAAATCTGTCTCCCTTCATCACCTTGGTACAGGACGTTGCCTTAAGAAGGAAAAGGCATCTATTGCAAACTTGCATTGTGTCACTATTCAGGGTAGCCATGATCCTGTTTTCATGACTGTCAGACAATCAATACAGTGGCTTCTGGTCTCCAGAGGGGATTTATTCCAGAATCCTACCCTGCAGATTTTGGATCTCAATGTCCCTGGTAAAATGGTGGAGCATTTGTATATAACTTATGTACATCTATCTGTATACTTTAAATCATCTCTAGATTATTTACAATAGCTAAGTAATGTAAATGCTATGTATATAGCTGTTGTACTATATTGTTTACATTATGTTTATTGTTGTACTATTATTTTTCATTGTCTTTTGAAATATTTTTGATCGGTAGTTGTTTGAACCATGAATACAAAAACCTCTATTATGAAGGGCCAATTAACTTCCCATGCTATTTGTATTCTGTTATTCTCAATAGCAATTAAATATACGAAATATATTCTAAAACAAAACCAGTTAAAAAAGATAACAGGGTAACTAAAGAGTTCAAGTTCTTTCAGATTCCATTTTTTACATTGCTATATAGTTTTATATAAGAGCCAGTTCCAAGGTATGAGGGTGACACAGAATAGTGATGCCAATTTTTGTTATTACAACTTTGAGATTGGAAAGTTCATGAAAATGAATGACAGGAAGGTTGTGAGTGGTGTTTTTTTTCATCCATCTTTCCTACTTTGTCATATTGCCACACATTAGTATTCAAATGAGAATTCTCAAAGGCATGAGGTGTTCTGTTATAACTAATGGCACAGCTTCTGGAAATACATGATTTCTGGAACAACTGATATTCTGGAAATCTTCCTGGACTGCAGAGGTTGCCCCCAAAGCAAAATGGTATCCTAAGGAACATGGGCATTTGATCCTGCAGCTGAATCCTTCCTTTGCCTCCTTGAGTAATCTACTTTAGTACTTTGGTTTTGGTTTCTTCTTTTACAGAAAGAACGTGTTGAAAGCCTTTGAGAACCATTGCAAGGACCTTAATTTTGCTCCACTGATAGAAAATCATTGTAGGATTCAGTTTTTGTATCCATGGTACAACAGAAAGAATGCAAACTGACGTATGTTTTGAAAAGATCAATTTGGCTGCTGTGTTGAGACTAGATTATAAGGGCTAAAGCAAAGAGACCAATTAGGAAACTATTAAACAGGAGATGGTAGAAAGGTAACTCAAGAATGGGGATAGACCGCCAAACACTATTAGCTCCGTCTGGCTCAGCAGCTCAGACTGGGGCCCTAGACAATGGCCAAAGTTCTCCGCACTCCCGCTCAGGCCTTCCCCAAGGCAGTTCAACTCAGTGCCAAGTCGAAGGACATCAAAACAGTTCACAGGTAACGATATTAAAACCAACCAATCGGAGGGGAGACAAGATGGCGGACTGAAGCCAGCTTTCAACAAAGGCTCCCGTCCAGAAGGAGAGTTAAGGGACAGGAATTTAGTAAGTATCCCGGTGGACTTGAGCCTCACCAAGAGAGAAGGCTGAAGAACGCACATCAACACCGCTGAGGCAAGTTGTGATCACAAGGACACAAACAAAAGGTACAAAATCCACCACCAAGCAGACGGGAGTCCCCCTCCCCCATGAGACCGGCTCTAGAGCCCCACAATTGAACAAGCGGGCAGAAATTAAAGGCCCTCCCACTACACTCCACGGGAGAGACCTTCTAAAAACTGGACCTACCTCCCCTACTGGGGTGCCGTGGCGTTCTCCTGCCGGACATAGGGCTGAATAAAACTTTGGGAATCCTTTGCCGGCAACCCTGAATCCCCGGCGCTCCCCTCCCGCCCACTGAGGTCTGGAGGCCTGTCCCCCAGGACTTCGGATCCTTGGGTGATTTCTCAAGGGGAGTGGACAGTCCCCGAGTTGCGACTGGTCAGCATTGACTCTGAGGCGCACGAGTGAGGAGAGGGCACTGGGCTGAGAGGGAGTCACGCCTCGCGGCACTTCCCTGCGGTGCAGTGCACCAACCCTCCCCGGGCATACGGGGCCCAAGACTGAATCAGACTCTGGCCTCCTCGCTGAGAGCTGAGAACCCCTACTCTCACTCGGGGTCTGAGGGCCTATCCCCCAGGAGTTCGGCTCCTTGGGTGATTTCTCGAGGGGAGTGCACAGTGCCTGAGCTGCGTCAGGTCAGCGCTGACTCTGGGATACGTGAGCGAGGAGAGGGCACTCTGCTGAGGGGAAATCAAGCCTTGGCGGCACTTCCCTGCGGTGCAGTGCAGGAACCCTCCCCGGACCGTAGTATTGCGTGAAACTGAATGAAACTCTAGCTTCCCCCCGCCCCACTCCCAATCGGGGTCTGGGGGCCCATCCCCCAAGAGTTCTGATTCTTGGGGGATCTCTTAAGGGCTGTGGACCCAGCACAAACTGCGGCAGCTCAGTGCTGACTCTGGGGCGCGGGACAGAGGAGGAAAGGGTCGCCTGAGTGCCCACACCAGAGCAGCAGTTCCCTGGAGGTAGATCAACAGCCATTTTTTCTTTAACGGCAGAACGCTCACTTCTGGATATTCTGAGGCCACACCCCCTGTCTCCCTGGGCAACCAGAGGAGGCCACCAGTGACACGGCTCACAAACCCGGAAGCCTCCAGGGCGGGCCGACCCAGAGAGGTGTTCAGACACAATTCTCCAGCAGCAAAGACGTTTGAACTCAAAACAGCCCATCTCCTGTAGGCGACGACAGGAACAGAGACAGAACCTCACAAAGTTGTCTGTTCTGTTCTGTTCTGTTAGCAGCATGCATCAGGGACGGGGCTAAGCCTGAGTGAACACCTCCTTCCCATCACCTGCATCAAACACTCAAAGATGTCAGGCCCCATCTCCTCCTGCTAGATAGCGGCAGTCTGCGGGGGCCTGGCAGACTTCCTTGCGATTCAGGCAGGTGCAAACCCCTGGAGTGTCTGTTCACTGCAGGCAACTGGGTTAGCCATCTGCAGAGATACCAGTGACTGGGTCCGATGGAGGGGCAAAGTGGGGAAGGAGACGTCAACCTTCCCAGACTGCTCTGTTTGCTGGGTGGCTCCTCCTGACTCCACGCTGCACTGGGGTGAGCTGTGTCAGAGGAGTCACCAGGCCCCTGTGATCCAGTTCCCAGAGACCTCTTGAACCCTTCCACCCGAGACAAGTGCCGATTGAGACAGTTGATTCGGACCTTTTGAACTGGGCTAATAGACTGAGGACTCTTCAGGCGGTGCCCTGGGTGTGCGATTGTAGGAAGGTTTGATTCTCCTTTTCCAACTGGGGTCAGAGGTGGGCAGGCGGGGTGACTTAATTGCTGATTTTTCCACACAGCTGAGACTTCAAGCCAGAGTAGAAGTTGCAATAGGATCGAACAGAAACCAGCTGAAAACAAGACAGAACCACTTTGCTCCACCACACCAGACAGGGCCCCAGTTTCTCAGACCACAACACTGTACGGGCCCTCGATAAAACCCCAGGGGAAAAACCAAAGGGAGTAAACCATGGGGCGGAATCAGCGGAAAAACTCTAGTAACATGAATAACCAGAATAGATCAACCCCCCCAAGAAAAGATACGGCAGATGTGATTGAAGATCCCATTCATAAACAACTGGCTGAGATGTCAGAAGTCGAATTCAGAATTTGGTTTGCAGACAAGATTAATAAAATGGAATTAGGAATTCGAGGAGAAATTCAAAAATTGTCTCAAGAATTTAACGAATTTAAAGACAAAACCACCAAAGACTTAGACACACTGAAACAAGAACTTACAGCACTCAAAGATATGAAAAATACAGTAGAATCCCTCAGTAACAGAATGGAGCAAGCAGAAGAAAGGATTTCTGACATTGAAGATAAAGTCTTCGAACGCTCCCAATCTCTCAAAGAGGAAGAGAAATGGAGAGCAAAAACGGATCACTCACTCAGAGAGCTCTCAGATAATTCGAAAAAAAAACAACATAAGGGTTATAGGAATTTCGGAGAATGATGAAGTGGCTGCCAAGGACACAGAGGCCCTTCTACATGAAATTATGAAAGAAAATTTTCCAGACATGCCTAGAGAATCTGAAATTCAGATAGCAGACAGCTTCAGAACCCCAGCACGATTCAACCCCAATAAGCCATCTCCCAGACATATCATAATTAGCTTCACTAAAGTTAACATGAAAGAGAAGATTCTCAAAGCAGCCCGGCGAAAGAAAACTATAACGTACAAAGGTAAGAATATTAGAATAACTGCAGATCTCTCTGCTGAAACTTTTCAAGCAAGAAGAGGCTGGTCATCAACTTTTAATCTCCTAAAGCAAAAAAACTTTCAACCCAGGATCTTGTATGCAGCTAAACTGAGTTTCATCTATGATGGAGAAATTAAATACTTCAATGACATTCATATGTTGAAAAAATTTGACATAAGTAAACCAGCTCTTCAGGATGTTCTCAGACCTATCCTCCACAATGACCAACCCAATCCTATACCACAAAAGTAAACTCACTCAGAAACTTCGGATCAAACTCCAACTTCCACACTGGCGAAAGGATTAAAAATGTCCACTGGACCTTTGAAAAACTCGATACCCAAAATTCCACCAGACTTATCAATACTCTCCATCAATGTGAATGGCTTAAACTGTCCTCTAAAGAGGCATAGGTTAGCTGACTGGATACAAAAACTCAAGCCAGATATTTGTTGCATACAAGAGTCACATCTCAACTTAAAAGACAAATACAGACTCAGGGTGAAAGGATGGTCATCCGTATTTCAGGCAAATGGTAATCAGTAAAAAGCAGGTGTTGCAATTTTATTTGCAGATACAGTAGGCTTTAAACCATCAAAAGTAAGGAAGGACAAGAATGGTCACTCATATTTGTTAAGGGTAATACTCAATATGACGAGATCTCAATTATTAATATCTATGCACCCAACCAGAATGCACCTCAATTTATAAGAGAAACTCTAACAGACATGAGTAACTTGATTTCCTCCAGCTCCATAATCGTTGGAGATTTCAACACTCCCTTGGCAGTGTTGGATCGATCCTCCAGAAAGAACCTGAGCAAAGAAATATTAGATTTAAACCTAACCATCCAATATTTAGATTTAGCAGACATCTACAGAACATTTCATCCCAACAAAACTGAATACACATACTTCTCATCAGCCCACGGAACTTACTCCAAAATTGTCCACATTTTAGGTCACAAGTCTAACCTCAGTAAATTTAAAGGAATAGAAATTATTCCATGCATCTTCTCGGACCATCATGGAATAAAACTTGAATTGAGTAACAACAGGAATCTGCATACCCATACAAAAACATGGAAGTTAAATAACCTTATGCTGAATGACAGCTGGGTCAGAGATGAGATTAAGAAAGAAATCACCAATTTTTTGGAACAAAATGACAATGAAGACACAAGCTATCAGAACCTCTGGGACACTGCAAAGGCAGTTCTAAGAGGGAAATTTATAGCACTGCAAGCCTTCCTCAAGAGAACGGAAAGAGAGGAAGTTAACAACTTAATGGGACATCTCACGCAACTGGAAAAGGAAGAACATTCCAACCCCAAACCCAGTAGAAGAAAAGAAATAACCAAAATTAGAGCAGAATTAAATGAAATTGAAAACAAAAGAATAATACAACAGATCAATAAATCAAAAAGCTGGTTTTTTGAAAAGGTCAATAAAATAGATAAACCTCTGGCCAACCTAATCAGGAAAAAAAGAGTAAAATCTCTAATATCATCAATCAGAAACATCAAAGACGAAATAACCACAGACTCATCAGAAATCCAAAAAATCCTTAATGAATATTACAAGAAACTTTATTCTCAGAAATATGAAAATCTGAAGGAAATAGACTGATACTTGGAAGCACGCCACCTTCCAAGACTTAACCAGAATCAAGTGGAAATGTTGAACAGACCCATATCAAGTTCAGAAATAGCATCAACTATACAAAACCTCCCTAAAAAGAAAAGCCCGGGACCAGATGGTTTCACGTCAGAATTCTACCAAACCTTTAAAGAGGAATTAGTACCTATATTACTCAACCTGTTCCAAAATGTAGAAAAAGAAGGAAGACTACCCAACACGTTCTATGAAGCAAATATCACCCTGATCCCCAAACCAGGAAAGGACCCAACAAGAAAAGAAAATTATAGACCAATATCACTAATGAATATAGATGCAAAAATATTCAACAAGATCCTAACAAACAGAATCCAACAACACATCAAACAAATTATACATCATGACCAAGTTGGTTTTATCCCAGGGTCTCAAGGCTGGTTCAATATACGTAAATCTATAAATGTAATTCAGCACATAAACAAATTAAAAAACAAAGACCATATGATTCTCTCAATTGATGCAGAAAAAGCTTTTGATAATATCCAGCATCCCTTCATGATCAGAACACTCAAGAAAATTGGTCTAGAAGGGACTTTTCTTAAACTGATAGAGGCTATCTACAGCAAACCCACAGCCAATATCATATTGAATGGAGTTAAATTGGAATCATTTCCACTCAGATCAGGAACCAGACAAGGCTGCCCATTGTCTCCATTGCTTTTCAACATTGTAATGGAAGTTCTAGCCACCGCAATTAGGGAAGAAAAGGCGATCAAGGGTATCCATATAGGGTCAGAAGAGATCAAACTCTCGCTCTTCGCAGATGATATGATTGTGTATCTGGAAAACACTAGGGACTCTACTACAAAACTCCTAGAAGTGATCAAGGAATACAGCAGCATCTCAGGTTACAAAATCAACATTCATAAATCGGTAGCCTTTATATACACCAACAACAGTCAAATTGAAAAAGCAGTTAAGGACTCTATCCCATTCACAGTAGTGCCAAAGAAGATGAAATATTTGGGAATTTACCTAACAAAAGACGTGAAAGATCTCTATAAAGAGAACTATGAAACTCTAAGAAAAGAAATAGCTGAAAATGTTAACAAATGGAAAAACATACCATGCTCATGGCTAGGAAGAATCAACATTATCAAAATGTCCATACTACCCAAAGCAATATATAATTTCAACGCACTCCCTATTAAAGCTCCACTGTCATATTTTAAAGATCTTGAAAAAACATTACTTCGTTTTATATGGAATCAGAAAAAACCTCGAATAGCCAAGACATTACTCAGAAATAAAAACAAAACAGGAGGAATCACACTACCAGACCTCAGACTTTACTACAAATCGATAGTGATCAAAACAGCATGGTATTGGCACAAAAACAGAGAAGTAGATATCTGGAATAGAATAGAGAACCAAGAGATGAATCCAGCTACTTACCGCTATTTGATTTTTGACAAGCCAATTAAAAACATTCAGTGGGGAAAAGATTCCCTATTTAACAAATGGTGCTGGGTGAACTGGCTGGCAACCTGCAGAAGACTGAAATTGGACCCACACCTTTCACCATTAACTAAGATAGACTCTCATTGGATTAAAGATGAGTTTAATTAAGACATGAAACTATAAAAATACTAGAGGAGAATGCAGGGAAAACCCTTGAAGAAATTGGTCTGGGTGAGTATTTCATGAGGAGAACCCCCCGGGCAATTGAAGCAGCTTCAAAAATACACTACTGGGACTTGATCAAACTAAAAAGCTTCTGCACAGCTAAGAACACAGTAAGCAGAGCAAGCAGACAGCCCTCAGAATGGGAGAAGATATTTGCAGGGTATAACTCTGACAAAGGTTTAATAACCAGAATCCACAGAGAACTCAAACGCATCAGCAAGAAAAAAACAAGGGATCCCATCACAGGCTGGGCAAGGGATTTGAAGAGAAACTTCTCTGAAGAAGACAGGCGCACGGCCTTCAGACATATGAAAAAATGCTCATCATCTTTAATCATCAGAGAAATGAAAATCAAAACTACTTTGAGATATCATCTAACTCCAGTGAGACTAGCCTATATCACAAAATCTCAAGACCAGAGATGTTGGCGTGGATGCGGAGAAAAGGGAACACTTCTGCACTGCTGGTGGGAATGCAAATTAATACATTCCTTTTGGAAAGATATATGGAGAACACTCAGAGATCTAAAAATAGATCTGCCATTCAATCCTGTAATTCCTCTGCTGGGCATATACCCAGAAGACCAAAAATCACAACATATAAAGATATTTGTACCAGAATGTTTATTGCAGCCCAATTCATAATAGCTAAGTCATGGAAAAAGCCCAAGTGCCCATCGATCCACGAATGGATTAATAAATTGTGGTATATGTATACCATGGAATACTATGCAGCCTTAAAGAAAGATGGAGACTTTACCTCTTTCATGTTTACATGGATGGAGCTGGAACATATTCTTCTTAGTAAAGTATCCCAAGAATGGAAGAAAAAATACCCAATGTACACAGCCCTACTATGAAACTAATTTGGGTCTCTCACATGAAAGCTATAACCCAGCTACAACTTAACAATAGGGGGAAGTGGGAAAGGGGGGGGTGGGTAGAGGGAGGGGAATCAGTGGGATCACACCTGTGGTGCATATTACAGGGGTATTTACGAAACTTGGTAAATGTAGAATGTAAATGTTTTGGCACAGTAACTGAGATAACGCCGGAAAGGCTATGTTAACCACTGTGATAAAAATGTGTCAAATGGTTTATGAAGTGAGTGTATGATGCCCCATAATCATATCATTGTATACAGTTATGATTTAATAAAAAAATAAAAAAAAAATAAAAAAAAAATAAAACCAACCAATCTGGAAAAAAAAAAAAAAAGAATGGGGATAATAGCTTAAGTAGTGAAAAGCTGGATTTGGAATATACTTTGATGTTAGAGTCAAAGGATTTATGGACAGCTAGGATACACATATAATAAAAGAAGGGTTTGTAATAACTGTTAGGTTATAAATTGGAGCAGCTTCAAAGTAGTTCTCATTAGCTGAGAAGGTGAAGGTGTGTGTTGCGGAGAAAGATTGTTGGCCACTTTCATGTATCAACTATACCTAGTATCTATGGAAATGAGTAGGTATGTTAATTATACCCACATTTTCACGATATGTATACGTTATTTCATTAAATAGACAACTAAGGGTACTGTGGTTTCATCAGTAGTGTCAAGAACAACAATAACAACAATATCTCATCTTTAATGTTGAGCAATCATGCTCTAAGAGACAAACAAAGAGATGCATAAGCGTAGTTCTTACCCTCTCAGAGCTTAAAGCAAAAATTACTAAAAATGCCCAAGAAATTTAGCTATGACAAAATGATTATCAAATAAAATTATCAGGAATTGCATTAAGAATACCAAAGATAATATTCCATGGTGTCCATATACCACAGTTTATTAATCCATGGAATTTTATGGATTAAAATTCACTCAGAAACTTTTGCACCATGGAATATTATGCAGCCTTAAAGAAAGATGGTGACTTTACCTCTTTCATGTTTACATGGATGAAACTGGAACATATTTTTCTTAGCAAAGTATCTCAAGAATGGAAGAAAAAGTATCCAATGTACTCAGCCCTACTGTGAAACTAATTTGAAAGCTATAACCCAATTACAGCCTAAGAATATAGGGAAAGTGAGGGGAGGGGAGGAGGGAGGAGGTGCGGAGGGAGGGTAATTGGTGGGACCAAACCTATGGTGCATCTTACAAGGGTACATGTGAAACTTACTAAATGTAGATTATAAATGCTTTAACACAATAACTAAGAAAAAGCCAGAAAGGCTATGTTAACCAATGTGATGAAAATATTTCAAATTGTATATAAAACCAGCACATGGTACCCCATCATTGCATTAATGTACACAGCTATGATTTAATAAAAAAAAAAGAAATAAATAGAATGGGACATGATTTATAGCTGAAAAAAAAAGAATATCAAAGATGATATCCATTCATTCATTCTTTCAATAAACATACATTTAGTTTTCATTGTACTATGTATGGGAACAAAGTAACCTGGTTTACAGTACAGAACAATGAAAACCACAGCATTGTTTCCTTCCATCATAGAAAGTCCAAGTTAAAGGAAAAAAAAAAGTAATTGAAGAAACACTTTCAATAGAGTGTGTTAAGAGCCATGTTAGCAGGAAGAATGGGGTCTCACTTATCTAAGTATTCATTTTCTGAGCCCTTGAAGTTACAAAGTTGCCTAGGGAAACAAGAGTCATACCACACTGTGAATATTCCCAACAAACTATTTTTAAAATATGATCTTAATTCAAGTACAAAAATTCTCTTGAACTTCAATCCTGGGATGGCACCATTATTTAACCGAACAGAAAGAATGTCAGGTAAACCACTGGGCCAGGGCCATAGAGACTTTGTGCTGCCCCGAGAATTTCCACCCTAGTTATTGTGCTACAAGAAAGTTTGGGAGTCTCAGAAGAGGGTTACGGTAATGAGAGCAGAGCAGAAGCATGCAGCAGTCAGTGACTTTCAAGGTACTGGTTTTATTTCAAGGTATGGATGCATCTCAAAAAACCTAACAATTGATATAGTCTCAATAGTGTTTATTGGCTGAATATTAGCTCTGCTTCTAATTTTGAATATTTTCCAATTTCACCAAGGTCTTCATTGTTTGTTTCTCAGTCTTCAATTGGTTGTTACTGGGAGAAGAACCTAAAAACACAATACAAGCACAATGACATGTAAACTGCAAAGTAAAATTGCATATCTCTTTAAAAAGTGTAGGATTTCATGACTGTTTTATAAAAATGATGTAGGAGACTACATTAGTCACTGATAATGATTAACTGCATTAATCATGAGTAACTAATAACAAAGTTTCTATACTTAATGTGGATGATGTAGTTAATGTGGTATAAAAAGTACGACTGCATTTTTCAGTGGTAAAAATATTTTTAAGGAAAACAAGGATTAAAGTTGGGCTCATCAAAGAGATAGATTTGAAAATCAGAGAAGAAAGTAGATTTTAGGGACAACTGACAAGCACTTGATTTCTTGTGATCATGCTGCCAAGGTTAGAATATCTTAGTTATCATGAGTGATCTTTATAATTATGCTTCATAATTAGGTTTCCTTTTTTGTGTTACAAACTATAACTTTAAATAAAAAGTCAAAGCTAATTTATCATTTGTTTCATTGTTGGTTCATTTTAAGAATGGGAATTTATTTACACTCATAACCTAAATTTTCTAAGTATCAGAAAAAATAGACATAGATGCGTGATTTTAAGTTTCATCTTCTTTCAAAGTAAATTTCTAATAAAAACATTTGTCCTATTTCCTACAACGTTTAAAATGTGTTTGACATGATTTAAGTCATTGTAGAGTTTACTGTTCGCTTCTAAAACAGGGGCACCAAAACTAGGCTTCATGACAGCCAGAAAACCTTCTCAGAAATCACAGGGTCTGGAAGCTGAGAAATGAATTTGAAAATTTGTTATACATAGGGTGAGAGCCATGTTTCCTTTTTCAATGACCATCTACTAAGACTGTTTTCTGCAAGTCTTGGCGGTTTTCTTCTCATCCCAGCCATGGAACTGCTCATCAAGTCTGAATCCCAAGATTCAAAGTCCCTTCTCTGTCATGGTTGCCTCTGCAATACACTACTAATCGGATGCTGAATTTGGGGTACGCTGTAACTCCAATTTCATTCTTTCATCTCTGTTTCTTCTTAACTACATCAACAAAACCATACTGGTAACTCAGGGTTGTAGGAATTTAGGAATGAGGTCAGTGAGCGCATAGAAAACACTCCAACTATTTCAGGCTCCACAGAATCTCTTCTACACAGAAAAGATGATTGGAGTGTGCTGGGTAGTTACCCACAAGCAAGGGTAATAGCTAATGCTAACTCTTCTTGTTAGCTACAGTGGAATATTCCACACTCCACACTGGAAAACAGTTTACAAGGTAACATGTTGTTTCTTTAGTACTTGAAAGACACAAAGCCATTATTCAGATTCAATACCACTTTTAGAACATCTGAATATTAGAGGTTCCACTATGTTTTGTAGAGGCAATGGAGGTTAAATAACGTGGTCTTAGAACCAGCCTTCCTAATTTCTTTTAAATTTTATTATATGTGAATTGCCTGAGTTTTAATCCCATTTTCACTAAAGCATATTACTCCAGTTCTAAGCAATCTACTTAATCTTACTGTGCCTTTGTTTCTTCATCTTTAAAATGAAGGTATTGTGAGTACATTAGAGAGCTGTTGTGGATTAAATTAGTGAACATATATTAATGGAGCTCTCAAGTGCCTTTCAGAAGGCACATATTCAATATAGGTATAAGGAAAATACTAATAGCTACACTGATGTATTAAATCAAATATGCTAATGTAGGTGAAAACACTTAGCACATACTCGAGATGGGTGGAGACTCAGAGATAAGTCTCACCTTTAACATCTTGAGGTTAAGCAAACTTTTCTTTGAACCTCATTGCCATTTAAGGGACCAAATAGTGAATGACAAAATGGCAAATAAGTGTAATACAGGGTTGAAATCTGAACTAACTGACTACTCAAAGGCTGGATATACAGTAAAACCTCTATAGTTGACTACATCCCTACACTGACCACCTCCTTAAGTTGACCTAGTTTTCATAGACTGGACATGCACCTCAAGTACACACCAGTACAGTAGGCCTAGTTCCTTAAGTTGACCACATCTGTATGTTGACCAGTTTGTCACAGTCCTGTAAGGGTGGTCAACCTACAAAAGTTCTCTTATTATTTGAAAAACATATTTTTAAACGAGACATGAAATTTCACCTTTAATTGGCAAATTTCAGTTCCTTCCTTCTAAAGACAGGTGCTTATAAATGATTGAAAATCAAAGATAGTAATAATCCGAAAGTTTTGTTCATCTTAATTGTAACATGTAAACTTTGACTTCTCTATTAGAACAATATTTGGGGCACTGATAAATTTCTAAAAGTAAACATTTTCTGGAGCTTTTTATTTTTTCTTGCACAATATATAATATCACAGTGAAGTTCTTTAACAATTCAACAGTCTACCTTGGTTTGTATCTTTGGAAGTGTGAATTTCTATTAGCATGTTCTCTTAAAACACAAACTAAATGATACGTAATGGTTGTAGGCTAGCAGAATTTTGATTTGTTTTTATACTTTCCTGTCTTCATGGTGCCATATGAGTCTCATTTGCAAATGTGCAGAACCTTGCTAGGGTTAAGACTGTGTGCTTGACGCTTTGAGAAGTGTTTCTTTTCCCTGCCATTTTTGTTGTTGTCTGGTTAAGTGTTTTAGGTTTATTCATACTTTCACATTCTGCAAGGGGCACAGTAAATCCATAAGTGATAACTACTAGGCTGAAACATACAAAAAGCATCAATACAAGGATGTTATGTCATCTGTGAATTAAGCAGCAATTGGCCTTAGCCATAACTCATTAAAGTGTAGCATTTTGTCTTTCTCTTGGATAGTAAAGGATGTTCATAGGCTTAGAGTTGACAGGTTTAATTTGTGCTGGTTTTAGTGCAATGGGCAAAGCAGTAAAATAGGTTCCAATTTCTTTTTCATTGGACAGAGTTTGCTTAGTTAAAAATATATAGAGTTACTGAAGTTACAAAATTTCTTCTTTTTTTTTTTTTTTTGGCCGGGGCTAGGTTTGAACCTGCCACCTCCAGCATGTGGGACCAGCGCCCTACTCCTTGAGCCACAGGTGCCGCCCACAAAATTTCTTCTGATAGAAGAGAGTTATTTGTTAAATGTTTTAGGTTTATTCATACTTTTACATTCAAAAATAAAAAAGTACTTTGACCTCAATTAGATTTTTAAAGTGTTCATTGAGGAAGAAGCATCCTTCATGCAAACACAACAGTCTCTCTAAATAAATAATAAATTCATTTATCTCATACCCAACACTAAAAATTACAAAGACTGTATTATTACAGAAACAATCATATTTGTTTTGTTTTGTTTTTATTTTCCCTTCCATCACATTTTTGCTTGAAATTTAGATGAAAAAACAAAGTTTAATTTCTTGAAAACTGCAATCTATGTAAACCTCAAATGGCGTTTTAAAATACAGGGTCTAGCAGCAGTAACGCCCTTTTATGCTTGAGTATGATATTGTTATGTTACAGAATTACAGGCTTATGATTTTGTAATAAAATATTGGTACATTATCAGCTCATAAAAACAGGCATTATTTTTGCTCCTAATGGTGCATGTAACTCTGTAACATAACAATACCAGACTCAAGCACAAATGAGTGTTACTTCTGCTACACCCTCTATATCTTTCAAAAACAGAGGTTAGCTCAGCGCCTGTAGCTCAGCGGCTAGGGTACCAGCCACCTACAAGGGAGCTAAGAGGGTTTGAATCCAGCCCGGGCCTGCCAAACAACAATGAGAACTACAAAAAAGGAATAGCTGGGTGTTGTGGCGGGTGCTTACAGTCCCAGCTACTTGGGAGGCTGAGACAAGAGAATCACTTAAGCCCAAGAGTTTGAGGTTGCTATGAGCTGTGATGCCAAAGTACTTTACTGAGGGTGACATAGTGAGACTCTGTCTCAAAAAGAAAAAAAAACCAAAACCAAAAACAAAACAGAGTTCCTTCCTTTATCCCCATCAAGCTTGAAGGAAAAAAAAAAAGTCAAGACTCAATAAAATTACTCATCTCATCCTGGAATTTCAGTTGCCAAGGCTGTAATTTGTATTGCAGGTAGAAGGTAGTCTAGTGAAAGGAGCATTTGAATACTCAGAGGTAAGGGAATCCAAGTCTCCTCTGCTTTGCCACTGTGTAGCCACGTGACTTTAGTTTTTCACATCTCTTATGTTTCTCTCTCTCTCTCTCTTTTATTTCAGGTTAATGCAAGGGTACCAAGAATTAGGTTACGATATTTACATTTGCTAGGTAGAGTCCTTCTTGTAAATGTGTCCCATACCCAAGATATGTGCCATATACCCTTACATTGTGCCCATTAAATAGGAGCACAGCAATCCCCCTTACCCCTGCCCCTCCCCTCTCCATCAGCCCCACTCCTCCCTACTTGAATTGAGTTTTTCGCTTATGTGGGTGTGTATTAGATCATCCGCTAGCTCATATTAGTACTGAGTACATTGGACACTTGCTTTTCCATTCTTGTGATACTTTACTAAGAAAAATGTGCTCCAACTTCATCTAATACAATAGATGATGTATTAATACAAATTAATACAAAAGATGTAAAGTCTCTGCCTTTTTTATGACTGAATAATATTCCATGGTATACAAATACCAGAGTTTTTTAATCCATTCCTGAGTTGGTGGGCATCTAGGTTTTTTCCACATCTTGGAAATTATAAATTGAGTTGTGATAAACAATCTAGTTCAAACATCCTTATGATAAAATTATTTTTTTTTCTTCTGAGTAGATGCCTAGTAATGGAATTGTGGGATCAAAGAGGAAATCTAATTTGAGTTATTTGAGGATTCTACATACTTCTTTCCAAAGATGTTGTATTACTTTGCAGTGCCACCAATCGTGTAGAAAAATAATCATGTGACCTTTTGTGTAGCTGAGAAAATACAGGTTCAGTTTCTTCATCTTTTAGACAAAAACTTGGGTCCCACCTAGCTTCAAAATCTCCTCTGATTCTTTTATACAATATATTAAAATAAAATCAAGGTATTAAATTATGAATTGCCTTTATTCAATGATTGAAATGCAACACTTCCCATCAAGCACCAGCAATGTTTTTATTTCTACCCAGTGCTATCCCTTCCTTCTTACATTCTCAGGCTTCCAGGAGACAATACGAATTACTCTAATATGAACTGTAATATTGAGTATAAATATTTTATCCATTTAAGGAATTTGAGAAACATTTATTAGACTAGGTTCTGAAAACATATGGCAAAAATCCCCAAATAAATATGATATCTCATTCAAATTTAGGAAAGGAGTTAGTCTTGGACTTTAAAAAATCTTCCAAGCATCAATAGATTAAAAAAAAGCATAAATTATAACATAGTACTATGAGAATAACAATATTTTTATTGAAAATTGATTAGAAATGAGAAGGAAATTCAAAAGAAATACATCTAACGTACCTTTGATATCTCACTCAAGGAGACCAAGAATCAGATAATGAACTGGGCTGCAAAACTTGTTTCTTAAATTTGCGTGGAAAATTAAACTGCTACATTTAGAATGTTCTTGAAAAATATAGATCATCGTACTAATCACCTTTGGCTTACCCTAAATCCAAATAATTGTGATAGAATTTGATTGATTGTGTTACACTAAGACTATTTCCTAACCTTACACTAAAGAGAAAACTGTAACATAATGGAAAGGCAACTGAGATAAAGCTGCATATTTTGGTAAAATACATTTTTTATAGAACTATAGAATATGAATATCTATTTCTTTTGCCATTAGAAGTAGCACTTACTACTTAAATTTAATATTTAGGTACTTTTTATGAGCCACTAAAGAGTCTGTAACTGTCAAGGAAAGTTCAGTTGCATTGATCATCCTAAGCTCACTTAGCAGGGGGAGAACACGTTTCACTAAAATGTTCAACAATAAAAATTTTCTTAATTAAAAAATCCAGTTACCCATAAAACTTTAATTCCCAAGGAACTCAAATAACTAGGCAATGTAAAACATACACGGGGAGAAAAACTGCTTCCATTGTAAAGAGTTTGTGTGTTCACTTCCTTACGCTATTCCCAGGTTCTGTAACAGTTCTTACAACAGTTTACCAAAATAATACTTCATCCTTAATGCTAGTTATGAATGTTATTTATAAAAATATTACTATTGTATCCAGAGCTTAAGAAATGTTTGTTGAGAGAATGAGTAAACGGTCATTAAAATTAAAATTTTATATACTTTACCTACGCATAGCCCATTTTTTTTAATAATTGGTAAAATAAATCCTTAAGTGGATGCATTTGGTGTTCTCTGTTTTAAAGTTTTAAAGATTTATCTCAGGTTTTAAGATTTAGCTCAAGTTTTAAAGATTTATTTTCAAACAAAGTATATGATTATAGTGAGTGCTATTTTCTTTTGATTTTTTTTTATTAAATTATAGCTGTGTACATTAATGCAATCATGGGGCACCATACACTGGTTTTATAGACCATTTGACATATTTTCATCACACTGGTTAACATAGCCTTCCTGGCATTTTCTTAGTTATTGTGTTAAGACATTTACATTCTACATTTAGTAAGTTTCACATGTACCCTTGTAAGACGCACCATAGATATAGTTCCAGTATCCAATGTACTCAGCCCTACTATGAAACTAATTTATAGCTTTCATATGAAAACTATAACTCAATTATAGCCCAAGAATATTAGGAAAGGGAGGGGAGGAAGGGATGGGTGGAGGGAGGGTAATTGGTGGGTAATTGGTGACTGCTATTTTCTAAGAGAACAAATCATTGAGTAATTGCTCATGTAGGTTTTATTAATAAAATGCTCTTACCATTTTTATGTAGATAATAATCATAATTCCATCATTTTTTAAATATGAGGAATGTCTTGATTTTTCTACTAATTATTCTGGCAAAGAATAAACTAACATTGTATTTTCTGTCTATTGTTATTACAGAATTGTGTATGTGTGTATTGGGTGTATGTATTAGTGTGTGTGTATATATGTCCTAATACAATCAACGACGTTCTTATTCTTATGCCTTAAAGGAAAGGCAGTTCTACAAATCTAAAATAATAAATCAATGAACAGCAATGCTCTATAAAGCAGTCAACACAAAGGCGTGTGCATTACTAACCTCATTTAACTATAATAAATACTGGTCATTGATATACAAGAAATCATATCCTTTAAATAACTTAGCTGCAAGGAGAGCACAAATCGGAAGCTTTTGAAAGATTCATCAACCATTTGACCTATTAGGTAACTTCTAGTTCACTAAAGAAATTACTACTGCAGAAATTGAGAAGGGTTCTGATTTCATACAATTTTATGTGTGTGTGTGTGTATATATATATCTGTAGATATCATAGGAGTTTAGGGTAGGTTGCAATGGGGATTAAGATCCTAAAGGTATTTTCTCAGCTTTCTGAAGTTTTATGACAAGAAATAAGGGCAGTAGCCTTATTTATATATATAATCTATATGTCTATAGTTATATACACACATGTATTATTGATTGTATTATTGTATTATCATGTAAAAAGTAGATCTATAGCACTTATGTCTGCATTATTTTAACTAACTAGAATGGTTTTCTTAAAAAGCAAGACTGCAGCCATATTATGTCCACAGAAAAGTGTTGTTTCAGCTCTAATTAAGGTTCACAATAGATGCAGAGCCTGAACTTGACTTAGAATATCCAATCTTCTAAGAATTCTCTTTCCTTCCTTTCTCATTATTAAAATCTCCCATCCTTTCTCTTGATGCCTCAGTCTTCTCAAGCAAAGAATCCACAGGATATCGTAAAGACAGAAAGAACTGGATTTTGTGTTTTAATTCTCCAGTTAGCCATGTGGCTTACTGAAATTACTCAACTTCTCTAATCTCAATTTCTTTATCAATAAAGAAGACTCTTGATGTCTATTCCCTAATATACTCATGAAACTTAAGAGTTAAACTCTGTAATGTGCATGGCACATAATAGATGCTGCGTACATATGGTGGGCCTTTCCATCATGTCACACGTTTTATACTAACGGTCTTCCTGTTATTATAGTCCTACATCAGTACCTAGTTTATGGAATTGTATTCTTTTTACAATATTATTATTTGGTAACCAATCAGACTGTTTTAGAAATCTTTGCACTTCCAAGGTTTAGACACAGCAGAAATGCCTAGTATGGCATATACACACACACAGACATGAGTGTTTTTCTTGTTGAATGACAATAATTGATTGAAAACTATAGAAATTAAATCTCTTATTAGAGGAATAAAATTTCAAATGAAGTAGTGCATTTCAAACACTTAAAATTGTCCCTGGCATAATAAGTACTCAAATCTTAGTTATGTTATTATTATAAAATGATCTGTGAAAAGTAGATGTTCATAAAATTCTAACAGAACCTAAGGTAGGAAGATTAGTTTGGGGGAACTAGAGAAGAAATGACAATAAGGTTAAAATACAATTTGAGTTTTTAAAGACATGTTGGATTTCAATAGGTCCTAGTGCATGCAGCAGGATAGAATCATCGCATTTTTAAAACATGAGTATTTGCAGGTAGCACATAGTAGGCATCTATACCACAAAGACTCAAAACATTGAAAGTCATAGAATATAGAAGGGTGGAAACTAAACTGGAGCTATTTTACCACTAGATAATAGACATAGTAAGAATGACATAGTAATTGAACATCATAAACTGTAAGGTAGATCTTAGTTAACAGTGTATTTCCAAGTCAATTTTCATTTTCACTCCTTTAAAAAAGTTTTTCCTTACTTGTAGTTGCATTGTTAAAATCATATCAAGGTACCATTCAAACCAAGTATCATTAATGTTGTTCGACATGCAAACAAGTGATCGAAACCAATGAAGTAACATAAAAAATTATTTTGATAGCAAAGCACAAATGTATACTACGTGGGATGTGAAACAAAGCCTATCCTTATTATATCTTGAAACAGATTGGAAAAGATTCACCCTACATCCGATTAATGAGAAATGGTAAAGGTTATCAAATGTGTGGATAAGTGAAAAATCATGCTGCATTTGTTTTTTTGAAATTGTGACAAAATAGAAAATCAACAAAGTAACTCAATTAAATGGATTGTGGTATAATCCCTAGTCATTAAAAAACAACCGCAACCACTAACACAACAATTAACAGACTATAAATAAAAATAGTTTTGTCCTAGTCAGTGGAAGATTTTTTAATGGACAATTTCAACCATAATTTTGATATTAAAAACTCAGAAGCACTCTTGTCTATCAACCATATCTTTATCCCAAGGAGAGAGTTTTAACAACCTCAAAATTTCTGGTTTTAAAAAAGGCACTTTCTGAAGTTCTGATACTCACTTGTAAATTTCTGGGCTCAAGAAAAATGATATCTAAGGTTCCTTTAAATTAAAAAAAAATCTATGATATTAAGTAAAAAAAGAAAAATGAAATGGCAGTTGGCCATGCCTTAATGATTTAACTTGGCATCTGGTCAAATGACCTGGGCAAATGTTCTTTTGAAAAATGTCACAGAATTTTTATTAATGATGAATATTTAAGGTCTCAAACCATACTCGTCTTAAAGAAGACTGCTTTAGCAATCTAGGGTCTGTCAAAACTGGTTTTGAATGACTTGACCCTCATAATAATTGAACCAGTTCTGCATGTAAATGCATTCTAAATCACCTTTCCTCAAATATCCAAATTCTTTCTGTGAATGTGAACAAAGCATGCACCAAAAATTAAAGAGATCTACAAACACTTATTTCTTAAAGGAACTGGGACTCGCTATTCAGCTGCTTACTGCAGTACAGAATTTTGTGGACTTAAATTTTGCCAACTTAGTTTCATAGAATTTGTAATTTGGGGGAATTACTCATTTTCCAAAATACCCTAATTCTAAATTTCTAATACAAAGGAAATATTAGTTAATAAAAAATATTAGGAGTGAAAATATCTAAGTAGTTTTTCAAGTGAATAAGCAAATTTTAACATTTACAACAAAAATAATACTGCAATTCTCAACATTTTTATGTACTTACAGCTGGCATGTACCATATGACAGGTGTTTTTTTAGTGCTTTTTACAAAGTTTCTTATCTGTAGTCTCTGTTAAAATTTACGTGGGATAGAGGCACAGACTTTACGTAGAGCTAGTAAATGATGGAACCAGAATTGACTAGAGTGATTTTTTTTTTTTTGGCCCGGGGCTGAGTTTGAACCTGCCACCTCCAGCATAAGGGCTGGAGCCCTACTCCTTTGAGCCACAGGTGCTGCCCCTAGAGTAATTTTTGAAATGGAGTTTTCAAACTTCTCATTAGAGTGCAAGTTCTGGAATGTGAAAGAAATGGGCTCAAACCCCAGTACCATCACTTACGAGTTGTGATATTTCCTACAACTTATGTGATGTCTCTGTACCACAATTTCCTTATGTGAGAAGAATAACAATAATATCTATTCCATAGGGTCTCATGACAATTAGTTGAGAGGATTTATATGAAGTTCTTAGAAGAATGTTTCTGGCATGCATAATAATGATTTACTGTTATCATTATAATTATATCATTATTTATTTTCTATTTATTTCCTTTTGAGAATTATTTTGATTACAATTGTTGCATCTTATTATATATATATGTATGTGACAAATAACTTGGGGTTTATTATAAGTTAGAATAATTTCAAACAACAAAATTTCTGGTATGACAGGTATTAGGAAATTCCCACCTCAATAATATACTATGAAGAAATGTCTTAACTAGAAATATATTCTTTTTTTTTATTATTTTTATTTTTTATTATTGTTGGGGATTCATTGAGGGTACAATAAGCCAGTTACACTGATTGCAATTGTCAGGTAAAGTCCCTCTTGCAATCATGTCTTGCCCCCATAAAGTGTGACACACACTAAGGCCCCACCCCCCTCCCTCCGTCCCTCTTTCTGCTTCCCCCCCCATAACCTTAATTGTCATTAATTGTCCTCATATCAAGACTGAGTACATAGGATGCATGCTTCTCCATTCTTGTGATGCTTTACTAAGAATAATGTCTTCCACTTCCATCCAGGTTAATACGAAGGATGTAAAGTCTCCATTTTTTTTAATGGCTGAATAGTATTCCATGGTATACACATACCACAGCTTGTTAATCCATTCCTGGGTTGGTGGGCATTTAGGCTGTTTCCACATTTTGGCGATTGTAAATTGAGCTGCAATAAACAGTCTAGTACAAGTGTCCTTATGATAAAAGGATTTTTTTCCTTCTGGGTAGATGCCCAGTAATGGGATTGCAGGATCAAAGGGGAGGTCTAGCTTGAGTGCTTTGAGGTTTCTCCATACTTCCTTCCAGAAAGGTTGTACTAGTTTGCAGTCCCACCAGCAGTGCAAAAGTGTTCCCTTCTCTCCACATCCACGCCAGCATCTGCAGTTTTGAGATTTTGTGATGTGGGCCATTCTCACTGGGGTTAGATGATATCTCAGGGTTGTTTTGATTTGCATTTCTCTAATATATAGAGATGATGAACATTTTTTCATGTGTTTGTTAGCCATTCGTCTGTCGTCTTTAGAGAAAGTTCTATTCATGTCTCTTGCCCATTGATATATGGGATTGTTGGCTTTTTTCATGTGGATTAATTTGAGTTCTCTATAGATCCTAGTTATCAAGCTTTTGTCTGATTGAAAATATGCAAGTATCCTTTCCCATTGTGTAGGTTGTCTCTTTGCTTTGGTTATTGTCTCCTTAGCTGTACAGAAGCTTTTCAGTTTAATGAAGTCCCATTTGTTTATTTTTGTTGTTGTTGCAATTGCCATGGCAGTCTTCTTCATGAAGTCTTCCCCCAGGCCAATATCTTCCAGTGTTTTTCCTATGCTTTCTTTGAGGATTTTTATTGTTTCATGCCTTAAATTTAAGTCCCTTATCCATCTTGAATCAATTTTTGTGAGTGGGGAAAGGTGTGGGTCCAGTTTCAGTCTTTTACATGTAGACATCCAGTTCTCCCAACACCATTTATTGAATAGGGAGTCTTTCCCCCAAGGTAAGTTCTTGATTTTTTTTTTTTTTTTTATAGAGACAGAGTCTCACTTTATGGCCCTCGGTAGAGTGCCGTGGCCTCACACAGCTCACAGCAACCACCAACTCCTGGGCTTAAGCGATTCTCTTGCCTCAGCCTCCCGAGTAGCTGGGACTACAGGCGCCCGCCACAAGGCCCGGCTATCAAGGTAAGTTCTTGTTTGCTTTATCGAAGATTAGGTGGTTGTAAGATGTTAGTTTCATTTCTTAGTTTTCAATTCGATTCCAAGTGTCTATGTCTCTGTTTTTGTGCCAGTACCATGCTGTCTTGACCACTATGGCTTTGTAGTACAGACTAAAATCTGGTATGCTGATGCCCCCAGCTTCATTTTTATTACTAAGAACTGCCTTAGCTATACGGGGTTTTTTCCGGTTCCATACAAACCTCAGAATCATTTTTTCCAAATCTTGAAAGTACGATGTAGGTACGTTGATAGGAATGGCATTGAATAGGTAGATTGCTTTGGGAAGTATAGACATTTTAACAATATTGATTCTTCCCATCCATGAGCATGGTATGTTCTTCCATTTGTTAATATCCTCTGCTATTTCCTTTCTGAGGATTTCATAGTTTTCTTTATAGAGGTCCTTCACCTCCTTCGTTAGGTATATTCCTAGGTATTTCATTTTCTTTGAGACTATGGTGAAGGGAGTTGTGTCCTTAATTAGCTTCTCATCTTGACTGTTATTGGTGTATACAAAGGCTACTGACTTGTAGACATTGATTTTATATCCTGAAACATTACTGTATTTTTTGATGACTTCTAGGAGTCTTGTGGTTGAGTCTTTGGGGTTCTCTAAGTATAAGTTCATGTTGTCAGCAAAGAGGGAGAGTTTGACCTCCTCTGCTCCCATTTGGATTCCCTTTATTTCCTTGTCTTGCCTAATTGTATTGGCTAGAACTTCCAGCACTATGTTGAATAGTAAAGGTGACAGAGGACAACCTTGTCTGGTTCCAGTTCTAAGAGGAAAAGCTTTGAGTTTTACTCCATTCAGTAAAATATTGGCTGTGGGTTTGTCATAGATAGCTTCAATCAGTTTTAGAAATGTGCCACCTATGGCTATACTCTTCAGTGTTCTAGTTAGAAAAGGATGCTGGATTTTATCAAATGCTTTTTCTGCATCTATTGAGAGGATCATGTGATCTTTATTTTTGCCTCTGTTAATATGGTGGATAATGTTTATGGACTTGTGTATGTTAAACCAGCCTTGCATCCCTGGGATGAAGCCTACTTGATCATGATGAATGACTTTTTTGATGATAAACTGTAATCTATTGGCTAGGATTTTGTTGAGAATTTTTGCGTCTATATTCATGAGTGAGATTGGTCTGAAATTCTCCTTTTTGTTTGGGTCTTTTCCTGGTTTTGCTATCAGGGTGATGTTTGCTTCATAGAATGTGTTGGGGAAGATTCCTTCTTCCTCAGTTTTTTGGAATAATTTCTGCAGTACAGGAATAAGCTCTTCCTTGAAGGTTTGATAGAATTCTGGAGTGAAGACATCTGGACCAGGGCATTTTTTAGTTGGAAGCTTTTTTATTGTTTCTTTGATCTCAGTGCTTGAAATTGGTCTGTTCAGGAGGTCTATTTCTTCCTGGCTAAGTCTAGGGAGAGGGTGTGATTCCAAATATTGATCCATTTCCTTGACATTGTCAAATTTCTGGGCATAGAGTTTCTGGTAGTATTCAGAGATGATCTCTTGTATCTCTGTGGGATCAGTTGTTATTTCCCCTTTATTGTTTCTGATTGAGGTTACTAGAGATTTTACTTTTCTATTTCTAGTTAGTCTGGCCAATGGTTTATCTATTTTATTTATTTTTTCAAAAAACCAACTCCTTGTTTCATTAATTTTCTGAATGATTCTTTTGTTTTCAATTTCATTGATCTCTGATTTGATTTTGGATATTTCTTTTCTTCTACTGAGTTTAGGCTTAGATTGTTCTTCTTTTTCTAATTCCATAAGATCTCTTGTGAGATTGTTGATGTGCTCTCTTTCTGTTTTTCGAATGTAGGCATCTAAAGTGATGAATTTTCCTCTCAAAACTGCTTTTGCAGTATCCCACAGGTTTTGGTAGCTTGTGTCTTCATTGTTGTTATGCTCAAGGAAGTTAATGATTTCCTGTTTTATTTCTTCCTGCACCCATCTGTTATTCAACAGAAGATTGTTTAATTTCCATGCCTTTGGGTGGGTTCGAGCATTTTTGTTAGAGTTGAGTTCCACCTTTAGTGCCTTATGGTCTGAGAAGATACAAGGTAAAATTTCAATTCTTTTGATTCTGTTGATATTTGTTTTGTGTCCCAGGATATGATCAATTTTGGAGAATGTTCCATGGGGTGATGAGAAGAATCTATGTTCTTTATCTTTGGTGTGGAGTGTTCTATTTGCGTCTATCAAGTATAGTTGTTCTAGGGTCTCATTTAAATCTCTTATATCTTTGTTTAATTTCTGTTTAGAGGATCTGTCCAGCTGTATAAGAGGAGTGTTAAAATCCCCTGTTATGATGGTATTATCAGATATCATATTGCTCAGACTGAGTAAGGTCTGCTTCAAGAATCTGGGAGCATTTAAATTCGGTGCATAAATATTTACAATTGAAATGTCTTCTTGTTGTAGTTTTCCCTTGACCAATATAAAGTGACCATCTTTGTCTTTTTTGACTTTAGTTGCTTTAAATCCACATGAATCTGAAAATAAGATTGCAACTCCTCTTTTCTTCTGAATTCCATTTGCCTGAAAAATTGTCTTCCAACCCTTGACTCAGAGCTTTAATTTGTCTTTTGAAGCCAGGTGTGTTTCTTGCAGACAGCAAATGGATGGCTTGTGTTTTTTAATCCAGTCAGCCAATCTATGTCTCTTCAGTGGGGAATTCAAGCCATTAACATTTATGGAGATAATTGATAAGTGTGGTAGTATTCTATTCGTCTTATTTGGTGAGAGTCCATTGCTTAGTTTTATCTTTTGCATCAGTGTGGAGGTTAGGTTCTGTCCTTTGATTTCTGAGTTCTTACTTTGCTGCTGATCCATTGTGGTGGTCAGTGTGCAGAACAGGTTGAAGTATTTCCTGTAGAGCTGGTCTTATTGTGGCAAATTTCCTCAATGTTTGCATATCTGTAAATGATTTGATTTGTCCGTCAATTTTGAAGCTTAGCTTAGCAGGGTACAGAATTCTGGGCTGACAATTTTTCTGTTTGAGTAGATTAAAGGTAGATGACCATTGTCTTCTTGCTTGGAAAGTTTCATTAGAGAAGTCTGCTGTCACTCTGATGGATTTGCCCCTGTAGGTCAACTGGCGCTTACTCCTGGCAGCTTGCAGAATCTTTTCTTTTGTCTTGACTTTGGACAGGTTCATCACAATATGTCTTGGAGAAGCTCGGTTAGAGTTGAGGTGACCTGGGGTCCGATATCCCTCTGAAAGCAGTGTGTCAGAATCTTTGTTGATGTTTGGGAAATTTTCTTTTATAATATTCTCTAGTATGGCTTCCATTCCTCTGGGGCATTCTTCTTCCCCTTCTGGAATTCCTATAACTCGTATGTTGGAACACTTCATAAAGTCCCATAATTCTGACAGTGAACGTTCTGCTTTCTCTCTCTTCTTTTCTGCCTCTTTTACTGTCTGAGTTATCTGAAGAACTTTGTCTTCTACCTGTGAAATTCTTTCTTCTGCATGGTCTAACCTGTTGCTGATACTTTCCATTGAATCTTTAAGTTCCCTAATTGACTGTTTCAGTTCCTTCAGCTCTGCTATATCCTTTTTATATTCTTCATATCATTCATCTCTTATTTGATTCTGTTTTTGGATTTCCTTTTGGTTATTTTCCACTTTATTAGCAATTTCCTTCATTATTTCCATCATTTCTTTCATTGTTTTCAACATGTGTATTCTAAATTCCCTTTCTGTCATTCCTAACATTTTTTTACAGGTGGAATCGTCTGCAGTAGCTACCTCATGGTCCCTTGGTGGTGTTGTTCTAGACTGGTTCTTCATGTTGCCTGGAGTTTTCTGCTGATTCTTCCTCATGAGTGATTTCTTTTATCTGTTTCCTTGCCCTAATTTTCCTTTCACTTCCTCTTGCTCTTTAAGTTCTTGTGCCTGTGGACTAAGGGTTACAGGACCAGAAGGGTGAGAAGGATTAAGAGCAAAAAAGGGATGAAAGAATGGAGGACCGAGTGATAAGAAAAAAAAGAAAGATAGAGAAAGGAGAGGGGGTGGGTATAAGGATTATTGACAAAAGGAAAAGAGGCACAGAAAGAGGGAGACAGGGCAATATAGGTGTACAGTAGCGTACTTTGACACAACCTTAAAAAACCCCACCTTCTGGGGGTGCCCAGTAGGGTGGTTCCCTTGAGGTCAGCAGCTCTTTGCTAACCTAATCAGACACAGTACCCCACCTCCACCAAGTAGAGAGGAAAGACAAAAATACTATAAATCAAACCAAAACAAGCAAACAGAAAACTTTACGGGGATAAAGTTGGGTGAGAAACCAAATGATAGCGGTAGAAACACTAGCAAAAATGAAGTTCTAGTTATTAAAAAAGGCAGCAATGGGAAATTATAATTAAAGTAGAAAAAATGAGAAAGAAAAAGGGATCTGTATGGAAAACATTGAAATTAAAAAACAAAAGAACATCAACAACGTCAAAATAAACAAAAAAAAACAAACAAAAAAAAAAAAGAAAAAGAAATACACAACCAAAAACAAAGCAGTTTGTATATGTTATTGAATATTGTCTGAGCAACACGTGGTCTTCTGGGGTATGAGATGTTAATCACAGTTCTGATATGACTGGAGGCTGCTGATTTCTCAAACCCCAGCAGGTAGACACCCTAAATCTCTCTTCAGCCCACTTAAAAGGCACTTTGAACTTGTAAACTTGCTGAGCAGAAGCTTTCCCAGCTTTCTCGCTGGAATCACTGCTGAAGTGGCTATCCACTTACCCAGTGTGCCAAAACCGGTCTCACTCTGCCCCTGAGGGTTAGGGCTGCAAGGCGGCTCAGACCCCACCCTTATAATACTTGGTTGCTGGGTTACCAGCTCCCACCCGTTTCTAGCTCTGCGACCCTGAGGGCAGAGCTTGCCGGGGCAGATCACTGACAATGGTTCCGTGTGACCCACCGCCAAACACTATTAGTTCCGTCTGGCTCAGTGGCTCAGACTGGGGCCCTAGACAATGGCCAAAGTTCTCAGCACTCCAGCTCAGGCCCTCCCCAAGGCAGTTCAACTCAGTGCCATGTCCAAGGACACCAAAACAGTTCACAGGTAAGGCCTTTCTGGTTTGCAGTCTCACTGCTACTGAACTTACAGTTGTGGGCGGGTTTAGACGGATTGAACACACGCGACCACTTGCCGGTTTTCCACTGTTTTAGTCCTCCTCTTGGGGTCCAGAAGTCTCTCGCTGACTCCCTGTATCCTCATTGGAGTGATGATAGGCAGATCCCACCAGCCAGAGATGCCTGGAGTCCTATCTCCCCAGACTCACGGTGCCCAGATGCAAGGAAGCTGTTACTAGGCTGCCATCTTGCTCCGCCTCCTAGAAATATATTCTTTACTATGTTAAAATGTTGTTAGTCTAAATAATAATAGTATTATAATATGAAATATCAACAAGAAAAACTAAGCAAATATGTATATGCAAAATAATGGTTGATTTAACATTCACGTGGACTGTCCTGAAAGTATCCAGCCACATACTATGAGAAATAGACATACATGTCTGGATACTTTCCAGGCAGCCCTCATACTGTGTAAAAGGTGCTTTATTATAAACAGAATAATCCGAAAGGAAAATAGAAAGCTCTTGAGTGCTTGTGATATGTCAGATTCTAAACTAGTTTTTTTGTCTTTTTAAGTACACAGCCTTGACATTTCTTGCTTATTTATTCCATAAACCATCCATAGCTAATGTTTATCAATTTATTCCAAAGCCCACCCATTTCTCTGCATCTACCACCTCAGCTTAGTCCAAAACAGCCATTATCTCTCACTTTTGTTAATATAATTACCTTTCAACCTGTTAACATTTATCCACACTGGCCATCTTCTAACTTGTTCTCAATATGCATAAATGATAATATTTTTAGGAACAAATCTGATCATAATATCATATAGTCTTCCTCTATTCTCCCCACTCTTAAAACCTTTCAATTAATGGTCATGATCTTACAATCAATATGTGACCATATTCTGCCTACCTCTCCAGGCTCACTGAGATAGCTCCCACCTGTGTGTTCGTTCCTTTCGCTTTCAGTCAGTTCCCCACACTGGTAATTACTCTGCTGGTACAGGTCTTTGGCATCAATTTTTTTCTTCCTAGAATGTTCTTTTTGAAAATTTTCAGCTGGTTAACTCTGACGCATCCTTTAGATCACAAATGAATCATCAATCACTTAAAAAAAATCCTTCTCTGAATTTTGTGACATAGGAAGATCCACATTGTAAGCTCTGACATCAATAAATGCTTCTGCTTCAAAATGATAACAACACTGTCAATGTTATATTTTTATTTGTAGTTATTTGATTATTTGTTTCTTCTCTGGATTAGGTTAATAATAGCTAACTTTTATTACATACTCAATAGGTGGCATGCATGGTTTTAATGTTCCTTATATATATTAACTAATTAAAACTCTTGTAGTCACCTGAAGAATAAGGTCTATTATTAGTAATAACACTGTACAAATGAAAATAATTCAAGGTAAAAAAAAAAGGATTGGGTACATTGTTCAATGTCACTAAATAGCAGAGACAGGATTCAAATCTATACATTGTATTCAGAGTATATTTCCTAACTACTTCTTTTGTTGCTTTTAGGAGTTTCAAAAGAATTGCTTTCTGACAATTAAGGTTATGGGGGGGGAAAGCAGAAAAGGGACGGAGGGAGGGGGGTGGGGCCTTGGTGTGTGTTACACTTTATGGGGGGCAAGACATGATTGCAAGAGGGACTTTACCTAACAATTGCAATCAGTGTAACCTGGCTTATTGTACCCTCAGTGAATCCCCAACAACAACAACAACAAAAAAAAAAAAAAAAAAAGATACAAAAATCCACAAGGGTGTTAATGGAAAAGAAAATGTAAAACACTAGAAAATAACACTGGAATCATTAATTACACTACAGAATAAAGAAAGTTGAAAAGTGTAAAAAAAAAAAAAAAAAGAATTGCTTTCACCATTATTGTATCCTTAGGAATAAGGACAGTGATTGCAAGTAAATAGATAAAAATTCATTGAATAATATTTTTGTTTGGTCTATCAAAAGGTAAAACGAACTTACGTTTTGAACCAGCAATTTTACTTCTAGGGTTATGCTCCAAAGGTACATGTGCTCCACATAGGCAGGACATATGTGTGTAGTAGCAATATGCCAGGAACAATGGCAAAGTAAATTGATAGATTAAGTAAATATACCACAATATTCTGATGCGAAAGAATAATTTATGGCCATAAACACATTAGAGGTATATTATCGATATAAAATGATACTCAATATTTGAGGCTAAGCAAAGAATAAAAGTAAGGAGCAAAAGAGTATGTAAAGTTCATTACCTTTTTTAAAGTGATGGTGTAATTAAATGTATGTATACAAAGCCTGACAATTAAGTTCATGAACCCATCCTAGAAAAAGTGTTATGCACCTAATTGCTGAATATCACTGTCACCTTCAAAGTTCTCCCCTTGGGAAGCCATACACTGATGCATGTGCCTAGTTGACCCTTCAAAGTAATTTTAGAATTCGTTTCCTGGAATGATTGTTGGAGCTGTCAGTGTAGGAGGTTTGACAATTAAGTTTGTGAACATACCATCAAGTGCTTATGTCGGTAGCATTGTACAAACAAGTTGGTAAGGTTTCATAGCCTTGGTGTGTCAGCGGCTCACAGCTGTGTTCATGTCAACATGAGGTGGTGTCTGCTGAGAGGTGTTCATTATTGTTGTTGTATGTTTTGTGGGCTCTATGGTAACAGCTCTGATGGTCATTCCTACAAAATTACTTTGGAGGGTGGATGAAGCACTGCAATAGTGCATAGCTTCCCAAGGGGAGTACTTCAAAGGTGGCTATAATGATATTCAGCAATGAGGTATGTAGCACTTTTTCTAGGATGAGTTCATGAACTTAATTGTCAGGCCTTGTCTAAAATTTCTAGAAGTACACAAGAAATTGGTGTTGGTATAGCTAAAATATCTAGAATTACACAAGAAATTGGAACTATCTAGAAGTACACAAGAAATCACCTTTGGGAATGTAACAGAAGTTAAGGAACCAAAAAAGGGCAAAATGCTTTCTGATTTTTCTCTTTAAAACCTTTCAACTTTTTTGAGGAATTAAAATCTACACTCCTGCCAGACGCCAACAATCAGAGGAACAGAAGAATGTTCTTTGTTTTTGTTCTCTAGTATCTTAAACCACAGGGAGATCATCTTCATTGGAGATGTAATGCTTAAAAAACAATAGCCCAAACCCTCTTCAAAATCTCTGTATTTCTGCTTAAAGGGGAACGGGTGGTTCTTTAAGATGAAACTGCCGTCCTCTTCATTTGATGGCAAACTAATAAACTTTTCCATATTCCATATTCACTTGTCCACATTCTTTGTTTGGCAGCCTCAGGGACTGGTACAAATGTCCCATAACAGGAATGATGATGACACAGGATTCTCCCAATCAAGGTTGGGTAAGGGACCCCATTTTTCCTAGGCCGGGCAATTTGATGAAGGGAACATCCTGACCTTTTCCCCTGAGCTGGACTACACTCATTAACACCAAGTCCTGGCCAAATGTAATTCTCAAGACTTTACACCCCTGGACAGAGGACTCACATGGAGACTTTCCATTCGGGTCTTTCCCTCTGCCAGAAGCTCTGCTGCTTTTTTACTCTTTATTCCTTTCTGGCTAATAAATCCTATCTTACCACTGCTCTGTGGTCTGTGGGTTCATTCTTCAAACCCCCATGAGCAAGGACCTACTGAAGAAAGAAATTCCGGTCACAATGATAGAGGCACAAGATATCAATACTAGAGTGTCTTATTTATTACTCATCACCCTTTCTGTTATGTTGTTTTCTCCCTCCAAGAGCATGTATTTTTTATTAATTTTTAAAAAATACATTTATCTTGTGGGTTAGGGAATATGCCAGCTTACTAAGAATATTTCATAGAAAAAGTTGTAGGGCAAGCACAAAAATCTCTTCAAAACATGTATATCATTCTTTCTCAAGGATTAGCTAGAAGTGAAGCAAAATATTTTAAAAGTTTTCAGTAAGGTTATCTGCCTGTATAATGGAAAAGAAGGAGAAACTGCTCTTTAATATACATTAAGAAAACAACTAGAGGCAGCCACTTTTATGTATTAATTGGGTCATAATTCATCTTGGGAGAAATGGTTGTTCCTTTAGCAAAATACATTCAAGGGCATTTAGAAATGTGACAATGAGCAACTCCACTCTCACATCCTTAACCTTAGGGCAAATGCAGAAAATAAAGTTAAGAGCTCAATTTTTATGGAAAATAAATGAAAGACATTGCAAATTTCTGGGATAACAGTGTAGCAAGGTGTTAAAAGAATCTGAAGAGTGTCTGTGGCTCAAGAGCAGCCAGAGAGAGTGCTGTACCGTAAATATCACTAGGAACAATGGTAGTCGATGTTTACTTTTTGATTTTCTCCTTTGCAATACCATTCTCCAAATCTTTAGAGATGGACCATCAAAAAAATTCATATGGAAAATAACACATGTATGCACACAAAAGTAACAACTACAAAACCACTATAATTAGACCATAGCAAATAATAGTGAATGATACTAATAGACCTTTTTCACCAATTTTGGCTTCAAAAATTATGTTAGTCTATGAATTCTTTCCCTTTTAATTTCTAAACGAGTTATTTTATAAATGGATTATTTTTTCAATTTTGGTTGTTCTCTATGTCAAGTTATTGTTTGTTTTATTTATTTTCTATTGAAAAACAATTTTCAATGCTTTTGGCATTTTAATCAAAGAATGTAAATCTAGAGACAATCTTTATAAGATTTAGTCTAATATAAATTGGTATGTATAATCATTAGATCAAAAAAGGTATATCAAATTTGACATAAATGCCAATCAATTATATTTTACAGAACTGTTTTACACAAACTCAAATTCTGTTTTCTATTTTATTATATAATTTAACTTTAAAAATATTTCCAACACTTTTTTGCAGCAAAATTTATATAATATTCTCCATTTTAATTGCTTTAATATCTACAACTAAGAGATATTTAGTAACTACACATTATTATACAACATCACCACTAGGTAGTCCCAGGACATTTCCTTCTCCCTCAAAGGAGACTTCATATCCATTAAGCAGTCTGTTTTTTGCCTGTATGAATTGACTTATTCTGGAAATTTCACATTGTATTACATATGTAGGCCTTTGTGGGGTTTGTCTTCTTTCACTTAGTATGATGTTTTCATGATATAGCAGGTGTCATTATTTAATTCCTTTTTATAGCTAAATAATATTGACGTAACACCTGTGGTCCCAGCTACTTGGGAGGCTGAGACAAGAGAATCGTTTAAGCCCAAGAGTTTGAGGTTGCTGTGAACTATGATGCCATGCCACTCTACCGAAGGCGACATAGTAAGACTCTATCTCAAAAAACAAACAAACAAAAAATTGAAATAATATTACATTGTACAGACATACCACATTATGTTTATCTCCTCCTCAGTTCATGGGCATTTAAATAGTTTTAAATTTTCAGCTATTGTGAAGAATGCTTCTATTATAAGCATTGTTGTACACAATTTTCTTTGAACATGTACTGTGATGGTTAATTTTAGATGTAAACTTACCTGAGTTAAGGGATGTTCTAATAGCTGGCAACACATTATTTCTTGGCGTGTGTGTGAGGATGTTTCTGGAAAAGATTGGTATTTGAATCAAGGGAATGAGTAAGAAAGAGTCACACAAAAGTGAATGGTCACATCCAATCCATTGAGGGCCTAGATAGCACAAAAAGGCAAAGAAAAGGCAAATTCACTCTCTCTTCTGGAGCTGAAACATTCATCTTCTCACATTTTCAGATATTAGAACTCCAGTTCTAAAAAAAAAAAAAAAAAAAAAACTCCAGTTTTGGGGCCTTTGAACTCTTTGTACCCATTGAACTCTTAGTACCATCAGCTCACTTGATTCTTAGGCCTTTGGACTCATAAATTACACCACCATTATGTTTGGTTCTCCTGCTGGTAGACAGCATATTGTGGGACTATTCAGCCTCCATGATAACGTCAGCCAATTCCCATGATGAATCTCCTCTTATATACTTGTGTATTTATCTTCTTGGTTCTGTTTCTCTTGAGAACCTTGGCTAATATCCCAATTTTGAATTCTCTGGAGTATATACCCTGGAGTAGAAATCCTGGGTCATATAGTAAATGGGTACTTAACTTTTTGAATTATTTCCAACAGCATCTGTACCATTTTACAACCCCACCTGCAATGCATACAGTTATCAATTTCTTCACATCCTTTCCAACACATGGTACTTTCCATTTAAAAAATATCCATATACCATAATAGCACATTGTCTATCCCAGAAATGTTTTATGTGCATTCGAGAACCATGTTTATTCTACTACTCTTATGTGGAATATGGAGTGTTTTATATACGTCTTTTAGGTTTAGGTGGTTTATAATGTTCAGTTCTTTTTTCCATATTTATCTCCTTCTTGCTTTTTTCTTTTCATGATTAAAAGTGCAGTGTTGAGTTATCCAACTGTTATTATTGAATTGTCTGTCCTTCCCTTCAATTCTGTTTGTTTTATTTGTATATGTCTTTTAGGGTTTGTTCTTGTACATATGTTTGCCACTTAAATCTTTTAGATATGTTGTGTCTTTTATTAATGTGTAATGTCCTTCTTTGCTTCTTGTAAAAAATTTGTACTTTGATATTATTATGGCTACCTTTTTGGGTAACAGCTCTCTTTTCATTACAAGGTACATAGAGTATCTCTTTTTCGTTCTTTGACGTTTAATCTACTTTCATCTTTGGATATAAATTGAGTCCCTTGTAAACTTATTTATAAAAGAATTTATATCTGGATTTATTAATTCTGCCAATATCTCCCTTATAATGTGAGAGTTTAATCTATTTACATTTGAAGTTAATTACTAATATGGAAGAAGTTACTACTCTTACTGTGCTACTTTGTACAAAAATATTTATACCTTTTTTTGGTTTTGAATTTCTTCAGTACTTCCTTCTCTTAGATTTAAATGATTCTGTCTAGTATACCATTTTTGTTCCCCTATAGTTTTATTTTTTGCATATTTTCTTTTGCTATTTTCTTAGTACTTGCCCATTGATTATACTATCTTAAATTTACAGCAATATAATTTGAATTAATACAAATATAACTTCAAAATTATAAAAAACTTATGTCATACATTCTATTCCTACATTGTATTTTTATTGTGACAAATTATATCTTTATATATTTTGTATTAATTAACTTAGACTTATAACAATTGTTTTATGCATTGGTTAAAGCCAAAGATAAAAATAATGCCGATTTTAGTTATAATCTAAGGTAAATAATACTTACATTTATCTTTGCAGTTACCTTTACTAGCATTTTTCATTTCTTCATCTGGCTTCAAGTTACTATATAGAATCCTTTTATTTCAGTCTGAAGCTTGTCTTTGAGAACTTCTTGAAGGGTAAGTTTACATGCAGTTAACTTTCTCAGTTTTGTTTATCTAGCAACATATTAATTTCTTCATTTTTGAAAGATAGTTTTTCATGCATAGACTTCTTGGTTGATATTTTTTTTACAGCACTTTTAAAAATTTCATCCCATTTCCACCTATTTTCCATAGTTTAAGATGAGAAATCACAGTTAATCTTTATCAAGGATGACTTTTTTACTGTGGTATAAAAAAAAAATCATACACGCTACTAATTTATTTAACCATTTCTAGATGTACCACACAATATGTTAAGTACATGAAATCTGTTATACAACAGAACTCCGGAATTTTTTCATCTTTGAAAGCTGAAACTGTATGCACACTGAACAATGATTCCCCTTTTTTCTCCTCTGTTCTCTGAAAATCATTGTTACACTTTCTGATTGTAGGAGTTAGATTTACTATAGATAATCTATACAGATAGAGTCATTCAGTATTTGCTGTCTTATCTTACTGTGCATAATGTCCTCGAAATAAATCCATGTTGTAACACATGGAAGGATCTCCAGCAATTTTAAAGCTGGGTAATATCTAACGTATTTATATGCCATATTTTCTTTATCAACTCATCTGTTGATTGACATTTAGGTTCCTTCTACATCTTGGCTACTGTGAATAATGCTGCAATGAACATAAATGCATAAATCTCCCTTCAAAAATCGTGTTTTTAATCCTTCAGAATATATGCACAGAAGTAATTTCTGGGTAATACAATAATCCTGTTTTATTTTTAAAGCAATATCAATACTGTTATCTATAACAGTTGTACTTTTTTTATATTCTCACTAACAGTGCACAAGTGTTCCACTTTCTTCACATCCTCATCATATTTTATTTTACTTTTTAATAATGACTATCCTCACAATGGATAATATCTCATTGTGCTTTTGATTTGCATTTTCCTGATGCTGAGTGATGTTGTACATCTTTTCATATATTTGTTGGTAATTTATATATTTTCTTTGGAGAAAAGTTGAGTCAAATTATTTTCCAAATTTTGAAGTTATTTAATTTTTGTTATTGTTCTTGACTCGGAGTAATTCCTTACACAGTTAGCCCTTATCAAATGTGAATATTTTCTCCCATTCCATAGGCTGCCTTTTAACTCTGTGATTGTTTCATTTGTCTTATGAAAGTGGGTTTTTAAAAAAAATTTGATGTAATCCAATTTGCATATTTTTATTCATGTTGCCTATGCATTTGGTATCATAACCAAGAAATTATTGCCAAATCCAATATCATGAAGTTTTTCTTCTATGTTTTCTTCTAGAAATTTTATAATTTTAGGTCTTATAGTTGTACCTTTCATCTATTTGAGTTAATGTTTATATATGGCATAGGATAAAGGTCCAACTTCACTCTTGCATATGCTCAGTTTTCTCAACACATTTGCTGAAGAGACTAAACTTTCCATATTGTCTAGCCTTAGTATTTTTGTCAAGGATAACGTCATAATATACATAATGGTTTACTTCTGGATGTTCTATTTTGTTCCATTCAACTATATGTGTGTTTTTATGCCAGTACTATAATGTTTTAATTATTGTAGCTTTATTTTAGCTTTTTAAATAAGCAAGTATGCATCCTCAGCTTTGTTTTTATTTCTCAAGATTGTTTTACCTACTTGAGGCCCTTTGAGATGCTCTAAGAATTTTAGGATTTTCTCCCTATTTATAAAAATCATGCCATTGGATTTTGATAGAGATTGAACTGAATCTGTAGATTATTTTTGGTAATATAGACATTTTAATAATGCTAAGCCTTCTTATCCATGAACATGGGATGTCTTTCCATATACTTATGTCTCTTTTAAATTTATTTTAGCAACATTTTGTAGTTTTCAGGGTGTAGGTATTTTTGCTCCTTAGTTAAGTTTATATTAAGTATTTTATTCCTTTGCTGCTATTTTAAATAGAATTATTTCCTTAATTTCCTTTCCTGGTTATTCATTATTAATGTATAGAAATCAACTATCTTTTTATGTAGATTTTATGTCCTGCAATTTTAGTTTATTAATCCTAACATTATTTTTGTTGAATCTTCAGGGTTTTCTATATAATGAAATAATATTGTGAACATAGATAATTTCACTCCATTCTTTTTTTTTTTTTTATTAAATCATAGCTGTGTACATTAATGCAATCATGGGACACCATACACTGGTTTTATAGACCATTTGACACATTTTCATCACACTGGTTAACATAGCCTTCTTGGCATTTTATTAGTTATTGTGTTAAGACATTTACATTTTACATATACTAAGTTTCACATATACCCTTGTAAGAATTATACCCTTGAATTACACCTGCACTTGAATTATTATACCCTTGAATTACACCTGCACTGCAGGTGTAATTCCACCAATCACCCTCCCTCCGCCCACCTCACCCTCCCTTCCTTCCCTTTCCCTTTTCCCCATATTCTCAGGTTATAATTGGGTTATAGCTTTCATATGAAAGCTATAAATTAGTTTCATAGTAGGGATGAGTACATTGGATACTTTTTCTTCCATTCTTGAGATACTTTGCTGAGAAGAATATGTTCCAGTTCCATCCAGGTACACATGAAAGAGGCAAAGTCTCCATTTTTCTTTAAGGCTGCATAATATCCCATGGTGTACATATACCACAATTTATTAATCCATTCGTGGGTTGATGGGTACTTGGTTTTCTTCCATGATTTAACAATTATTAATTGGGCTGCAATAAACATTCTGATACAAATATCTTTGTTATAATGTGATTTTTGGTCTTCTGGATATATACCTAGTAGAGGATTGTAGGACCATATTTTTCCTACAATTTTCAGTCTTATAGTGAGCAGAACTGGTGGACATCCATGAGAAGCATGATGATCTTAAGGGAAAAACAAAACAAAACATTAGCTTCCATTACTGATTGTGATGTTAGTAATGTTTTTCACACATGACCTTTATTATGTTGACTTAATTTCCTTCTATTCTGGTGGATTGCAATGTTTCTTTTTTATATTGTAGTATAATACATGCATACATAAATTAGAATTTATTTTAGCCATGTTAAGTACAGGTTAGTAGTATTAAGTACATTCATATTTTTGTGCATCATGATCATTCACCATCTTCAGATCACACTTCATGCTGCAAAACTGAAAATCTGTATCTCATTAAAAATAACTGCCCATTACTCCCTCCCTCCATCCCTAAGGAACTATCATTCTACTTTATTAATGATTTTGACTATTCTGAGTACCCCATGCAATTGGACTCATATGGTCTTTTTCTTTTTGTGGCTAGCATATTTTACTTAGTCTAATATCCTCAAGATTTATTCAGACTGTGTCATATGTCAATTCCTTTTTCCTCTTGAAAGCTAATGATTAGTATAGATTTATTTCATTTTTTTATAATAGTTACAGCTTTTTTTTCTTTTCATTTCTTGCTATCTTCTCCTGATAAAGCATTCTTATTTGGATTTATAGCAGCTTAATTTCAGTTATATAGAAAATCTTTGTTTTTTACGTATCTGATCATACTCCTTTCAGTTTTTGATATCACAAAATTATTTCTTAATATATCATGTGTCCAAAACATAACCCAATAATTTTGAAAAATGAATAAGGCTCTTAAATTATGTCCATAAAATATGGAGTTATAAATCTAATTATAATAATACCACATTTTATAATAATAATTGCTTTTTTTTTTTTTTAAAGAAAGCATTGGTCTTAAATTACATAGAAAATAAAAGGAGAGCTACCAATTATGGTTACTGTAATACTAGCTTTTATAATTTCCATGCATTTACCATTACTGAGATCTTTATTTCTTTATATGGCTTTGAGTTTCTGTCTAGTGTGTTCATTTCAATCTGGAGGGTTCCCTTTAGCATTAAATGGAAGTTCAATTATTCTTTTTCCTTCCCAAGGGATATGTCATGTGTTGTGAGTTTTGCTGAGCTAAGTCAGCTTTCAGGAGCAGCAATCATGGGTCAAATAAAATAGCTCTTTTTTACTTGTTTCAATGTGGCTGTTCTTTGTTTTGTGTTTGCCTGGGGTCCTGCAGCTTCTTAATTGGTTTCTGGAATTCTCATAAAGGCTTTTTGGACTGTGTACTGTTAAGTTTTTGTCTCTGTAGGAAGCACCAAGATCTGGGGCTTGCCATTCTTCCATGTTGCTTGAAACAGAGGATGCCTTTCATATGATGACCTACTTTGCTTTCTCCTTTCAACTTTGTTTCTTTGTCTTTCGAGAATTTGACTGTAATATGTCTTAGGGTGGATCTATTAAAATTTATTTTAGAGTTAATTGACTTATTTGTATGTGTAGATTTATGTCTTCCATCAAATTTTGGAAGGTTTAGGTCATTATTTTTAAAAATGTTTTTTATTTTTTTCCCCTTTTCTCTTCCTTAAGACTTTTATTATAAACATTCAGTTTATATGTGAATCACACTCTCTGTAGGTTTATTATTATTGTTGCCATTGCTATTGGCCCTACTGATTTTTCAAAGACTAAAAAAGATAAAAAATCTTTATATAAAAATCTTTATGTAAAAATCTTTGGTTTTTTGTTGTTGTTGTTGTGTTGACATGTATTCCTTTAAAATATATTTTCTATATTTTGAAGCAATTTTGGAGGACAAGGAAAAGTTAACCGACACTGTCTTGCTGTCTCAGAGTCTTTTAGGGTTTATTTATTTTTCTTCATTCCCTTTTCTTTTTGCTCCTCAAGCCAGATAATATCAATTGACCTATCTTTAAGTTCTCTGATTCTTTTTTTTCCCTGCTAAAATTTGCAGTTGACATAGTCTAGTGATTTTTTTCACTTCAATTATTGTACTTTTCTGCTCCAGAATTTATATTTGTATCCAACAAAGGAAAGGAATTCCTGTCTCTTTGTTGATAGTTTCAATTTGGTAAGACATAATTCTCCTGATTTCCTTTAGTTACTGTTTCATGGATTCATTTAGCTATTTGAGCATACTTAAAACAATTTAATGTTTTTATTTACTATATTCAATATCTGCATTTTCTCAGACATTTTGTATTTATTTCTTTTCTTTCTGTGAGTGAACTGTACTTTCTTGTTATATTGCATGTCTCATACATTTTTTAAATGACACATTTTAAACATTTTAATCTAATACATCTTGATCAGATCTCACCCCTTTAATTTTTGCTGCATATTATGGGTTATTATTTGTTTATTTAATAACTTCTCTAAATTACTTTTTTAAAGACTTCATTCCTTATTGTGAGTGACTACAGAAATCTGTTTCTAGAGTTATATTTCAGCTAGTGATTTGATAGAGATGGTCTTAAATTTATGGATTTTAAAACATACTCTCCCAGTCATTTTAGACTTTCTTCATATTGGGGTATTTCTATAATGCCTGGGTAGGACATTTACAACTCTGACTTAGCTTTCACTTCCTATTTGCATGTAGTCTAAAAGTTATCAGTGGTAAAAGTTTGTTGTCTCATCAGCCCTTACTGACCTTACTCTAGGTGAGCAAATGGCTTTTTAGATTCTCTAGTATATGTGTGAATATTTCAAAGCTTTATACCTCTGTGTATCTCCTTCCCAAGGAGATATTTATTCTAAATACTACTAATCTAACTGTAAAATTCTTTGTCTCAGGAAGCTGCAGCTCGTATGCCTCCTTTTAAATACTTTGTCTTAGGAAGCTGCAGCTAATGTTTCCTCTTAAATGCTTTGACAAAAAAGTTCTAAGGTGGACAAAAAAACGTATGCCTTTTAGCTGATCTGTCAGAGAACCATCAGATAGGTCAAAAACACTACCCCAGTTCTTTGAGAATAAGTCCTCTATTGCTCCCTTTAATACATGTTATCAATAGGTTCCATGAGGAGGTTGGCAGCTATGTTTATAGTCAGTGCTGTACTGGAGAATAATAATCACTGAGGTATTCAAAATATTTTCTTGATTACTTTGAAAATAATTCTCTATATTGTACATGGATTTTTAAAAAGGAAGCATAGAGTTGTATTTGTCAATATTTCAATTTCCCTAAATTTAAATGTGAATCACACACTCTATAGGTTTATTATTATCATTGTTGTCATTGCTATTGGCCCTACTGATTTTTCAAAGACTAAAAAAGATACAAATTCTTTGTATAAAAATCTTTGTGTTTTTTTTTGTTGTTGTTGTGTTGACATGTATTTCTTTAAAATACATTTTCTATGTCTTGAAGCAATTTTATAGGACAAGGAAAAGTTAATGACTTTAAAATAATTATATTTTCATTTTAAATTTAACTTTTTATAAATGATAAAATTCTCTTACTTTGTGTTTTTTCCTCTCAATTCTACTTTGTCTGTTATCTATCTTGTCTCACTGCTTTATGTTTATTATTTGCTTTTGCCTAAAACATTTTAATGCATCCTTTGTGTTTTACTATTAAAAAGTGCCTCACAATTTGAAAAGTGTCTGTAGTAAACAAGAATAAACTACCAAATTAATAATTTTTGTCTTTTTTATATAGATTGGATTTAAATGCAATTGCATTTAATTTTATAATTTATATATTATAGCAAAGTGTATATGTTTGTCAACATTTCCACGTCTACAACTAAAGTAAAAGAATGTTACCATTATTTCTTAAATATGATAGGGCTCAAAAATATCACTGACAATGTTTTGAAGTAATATTCAGTTACCGGTCCATTCACATCAAAATTTGGAGAGTTGACAGAGGAGACCATTACATTTGTGAAGAGTCAACAGTCTTCCCAGTAAATCATTTTTACGTGCATAGTTATGGAGGGCCCTTGCCTACTACAAAACCACTACTCAAGCAACCAAGCAACTCACATTAAAAAAACAAAACTGAAGTTATTTAGGTCCAACCAAAAGTATTATGACAATCAAGGATAGCCCATAGTTCTTTTTTGGTGAGGGAAGGATATAATACAAGTTTTATTTACCCTTCACTTTGCTATGCTGGCTACAATAATAGGCAGCGTATTCATAAAAGGATAGCTACCCCAAGTATAGGAAAATTATATTTTCATTGATTTCTGATATGATTTGTCTTACTCTGACAAAATTTGAAAACAAGCATATCTGATGCAAAAGGATATTTAGCACAAAAGGAATTGTCCAAACCGTAGCCATACATTGGTTTTTCAAAAAATATGTTCTGTCCTAAACCACCTGTAATATAGTCAAGAGGAACAGGAATTCTGCCTTTGAAATATGAAGTTACAGTTTCATGAACCTAATACTTTGATGCCTCCATCTGACCATGGCATCTACTTCTGTTCATTCATTTTTTTTTCTTTTGAATAGCCTACTTTTGCCAGCCACTGTTGTTATTCTCTGAGAATATAGCAGTGAATCACAGAAAGTATGCCTTAGATTTTAGGCATAAAAATTTCCTTCTAGTTGAAAACTTGAAAGCTTACCATGTACTGGACAAGGCAGGTGTTTTTCTTCAGACACTTTCTTTTATATACCTTACAAGATGAAGATACCAAAATTGATGAATAATGCATTTGTGACTGAAACTAGAATAGTGTAGGACAGCAAAGGCCATCCATCCTTGACAGACCTTTAACCTACAATTTTTTTAGCCATCCAGACTTCATCTCACTGGTCAGACCAATCCAAGAAGGGCAAAGTGATGCAGTAGCTCCTGGCAGAGAGCCAGATTCTCCAGGTGGTAGATGCACAAACTATAAAAGATGTGTAATCCTCCAGAATCCCAACAATCCACCCTGACAAGAAGGAAAAGTACCTATTCAAATTTTATTCTTCTACCTTATTGCCTTCCCACAGAGTTACTAGATTATTCACAATACTGTGACCTACCACCCATCTGGAAAGATATTCTCAAATATTTGAGCACTAATGATATTTGTTGAGACCAACCAATTCCTAAGAACTTTAAAAGATTCCATCCACTTTTGAGCCTGAAACTTTTGGGGGCCATAATTGTGGTGATTTTAATATTGAATATTTCTCTTCTGATATCTTTGGTATCACCTTACTGGTTGTAAATGCTTTTACCAAGAGAGCAAACTTAATCCATCCCAGACACCATTATACATTTCACAGGAAGGTCTCATTTTAGCAGGCATCCAGAAACTAAATGCCATTCATTCTTCCTCAAGTTATTTTACTTTCTGAAGTAAGTATTCAAACAACTCCATAATGTTCTAGCAAGAATCTATCTGAGGAAATAATGGGCCAACTAGCTAACAGATGGGTCCTAAAATGTTGCTTCAATCAGATAATTGGAACAGTTCTCTAATCTTGGTGTAGAAAAATTTGACTGCTACAATTTACTACACTGTTTTACTCATGACTCTCAGATTCATAAACAGCTACAATCACTACTTTCCGTCTAGTCATACATTAATGCCTGGAAAGGCTATACAAACGCTGGCAAACCCAACACAGTGGGACAAAGAATATCACAATAATTTGCCTTGATGATAACTAGAAATTGCAAGTGATGTTTTTGTTAGGACAGCCCGTGTGGTATTTGGTTGGAGGTATCTTTCAGAAAGATAAACTTCATAGCTCTCTTTCTAGTGTATATACCAGTCAAAATTAGAAAAGAAATTATGAAGAATATTTCAGTGGAATGAAAATCACCAACATTATGGCCTTGTAACTTTGCCTCCAGTCTGCTTTATCTTTTATCTTGTCCTGCTATGCCAGAAATAATTTTTATACGGAAATGTATTTACCTACTGGCTTAAGTCTGACTTCTGCTGAAATTATGGTTAATGTCAAAACAAATATATGACCATATTTATTTATATATTCATTTATTTATGCCATTGATTATTCTGTAGAATTTGCAACTTTGTTTGCTTTGCCTTTTTATTGTTTTGTTGTGTGTGTGTGTGTTTATGTGTGTATGATGCCGCGTGTTGCCTCAGCTAGGAATTCCTATACTCTCAACTATGCCATTCTATCTATTCCAAGTAAGAAGAAATTAAGTCTTGGGTAAATTATTACTGACTAGTACTTGCCCAGTAAGAATTTTTGTTGAGAAAAATAGCAGTATTAAAGACCATCAAATGAGCAATATCTTGTACTCAGCATGTACTCATTCAAGAGGTCAACGCTTCCCTGCCAGGAAGATGGCATATGTATTGACCCTCTTGAAAAATATGTAAGATAAAGATCCTTAAAACTTTAATATTAATCAGTAGTTCAGGCTATCTGTAAATAGCAGATCTTTTATTTTATTTTATTTTATTTTTTGTCTCTGTAGCTGGAGTACTGATTGTAGTACTGATTGTTTTACTACAAACCACTGATTGTTTTACTACATTGTGAGATGTGGGATAAGAGATTTCCAAGTTAATAATTCTAGAACTGTATATTTTTAGACAAAAAATATAGGCACTTGTAAAGGCTTAGAAACTTGTGTGCCAGATTATTTGTCGTTGAAACAGAGCATCTTGGCACAGAGGCAGGGATACTCTACCAATTTCGGGGCAAAGAGCAAATGATGATGCAAAGAATAGTATCAGCATTATAGAATTATACAATGTATAAGTAGACAGTATGTTGAATTATCTATGTGAAAGGAACATGATATCACCAGTGCTTTAAGCTTAAGCCTTTGTGATGTGTTACAAACTGAAAATTATAGTGACCTGAATGCCTAGAAAGCACAAGAAACTAGAAAAGATGAAAACCTGTAGGTGGAAACCTTAAACATTGCATATTTTATTAGATAATTCTTTCTTCATGTTTCAAATATCAATTATTAAGTACTACCAACATTATTTAAGTAGTCACTTTTAATCATAATATTTTACATGTATATTTATACCACCATAATGAAAGTTCCCAATGTGTTTTCAGACTATACACAGCTTTATTAATAAAATGTGGCTATCTCCACTAAAAGCACATTTTTATTCCAGATAACTGTACAATGCAACAGACATAGATTATGCTAATAGACAAGAGGAAGGACATGAATAAATAAAAGCCATAGATAATCCCCAAATCTAATTTTAACTACTATTTTAAATTTTTCTCTTCTACCAAACCTCTATAAGGGTCACTAACGAGTAATAAAATTGACTGATTGGCATTTCATTTCCCCTTCCTTCTGTTGCTCATCTACTGGTGGAAATGCTAACAAGCACGGAATAGGCATGGGGCAGAAAGCAAAGGAAAAATATAAGCGATGGAGGAATAGGGGTAATCCAATACCTAGATAATCAGCTCATGAATAACAGAGAGGTGACTGAAATGATAACACTTAAGTAAGTACTGTAATAAACTTGATAATTGGTATCCTCAGCAGCTTAGTGGCAGGAAAGAGAACTACCTTTCCTATAACTATGAGGACATCGATGAATTTTAAAGGATTTATATTGCAAACAGTACATCAGGCTGCAGTGTAAAATGCCTAGAGTGCTTGAACTGGAGAGTTTAGATCATCTCTGAATACCATTCTATGTCACACAAAGGCTACAAGCTTATAAGAAGTCTTAAATTTTATATATATATATTATATATATATTTTATATATATATGTATATATATATATATCAAGATGTTATCACTGCCTGCAAAGTCAACCAAACATGAAATGCACAGTGTGTGACAATGAGGATTGTTTGGATCTTTCCAAAGTTATATTTTTTCCTTAACTGCTTGCAGTTACAGATTACTTCCTTGGAGACCCAGGGAAGCATTGTAAAACTATGGAAAATTGGATTCAATAGCTGTAATATGTCCTGATAAAGAAGCACATCTATCTATAATCATCTTTCTTGGGCACATAGTTTATCGCAGTTATTTTTAATATTATTCTTAATTGAGGATTGTGTCTTCACTTTTTTTCCATGGGTCTACCACAGGATTGCATTATACACTCAAGTAAGGAAGACTTGGCTGCTTACTAGCAAGAAATAGAAACACTGATTAGGTCTTCCTTTTAAAATTCTTCCAATCTGTTTGTTTACTACAATCATTTTGTGCTTGTCTTGCAGAAAACACTCCAATAACAATCAAGTAAAATCCAATCCTTTCTAGAACATTTACCTTCTTAGGCCACTAAATATTTACTAAAATCCTCAATGTTCTCAAAGAAATTAACTCTCCATGATTTATTTTTTCCTAGAAGCCAATCACATTCATGCCATCTCCAGGAAAATCCACTTTTGGAGACTCATTTCTACTTTGGAAAGCAATATTTTGACTGATAGATCTAGAGTCTTAACAGTGCCAAAGCAAACCATAGCTCTCCTCTTGTGGAATGTTGCGCACTAGAAAATAAGTTAGTGACCTCAGCTCTAGATATAGGTTCCTATCACACATTTGAATTTGAAATATTAAAACTCCTGCATTTGTCACTCTTAATTGAATCCTAAGCAGAAAGAAGCAGGTCACAGCATGCCCTCTATGAGCTGTCATAAACAGAAATGTGAGGCAATGCCAAATTCTGTAAGGTTTGACAGCCAATGATTAGGAGGTTTTAATTTAGTGGACATACAGAACTTCTGACATCTAAATGTGTGAGTTCCATAATATTTTATGCAATATTTAAATTTAGAATGAGGAAAAAGTAGCTTAAAGTAGCCTTTTAAAGAAATGGAGTGAGCAGAGGAGTTGCTTTTAGCAGAAGGCTGAATTTAAAAGTATGTTGACAGTATAAAATAATGAATTATCACAAGTGAAATACTTAAAATAGATTTTAAACATTTTCTTTTCTAAAAATTCATAGTATAAAGGGAATGCATGCCCATCAACAGTACTATTAATGAATATTTCTGCTATTTTTGTTTTGTTTTGTTTTTGCCATGATACGTACTTTTGGTTTCTATTTGCACCAAGTACTTTTTCTACCCCTTTATTGTGATTTATGAGACTCTATGAGTTATCTAGGTTTCTTGTTGAGTTTTTAAATCCACACTTTCAATCTGTATATTTTCAGTGGATCATTTGGGCAATTCACATTACACGTTAATATTGATAAGTAAGATATAGTTTCAGTCATCATGTTGATTGTTACCTAGTTGCTCTGTGTTCTTCTTCATGTTACTATTTCACAAGAGCTCTGAAGTTTTACTTTAGAAAGTTTTTATATTGGAGGGTATCAATCATTCTTTTCAGTGCTGTTTGAGCACTTTTCAGCCTTTCTTACAGAGCAAGTATAATGGTGATAAACTCCCTTAGTACTGGCATTTTGGGGAAAGACTTTAAATCTCCATCTGTGAAACTTAGTTTTGCAAGATACAAAATTCTTGGCCAACAATTATTCTAAGAAAACTGGAGATGGGACTCCAATCCCTTTTTGCTTATAAGGGATTTGCTTGTAAGTCTGCCATTAGTCTTATGGGTTTTTCTTTGTAAATTATTTGATGCTTTCATCTCTCAGCTTGTAGAACTTTTTTCTTCACTTTGCCTTTGACCAGACTGATGACTATGTGCCTTGCTGATGTCCTATTTGTGATAAATCATATAGGACCTTGTATCCAGATGAAACAGACATTAACCCAATAACAATAAAAAAGAAAAAAAGTATGTTTGTTATAATGATAAAAGGATCAATTCAAAAGAATATATAACTATCCGAAATATATATACATCAAACATGGGAGCTCCCAGATTTGCAAAATAATATTAGACCTAAGAAATGAAATAAATAGCTATAATAATAGTGGGGGATTTTAACGCTTCAGTGATAAAACTATAGAAAATCAAGAAATATTGGACTTAAATGGGATTCTAGAACAAATAGAGCAATCAGACACTTATGAATCATTCTTCCCCCAAAACTTGAGAATATACATTCTTCTCATTAGCAGATGGAACATTTTCCAAGACAGGCAATATATTAGGCCATAAAACAAGTCTCAGCAAATTTTTAAAAATAGGAACTGCACCATGTATCTTCTCAGATTATAGTGGAATAAAACTCGTAATAAATTTCAGCAGAACCCTTAAATTACAAATGCATGGATATTAAATAAACTGCTGCTAAAAAAATTGGGGTCAATGATTAAATCAAGACAGAAATTATAAAACATTTGATTTGAATGACAAGGGTGATATAAGCTACTAAAATATTCAGAATACAGCAAAAGCAATGCTAAGAGAGAATTTCATAGCACCAAATCACTACATAAAAAAATAAAAAACATAAAATTTACAAATTAACAACCTAAAGGCGCACATCAACAAAGCTATAAATACAGAAGCAAATCACATCAAACCTAGCAGAAAAGAGAAAATAACTACAAGCCAAACAGAACTGAATAAAAGTGAAACTTAAAATATTATAAGAGACTAAGGAAATGTAAAAATGGACAGCTACCTAGATTAACCAAAAATAGAAAAAAGAGGATTCCAATCAGTTCAATTATAAATAAAAAGGAGCCATTACAAGTGATATCAAGAAATACAAGATAGCATCCAAGGCTACTACAAAAACATTTCTGGAAACAAATTAGAAAACCTAGAGAAAATGGATAAATTTTTAGAAATGTACAACCCCCCAAACTTGAATCAGGAAGAAACAGAAATCCTGAACAGTTGAATAATGAATGGCAAGTTGAGCCAATAACAAAAATTCTCACCCCACCAAATAAGCCTTTGACAAAGTGGTTTTACTACCAAATTCTACCAGATTTAAAACAGTTATCTATCCTATTGAAATTCTCCCATGACTTCGATAAAAAGTTATCCTATCTAATTCATTTCATGAAGTTAATAATACTCTGATACCAATGCCAGGATTGATGCAGCAAACCAAAAAATAAAACTATAGAACAATGTCTCTGATGACTAAAGACTCAAAATCCTCAACAAAATACCAAATACCAGTAAACTAAATCCAACAGCATATCATAAGAATACTTCATCACAGTCAATTGTGTTTTATCCTAGGGATGCAAGGAGAGTTCAGCATATGCAAATAAGGGCATAAGATTCACCATGTAAACACAATTAAAAGAAAAAAAAATCTACGATTATCTCAATAGTGCAGAAAAAGCATTTGATAAAATCCATCACCCCTTCATCATAAAAACACTTAAGAAAGTCGCATAGAAGAAACATATCTCATATCCCTCATGGGGAGGGGGGAGGGAGGGTGATTGGTGGGATTACACCTGTGGTGCATCTTACAAGGGTATATGTGAAACTTAGTAAATGTAGAGTGTAAATGTCTTAACACAATAACTAAGAAAATGCCAGGAAGGCTATGTCAACCAGTGTGATGAAAATGTGTCAAACGGTCTATAAAACCAGTGTATGGTGCCCCATGATCACATTAATGTACACAGCTATGATTTAATAAAAAAAAGAAAGAAAGAAAGTGACCTTAAAGGGGCAGAAAAGGTAACATTGAGAAGAAAGGCAGAGAAATAATATTAATTTATTTATAATTTCAATAAATATTCCAATATGAAAAAAAAAAAAGAATTTGCATCACTTAACTGGAGCAGTAACTGCCTTCCTTAAGTGAGAAAGTTATGTTTCAACTTAGAAGTTGTATAATGAAGTACAGAGATGTTTGGGACCTCATCCTATAATACTAAGATTTTTGCATTACAGAGTCTTCCCTGCAGTGTTTGGTATTTTATGTTCTTGAATGCAGAAGAGAATCTTTCTTGCTTGGGTGAGGTGCAGAAGGCCCGTGGTCTCAGAGCTCTGTCTGCATGGAGGAGAGGAGCTTCCTCATTACCTACCCTTGGTTGCCAACACGGGAAGACCCTCAGCAGGGTTAGGTGTGATCACCCATCACAAGGGTCTGACATGGTGGCAGTCATGTGGCCAGGGCTGACCTGCATTCCAGAGGCAGGACGGTACTACGTGGAGTTACTTTCTGGCACGTGTTCTCTGTTCCCAGTCACGGAGAAGACAGCCTGAGCATGTTCACCTGGACATAAGCCACAGACCTGAGGCACACTCGGGCCAATACTCACAAACTTGTCTGTCTTTGCTTCTTCACAGCTACTAGTGAAAAACTCCGGACTGTCTATGTGCAGCATCGAGCACTTTGGGGGAGGACCCTTCAGGGGCTGGTTCTCACTGGTGCTGGGTCTGCCCAAGGACTCTCCTGTGCCGCAGAGTGCTTTCCTGGTTCTGCAGTGGCTCTGTAAACGGAAGCAAGGGCCCTCACACTTGCCTCAGACCCAACGGCTGGATGTAGTAGGAGGCCCATGCCAGAGCCCAGCTAGCCGTGGGCTAGTTCTGCGAAGTCCAGCCTGGGGTCTCCTTCCGGGCCATGCCTGATAGCCCATAGGACCAGGCGGGTCCCCTCACAGATGGCCTTTGTGGGAAAATTCTCCATGGGGACAGCAGTGTGGGACACACACCCTACTGGCTGGAACCCTGTCTGGAGCACACCAGGCAGTGTCCAGGACCTTCCATGCCCCGCTTCCCCCCCCCCCCCAGAGGAGCCGGCCCAGCCCCCTGACTTAAGAGAAAGCTTCCGTCGCTGGGCCCTGCAGGGGCAGGCCTGGCACACACGGGAGCCCCCTTCTCTGCAGAGGCTTCTTGGCAAAGGTCAGAATTAGAAGGACTCCTGACTCACCTTTGAAAATCTGCTCTCCCTTGTCTGTGACACCAGGAAAACGTAGGAAGTCTCTCTTGAACAAAGCAAGCTGCAGCAATGGGGTGACTGGCAGGATGTGGGGGTCAGCACAGAAGAGACGTGTATAGTACTGAAGGGGGCCTCATGTTCACACAGAATTCTTCTCAGAAATGTTAATAATCCACTAACAATGTCCTTTCCACGCTGTCTTGAAATCCATGACAATTTTGGATAAAAAGCCCACATGAACAGGACTGGCCTTCCTCTGCTTCAGCAGATCATGCTCTGGCTTTCCAATGAGTTGGGCCTGAAGTGCAGACTTCATCAGCTTCTTCCCGGGACTCCCCAGCAATTCACCACCATCAGGGGCAGCTGACTCCCAAACAGAACCCCTGCAGACCTCTGCCTGTGGGTTCTCCACTGGCCCTAGGTGCCTTTGCCCTCAGCCATCATCCTGAGGCTGTCACACCCATTCTCCTAGCTACTTCACTCCTATTAAAGTTTTCTGCCTTCCTGGAAAAAAATAAATAAATAAATAAATAAATAATAAAAGTTGGCATATAGACCAATGGGACAGAATAGAGAACCCTAAAATCAAACCAAATACCTACAATCAATTGATTTTTGACAAAGGAAACATAAATATTAGCGGGGGAAAATGTCCTGTTAAATAAATGTGCTGGGAAAATTAGCCATACACAGTCTTAAAATTAAGCTTGGAACTCATCCTAGAAGTCATGCTACATACTTCATTGCTGAATATCACTACGGTCATCTTCAATATATTCCCTTAGGAAGCTATGGACTGACACCAGCACCTACTCTACCTTTTAAAGCAATTTGGGAACTCTTTTTCTTCTGGAATAGCCATCAGAACTGTCATTGTATTACCCTTGATGTCCTGAATGCCATCAAAATGTTTTCCTTTCAATATTTCCTTTATCTTCAGGTAAAGAAAAAACTCATAGGGAGGGCAGATCAGATGAACAGGGAGGCTGTTCCAATACAGTTTTTGTTTACTGGCTAAAAGCAGGGAGTGTTGTGTGATCTGGTATATTGTTGTGATGAGTTTGGTAGCAGGAGCCATGAATTTTGGTTCAAGATTTTCAGTTAAGATTTTCTTGTTTCTCTGCTGATGTTTACTTAGTCAGCTACGCTTGTCATAGGCGGCCAATGATTTTGACACATGATTCAATGAATTTTTGCAATGTTTTCAAATTGTTCTGGTCATTACTGGAGGCCCTGACCTCTCTTCATCAGTGACACTTTCTCCTCAGAAAAGAACATTTAGTCCATCAGTACACTGCCATATTTTTCATGACAGTACCACCATAAACTTGGACTAATGTGTCTCTGATTTCACTTCCACTCTTGTCAAGTTGAAGAGAAATTTAATGTTTGAGGTAAAATATCGATCTTTTTGTTAAGACTTTACCTCTTTCATGTTTACATGGATGGAGCTGGAACATATTCTGCTTAGCAAAGTATCTCAAGAATGGAAGAAAAAGTATCCAATGTACTCAGCCCTACTATGAAACCAATTTATAGCTTTCATATGAAAGCTATAACCCAATTATAGCCCAATGTTATGGGGAAAGGGCAGAGGGAGGGGAAGGGAGAAGGGAGGATGAGTGGAGGGAGGGTAATTGGTGGGACCACACCTACAGTGCATCTTACAAGGGTACATGTGAAATCTACTAAATGCAGAATATAAATGTCTTAACACGATAACTAAAAAAATGCTGTGAAGGCTATGTTAACCAGTTTGATGAAAATACTTCAAATTGTATGTAAAACCAGCACATTGTACCCCACGATTGCATTAATGTACACAGGTATGATTTAATTAAAAAAATACAAAAACAGAAAAGAAATTTAATGTTTGTTCATTGTTCTAATTCAAGTGCCAACATTCTTTCAATTTTAAACAAAAATCATAGCACCAATAATGAACACCACTCAGCAAGACATCACCACATGTTAACACAAACACAACTGTGAGACAATGATATACAAAGGTTATGAAAGCTTACCAAGTTTTTTTGTACAGTGCTGTCAAAGTAAGCACATGCTGGCAAGTTCATGAATTTTATTATCAAATCTCATATGCAGAAGAATGAGACTAGATCCCCAATTTTTCTCCATATAAAAAATTAAATCTTAATGGCTTAAAGATTTAAATGAAAGAGGTGAAACCATACATTTTCTAGAATAAAACTTGGAAAATCTCTTCTGGACATTAGCCTAGGCAAAGAATTTGTGACTAAGATCCCAAGGGCCAATGAAACAAACCACAAAAATAAATATATAAACCTTAATTAAACTAAATCATTAGGGATTGTTTCCCTAATGAAATCCAATTGTCAGGGTAATCCAATTGTCTGGGAAATCCAAATGAAAACTCCAATGAGAAATTATCTTCCCCTGTCACAATAGCCACTATTAAAAAGTAAAATAATAAAAGAGGGTAAAGGTGATAAAAAGGAATTCTTCTTTTTTTTTTTTTTTTTTTTAGAGACAGAGTCTCATTTTATCACCCTTGGTAGAGTGATGTGGCGTCACAGATCACAGCAAGCTCCAACTCCTGGACTTAGGCGATTCTCTTGCCTCAGCCTCCCATGCAGCTGGGACTACAGGTGTCCACCACAACGCCAACGCCCAGCTATTTTTCTTTGTTATTATTGTTGCAGTTTGGCCGTGGCCGGGTTTGAACCCACCACCCTTGGTATATGGGGCTGGCACCCTACCCACTTAGCCATTGTTGCCGCCCTAAAAAGGAAATTCTTATAAATTGTTGGCAGGAATATAAATTAGTATAACTCTACGGAAAACATTATGAGATTCCTCAAAGAAGTAAAAGTAGATGTATCATTCTATCCAGCAACCCCACTACTGAATATTTCCCCAAAGGAAAACAAATTAGTATTTCAAAAAAAATGCACTCACATGTTTATTGCAAAATTCTACATTGCAAAGATATAGAATCAATATAAATGCACATTAACCAATTAGTGGCGCGCGCGCGTACACACACACACACACACACACACTGAAATGCTATTCAGCCATAATAAAGAATGTCTTTTGTAGTAACTTATTCTAAATGAAACTTTTCTGGCATGGAAAACCAAGCATGCACTAATCTGTAAGTGGGGGCTGAATGATGAGTATACATGGTCATACAGAGTGATATAATGCACCTTGGAGACTAAGACTGGGGAAGGACAGGAGAGGAGTTAGGGATCAAAATTTCCTATTAGATGCAATGTTCACTATTTCTGTGATGGGTGCACAACACAACTTCAATACTATCCAATTCATCCATGTGACAAAAAAGACTCTATTGAAATAATAAATACACTTTGAACAGGAAAACATGTATGGGAAAGGTAATACATAACTTTTTTTAGTTGGAGAGAGAGAATGGATATGGACAATTCAACAGGCTACTGGAATACACTTTGGGTTAGACTAAAGAGTTATGGAGATTTATTGTTATATTTGATTTGCATAAACCTGCTATACGAAATAGAGGTATAAAAATGAGAAATTTTACATTTTTTCTGATTTTCTTTCTAAGATGCTGAAAGTATTTGCAAGTATTGGAAAAATAAGAGCATGTAGATCTACTTTATGATTTTAAATGTTCTGTGGAAAGTTCATTTACTATCAGACGGTCCCCTTATTCATTTATTACTTGCTGTGATCCAGATAAACATTTTAATCCTTCAAATTCAAATTTTGATGATCAATGGACTGTTTGTAATGATGCTGAACAGTTATTATCCAATTGCTATCAAACTATTGAATAATGATAATTTTATTTGTGAGAGTATGTTTTGATAATGGCAAGAAGAAATTCCCCATGGAAGCCATAGGAGAGCAGAGAAATATTACTTTTGAGGTAGAAAGAGAACAAAACTGAAAGCATGGAAAACACAAACACTTTCTTATCTACTTCACGGGTTTTTATTTTTCTGGGATAACTCCAGATACAATGTCTTAGAATATAATTATTTTTTCTTCTGCCATGATTTTTAGAAAAAAAATATTGCCCATTAGACTGATAAAATAATTACCACCATCATCTGTTTTTTAATTTATAAATCACACTTTTCTAGGAAATTTTTTCTTAGAATGAAAATACTATCTATAGAATGAAGGATCTAATGGCTCCATCACTGTTAGAGAATTAAGCTTCGCTAATTGGGAAAGAATTAGAAACCTGGTGTTATGTGGGGTATGGTGCTCACACCTATAATTCTTGCACTCTGGAAGGCTAAGACAGGTAGATTTCTTGAGCTCACGAGCTCAAGACCAGCCTGAGCAAGAGAGAGACCCCGTCTCTACTAAAAACAGATAAAAAGCTAACCAGATATTGTGTTGGGTGCCTGTAGTCCCGGCTACTTGAGAGGCTGAGGCAAGACGATTACTCCAGCCAAAGAGTCTGAGGTTGCTGTGAGTTATGATGCCATAGCACTCTGCCCAGGGTGACAGAGTGGGACTCTGTCTTAAAAAAAAAAAAAAAAAGAAAAGAAAACTGAGATTTTTTTTTTCCATTTTATTATTTTGTTTCATGGAGACCAGAAATATTTCCTATGCATGATCTTTCCACTTTCAATGGTATTGGTTCAAGGAATTTAAAATAGCAGTTGTTTTAATTATTTTCACTGGTAGGGGATACTAATAATAGTTTGTATTAGTTTATGTATAATAGCATGACTACAGTGAAATGGAGCAATTGACTGACCACAGTAATTTGCATAGGGAATCCTGTAAAATCATCTAATGAAACTAGCAATTTAAATGAACCTAGTTAACAATTCTTTATCCAAAACTTAAAAAAATAAAATTCTGGTGTTTTCTTCTCCCACTTCCCTGGTTTTATGTTTTTGTTTATATTTTGGTTTGGTTTTTTACTTTTATTAAGAATTGAGAGGCATAGGATGGCTAAGAGATATAAGAATAGTAAAGAAAAGAGTCCGTGGCGTTGGCCATGAATAGCTATTTTCAGTTAGACATTAAATAGTGGCAAATTTAGCACCCATAGCCACAAAACCCATAGCACACGGATTAGACCAAACTTAGAGAATCCTATTTATTTTTAGTCAAAAAAAAAAAAAAAGTTAAGGGGTAAAAGAAAAAATAAGTGCATTTTCATAAAAGGGTTACAGGATTTTTTTTTTTGATGGAGTATTAATCTTCTTATGCAAATAATTCCAAATGTTTACCCTGGAATAGAGAAAAATTAGCTGAGACATTATACCTGTATTTAAATATTTCAAAGTCTTCCATGTGTATCAGATTAGACTCAATATGAATGCTATCTCCATAGCTCCACCTTCCCATGTGGCATTTCCAGCCAGATAAGATTCAACTCAATATAAAGAATGACTTTTTAAATCTTTTTTTTTTCTGTTAGAATATGTCATTTGTAAACTTCCTATTATTTGACTTGTTCAAAAGAGAATGGTTAATAAAATAGCTAGACTAACCGGATTTACAGATTGGGAATTTGGGATCGGATTTGCCTTGTTTCAAACTTTGGTCACATGAATTTTGAACTGTGTAATCTTGTCTATTTTATAACTGTGAATACTGGAAAATGCTACTAATGACAGCTAAGTGGAGCACTACAATGGTGAACTAAGGATATTTCAATAGATAAGCTAAGGAAAAGTAACTGAACACAAAAGTACTGCATTTAATTTCTAGCTTGCTAGCTACCTAACTTATTAGCTGGATTTGCATTGCTAGACTGGCAATAATCTTCCGTTTCTCATTTGTTCATGTAGATTTTAGCTTCCCTTCTAAAACTCTTCTTCCATGACAGGCCACATTCCTGAGAAATGTTCATGGACATGCATGTAGCTGTAGCTTCCTTCATTTGAGAAGGGCTCTCACTTTTAACTATTCTAAGTTTTTTCTTTTTGGATACCTAAGAGAGGTTTATTCATATAACCTTAAAATTTGGTTTTAGCAAGTCATTCTCAAGTTTTGTTCATTAACATATTTGCACAACGGACGCCCATGTAATTTATAGATTCTCACTTTGTTCAATTTTCAAAAACTTTAAAAAATATATGATAAACCAGAAACCCATGTGAGCCACAATCAATGGGGATGTTTCCCTAATATAGCTGTGTGTTATAAATGCATACTGAAATTATTTTTATATGTTCCCAACAGCTTACTTTAAAAGTTCTTGCTTAATGTTGAGTTGAACTCTAAATGACTTCTGAGTACATCGCTGATGATGTGATCACGAATAATCCCTGAATTGTACACAAATCTGTGTTCATTACTAGACATAGTTCTGTCAATGAAAAGATCAATAAAGTGTTTTATTCAGGGTTCTTGGTTAAAAGCAACAGGGGAGGGGAAATTGAGTATTTTTAAACAATAAAAGAATCATTGCAAGCAAATTTGGACTCAGAAAATCAGTAGAAAGCTAAGAAGTCAAGTTTGGAAGATTGACAGAAGCCAAAGGATCTCTGGAGCATGAACTTCAGAAACCACATGAAGGGCATTCCACCCACTGGAATCATGAGGTTTGCACACCACTTGCTGTTTGAAAACCAGCCTCCAAGAATTCCTTTGCCACTGCATCAGGATTCAACTTCTTAGGGTTTTCAATTGACAGAGGCTAAGTTATATGTCAAGTTCCTGGCTGTATCTGTGTGAGACAAGGAAAGAACATGCCTTATTTCTCCTAGCAGAACTAACAGCCTAAGGAAATTTGTTGTAGGAGGTGATCCTCAACAGTTTTCATTCATGGAAGAATACACAGATCATAAAATTCTCGCAAAAGAGATATTAGATTAGCTGGGTGCAACAGAAAGGAGTAGTTGGGATATAGAACCAAACTTTCTAAAAAAAAAAAGTAACCCAAGTATACATGACTTAGAAATACTCATGAAAGTATGATTTATAAAAGGAGAGGAGAGGAGCGAGGGGGATAGGTCACACCTCTTGGGGGTGGGACACAATTATAAGAAAGACTTTACCTAACAAAGCCAATCTGTGTAACCTAATTCTTTTACTCTCAATGAATCCTAAACAATAAAAAAGTGTTATCTTCTGATTTTATTTTTCCACTGTTGAAAATTACTAAAGAAAACAATAGTTTTATAATTAATGGAATGTCTTTCCGTTTTTAAATTTCTTTTCCATAAAACTGTATGGATTTATCTTTTATCTTAGACACCTATATCAGTTCTTATTTGCCAGAGCAAGACATATCTGGGCCTGGTAAGATAATCCAAGTTGTACTGTAATGACTTGCATTGAAATTTGCCAAAAGTATAATTAAAGAATATTGATGCCTAAATATCATCAGCTGTAGGAATTTACAAAAGCAGAATAAATACTGCTGTTCCTCTCAAATTTTAACTTTTTTCTCTGAGTCTCTTGGGATTTTATACATTGTTTCTCTAATTGTCTAGGAAATGTCCACGTCAAAATCATGCAGAGTGAAGGATGCTTCTATAAAATACAGATTCCTGGGCCCCATCTGACCACTATTAAATCTGAATTTAACGTGGTGAAATTAAACACACAGATTTGAAAGAAACCTCCCAAGTATGTTTGAAAATTTAAGAACCTGTCTATTAGAAACTGTTCTCAGGAGCTATGTCTGAAATTAATTTATGTTGGATCAGCTTTGCTAAACTAGGCAACAAACCAGAACGATTTAGGAGAATTTGAAAGGAATAATCAACAGGAAATTACATGTTTTTAAAATCAAATTCTCTACTGTTTGGTCACTTATATGTTCTAAAAGCCAAAACATTTGTGCTAGTGAACCAAAAATGTTTTAGATGGTTCATAACATATTTGGATGAATAAAAGTGTATTTTCATCGTGGGCCAAAGTCATTAATTTTTCCACAAATGAATCATATAAAATTTACTAGAGATTTGTAAGAGAATTTTAACCCAAGTTTTTAAAATATGATGCCTTACATGTGATTTTCTTTTGTTAAAGTATGCTAAAGGAAAAGTTATTTTGAATGAAAGAGCTAACATAAAGGGAGGTTACCAGCCTGTCTTTAGACAGCTTTTGGCCTTAGAGTGTTCTAGCAAACTGTATTGAAATGAATGGAAGCAATTATAAAAGGAAGCTGCTGACCTTTTTGAAAAGGCTGCCAATCCATAATACCTCCTGCGATGCTCATCCCCTTTATTCCTGCTTAACAAACCTTGTCACCCTTGTCGCAGTGCCTCAGAACCCCTTGTTAACTTTTCCCCTTTTGTTGTCTTTAGGGTATCTGCAGCCGCCTGTCTGCTGAAATACCTCTCAATTGCCAATTAAAGGAAGTTGAAGAGTGAGTACCTAGGGATAAATTAACCTAGCAAGTTAACCTGGGGAACAATGTGTTAGGGATCCTAACTCTCATCATCACAGCCTTATATATTTACCTACTCATCTGACTCAGTTGGCAGGGCAAGGGGTTTTGGCTATATATTTGCACAAGAGTTGGAATGCGTCTACATCCAGTTTTTCAGGGTGTAAACAATTTGAAAAAAACAAACACTAGAATGTTAGAAATTTCTTTCCTTCCAATGTGTTCATTTTCTCTCAGTGAATAAACGCTGATGTTTAAGCACTGCTTTGTAAAAACACGTAACAGCTACCTGTAGGCAGAATAAAGCAATTCTTTTAGGAAAGTCTTATCCAGAATATTTCCTTGGTTTATAATGCCAACTTAACATGTAACCCCCTGGCTCATCGGTTTGGATTATCATTTGAATGGTTATTAAGCAGAATTCTCGGGGATTGAGTAATTCTGGTGCTCAGATAAGAAAAGAAAAATCCCATATTTAAATCGTTTGTTATTTGAACACCTTTTCAAGTATTTAAGATTTCTTTTTCCTTTTTTAAATTCTTTTTTTAGTTTGTGTTTCAGATATTCTGCATTTATAGTGAGTAGTTTTCTTGAAGGAACATTTTAGACCATGAATCCTCAGTACCTATTACTGAATAACTTGTGAACTTGGTTGCAGTAGTAGAATGGAGAAAAATGAGATGGGAGAATTTGAAACATGCAGTGTATTTAATCCTAAGGTACCTTTATTTTTTATAAATATCATGAATTGTTGCTACTATTTATTGTCACCATATATTACCTTATTTAAAGGTAATATATTTTTGAAGATTGAGGCAAGGCAAAGAACTAGCATGTAATGAGCTTTAACTATCATGCTTCAATTTTTCCACGTGCATAATTTAACATCTAAACAAATTTATATCATTATTACTATTAGTTTTTAGATAAAGAACCTATGTTTTATACAGATGTGGTATTTGCATTAAGCCACATAGCTAGTTAGAGGCAGGAGAGAAATTAAAATTCAAATAGGATTTTCAAGTTCAAATAGAATTTTCTTTGGATCCTTGCTGTATATTGTATTATACTACTTACAAATAAATCCTTTGCCAATCAGGAGGTACCAAATATCAAGTGAAAAAAAAAAAAAGCCAAATACAAGATGAGATATTACTGATTTTGTAACTTCTACTTAGACGATTTAAGGAAACTTTGGAGTTTATAGCAAGTTATTTGTAAAAATATGTCATTCAATTTGTTTTATTAATATCAACTGAAAACTGCTTCTTAAAGTTTGTTTAATTTCACATTGCATTGTAAAAATTATATTATCCAGGTGAATAAAAGTATGTAAGAAATAAACTAAAGCTATCTTTAGCTGTCACTTAACTAAAATTTCCTATTCTGATGATGATATTATGTATATAAAGCAACTTGCTCAAGCTTAAACAGCATTTATGGCAAATAAACATTACTGTATGCCTTAATCTTTTAAATTGCAGATAAGAATGTTAGCTTGTATTATTATTATTTCCTTATAAAATGCTTGCTAGTGCATTTATATGAGAATTAGTTATTACAGCAACTTTCTAACATTTCTCTTTTCCCACATTTGCAAATTTGTGATCTAAATTTTAGTTAGTGACCTAATTAAATATGGCTGAATCAATTCCTAGGGAATTCTTCACTTCTTACTGTGCTACAATCTGTAGGTGTGTCGGGAATTATTGGTTGCTAGTCTGGCTGGGCCTGGTTGCCTTGGTACTTTATTAAAAAAAAAATGGAGGCTTTTTTCTTCTTTTATACAATATAGTATTCTATTTCTCACCCTTTAGATAGTCACTTCTTGCTTCCTGCAGAAACATTTCTCCAATGTGTCTCCTGAAACACTGTCAGCATGCTAGGAATTTGTATTACAAATGGTTTCATTATAATATGTTTCCATATTAGAACATTTCATGATAATTATTTTATTCTTTCTTTGTGTTACAGTGTAGTGTCAAGGTTAGTTGTAAAGGAGAAAAAGTACTTTCATCTAAGAAATTATTCCATTGATTTTAAAACACTGTTTTTTAAAAATTGTCTTAAATATAGTATTTTATTTACCCAGAAGTAATAATTTTCTTTTTTTTTCTTGGTAATTAATAAAAAGAAAGTTATTTGGAAAAGTGCCTAAGGTTGTATTGGTTGGAATAGAAAATAAAGTATATATGTGGTATATATTAACCTGATTTTCTAGTTTCTTCAAAGGATAGCCATATTTAACATTGTATGGAACAAACAGTATTTCTTTTTTCTTTCTTGATTAGCAGCCCCATTCCCATTATTGGAAAACAATTAAATGACTCCCAAAAGCTACTTTATCTTACCTAAGGCAGAATAACAATTTCTTCATTGGTCTCTATGTTATTTCTTATGAGGTTCGTTTTTAGATCATAGAGGGAAATTTGGGATCTGGGAATTATGATTAAATCCCAAAGCCACGAAGCGGAGGAGAAAAATGGAGTCTTCGTCCTCCTTTCCGTCCTCTCTTCCACAACTTAAGAACTCTGAGAGAAGACTTGAGTGCCTATTACATCATCTTCTTTTCCAATTTTGTAATAGACTTTTAGAAGAGCAAAAGGTATTCCCAACTTCATTCTAATTGCTCAGCATGATTCTTAACAATCTGACTTCATATAATTAAAAAAAAAAAGTCTAGTGTAAGTTTATTCTTTGAGGCTCCTTGTGGCACTTCATTAGATTTCATATTTATGGTCTAGGCCATAATTTCTTTTCCCACATCTTGTACTTTGATCTCATCCTCAGCTAGACAAGTGCCTTATGAAGAAGAAGTTGGGGGGGAGAAGTTGGTTTACATACTACAGTAATTAAGAACTAAAAAGATGCTTTCACAGCTGTTGCTTTTGAAGTCAAGTTTAGTTAGTGGCAAGGTGCCAATTTTCAATTAAAAATAAGATTTTTATTTAAAAAGTATAATGTGTTATATTATGTCAATAATTCATTTTTAATGCATTCTGGTTTTGAAAAAAAATTCTCTGCTAGTAACAGGGGTCCAACTATCAATTATTAAAGGCTGAATCCTTTGACAATGGTATAGCATTCTGTGTTTGTTCAGCTTTTGTTTGTTCATCATTTGTAGGCTGAAATAAAACCCTCCCCCCCTACATTTTGCTAAATGCTTAAGGAGAATTTTTAGCTAAGACATCTCTCTCTTTTTTTTTTAATTTTTCTTTCATCTCTCAAAAAAATATTCTAAGTACATGTACACATATGTGGATACATACACTGTCCTTAAATTTTAAAACTGAAGCTGAATGAAACAGGTATTAATGTTAATTCAAATCCACTTGGTAGTAATTTAACCTTTTTCTGTGCCTATTTTTCCTTATAATAATAAAGACATGTTTACCTAACCTGGACAAATAAGCCAATTTTCTTAGTTTCCAAAAAAATGGCATTGGAAGAAGCCAAGGCGTGAGTTTTTATCCCGGTGGGAATTTGGCATTGACACTGGCTCCTAATAAAGGTAAAATACTGGGAAGAATTGCCAGGATCCGATCCTTCAGGTCAGTGGTGTTCAGTGCTAATCATGCTCTACTTGGTTAGAGTTCAGCTTCTCCTTGTCAGGTAATGAACTTGGCTTCACAGCAGCCCTTGGCAGCCCTGGCTTTTAATTTGGATATAGTTACTGAAAAGCCTGGGTAGATTCCTTGCCAACTTAACTGTGTGAATGTGCCTGTGTGTGCTGTATGTGTAACCAAGATTTAACAGTGTGCTTTCCCCTCCTCAGATTAGTTTATTTGGCTAGTGATCATTACAATGAGAGTGATCTGAATTGCAGACCTGGTTGAGGAGTTAGGGGAGGACTTAGAATCTCGGCATGAGTCTTTAAGGGAAGACTACTTGGTATGTTTTGTTATTATGTTTTGAACTGGATGTTATGTCTTCAGAGAAGAGGGGCTTTATTCCCTGGTCTTGCCTTAAATACACAGACTGGATAAACTGGATTCATATACTAGAAAATCAGTCTGGCTTTTTCAACCCAAACAATTTGAAAGCCATCAAACTTTAAATTCTGTAGAGTATTCGAGTATTTTAGGACTGAGAAAAAGGAAAAAGGAAAGTAGATTAGGAGAGCAGATCCCCAAAACTACCTAAATTATCTTTTTTTTTTTTCTTTTTTTGGTCATATTGAAGGAGCAAAGCTCTAGGCTTGTTTAAAGGCAGCTCTCCGTTTATTCCTTGGTAGTCTGCATCAACGTAGCTGATCACGGCTACAGAAAAAACATACCCATCCTGATTAATTTCACTGAGCATTTATTACCATTCCATTGGGCAAACCTTTAAGTGTTAACTGGTGTTTCTGTTGCATTTTACTTGTCCAGTTGGTACTCAGGAATAACTTTTACATTTCTTTTCTTTTCTCAAATCCTCACCACCACCTGTCCTTTATTCACCTGCACTAGTAGCCTCACTTTCTCTGTGCCACTGAGAAAACAGAAGCAACCAGCAATCAGAAGGTGCTTCCCACAAGCTCCCCCATCACACGTGCCCCCACACTTAAATCTCTGCTCTCCTACTTGACTTTTTTTCAGTTTAGAGAAACCATCCCTACATGGAAGGACAATCCATCTCTTTCACTCATTCAAGCACAGTGGTCCATGAATTCTACTTCCCTATTCACGACCACCAATTTTTTTATTAAATACTTAATTATTCCCATGAAAAACAAATGGGCTGTAATTACTCCATCACATAATATTGAAAAGAATAAAAGATTCACCCCCTTTCTATTCAACTACCTTTTTATTTCTCTGTCTTAGCAGACCTGTAAAGCTTCTTAAATATGTGATCTAAACTTGAATTTTTCCCTCCCTTCCAATAAGTGATGGAACACAGGCCAGTCTGTTTTTTCCTGCCTGTATAAACTGCTTTGGTCAGAGGCAGTTAATACTGACTTATCAGCAGCTAGTGATACAATGCCTCTCTTTTGTCTTTGAAATGTGGTCTTTACCTATATTCAGGAAGGGACACTACCTTTGTTTTTTGTTTGTTTGTTTGTGTTTGGTTTTGGTTTTCTTTGCCTTGGGGATTATTCTTCTCCTTATCACCTTTATCTTGTCACACTGATGTGCCCCAAGGCTGACAATTTGCACCTGTTCTCTCTTTACACTCACACACTTCATGGTCTTATACATCCCATTCCATTATATTTCAACCTGAGGTTGAAACCTCCTAAATTTATATTTTCAGCCTCAGTCATTTCCTTGCATTCAGGATCTTTTATAGCAGTTAACGTATGAAACAATCCCATTGCGACATCTGTCCCCCAGTAGATCACCAGGCATATAGGAAAAGGAAGATCTCCATTGCAAATTAGGAAAAAATAATCTCCACCCTGGACCAAAGGTGCTTTCATCAGCCTACCCTTCTTTCATCAAGGGTAGGTTGGATTTTATGACTCACAAGGCTTGTATTACATAAGAGTCATACAGATTCAGCAGGTTTTAGAGAAAAGTTACACATATTTTTGATGGGAGCTGAGTCAGCATATATGTAACATACGACCCATGTTCTTTTGGGGGAAGGGTTTCAGCATTAAAATGCGGTAACATTTGGTTCTTTATGTCAAAAGGAAATCTTTAGGACACAAGGACAATTTACGTGCAGGCTCTATAAGCTGGATGAAACTGGCTTAAAGTCTGCAGTTACTTATAAGAAGAGAATGTTGGTAAGGTCAGTCCTATCTCCAAGCAGAGTTGTAGTGGTCTGCGTTATAAATCAGAGTTCAGATGGCTCTAATGAACCACTGCTAATGGTTCCTTTTGTTAGGAAGTTGAGCAAGAGCATGTTTTTTTTTTTTTTTTCTTGTAACTGTAAGAATCTAAGAATTTGCCAAGCCAACTGGGCTCTAAACCCTTGACCCATAGGTAACTTTTTTCTTTAACATAGAGTCCATCTGAGTTCCTAAAGATCACATTTCTACCCTCTTATTCAGAATCTGTCCACTGGACAGCATTTTTGACCAACCATAGTTTGGGCTGCTTTGGATCTGTAGGCCCTCCAATGCGATAGCAAGAGTGGTATGACTTCCTTGTCTGGGTCCATCTAGTCCCAGGGCAGGACAGTTAGATAATATAGCTAATTGGGGCAATGAAGGGTTAGGTTAGGCCAGGGTGTTAAAAACTAGATTTGATCATTAAATAAGGAAATCTTGCATATAGTCAGAATCTGTAGATGGAATCATCATACATAATATGAGTAGAGGATGTGGTCTTAGTAAGGTGAGATAGAACGTATAGAGTTTAAAAAGGAGAAAGAAATCCCAATAGATACTCAGTTTTAACGGGCTTTCAAAAATGGATTGGATTCCTCCAACAAAATATGCTTCCTAATAGGTCAGATCTAAGACCTAATAGGGTCTTAGAAGAGGAATTTGTTGGAGCCAGGTGGCCTGCTGCCTGATTTTGTCTAAATGAATTTCAACTTCCAAGAAGGTAGTAAGAGAAGTGCAATATAATAAGTCTGTCCAGCTCAAGGATTTGTCTGCCTTCTCAGTTCTTGGTGTGCTCTTGACTGAAGAATCAACAGATTCACCAAAAGCAAGGCAAGGGTGAAATGAAGTTTATTGAGAAGAATGATTGATGCACAGAATAAGAGCAAGACATAGGTTTATAGAATAAGTATGTTTGTCATAGACAGTGAACAAACTCCTCATCTTGACAAACTCATCTCTGGTCATGATGGTGTCCTGTTTTACACTGTCTGGATTGGGCCCTCCTTGTGGTTCAGATGTCACAGAGGAACCACTTTGATGGGCAGTTAATGACGTGGTAATCAACCTTAGGTTACTCAAGTTCACTTTCCAAATCCTAATATTTCTGGGCTGCCTGGCTTACGGGCTGGGGGATTCTCCTCATTCATTTGCAGATTAGCAGAGGTTCCAGGTCAGTCTTTCCAAAGGGCTTCTTATCAGTCGATAAGGTCATTCTCAATACCTCAAAGCATTCTGGTCATATCTGAAAATATGCTATTCTAGTGAAAGCCTTAGTAAAATAATCAGCATCCCCAGTACATCCTGTTACAAAAGAAATATCCTTATTAAACTTATACAGAGACAAAGGTAAATTTTGCTACTTTACACATTTTTTGTCATCTAGAAATAGCTCAAACAGAAAATAAAAAAGTTTACTGACTCTTCTTCAATCAGAGCAGCAGCCTTCCAGACAGGATGTTGCCCATTCCCCTTGGCACTGCCATCCACAAACTCAGCAGCTTTTAGTCAGGGAGGGCGAGAACAGTTTATCAGGCCATGTGGGATCTAGCAGCTCACACCATTCTGGAGATGCCTTGCTCATGAATACCCCCTCCTTACACTCCCCAGGTACCATGACATGTACTATAAAAACCATTTCTAGTTCATTAAGGACCTCTTCTGGCCATCACTTTCTTCACGAAGGTGTATCTGACATCACCCCCAGACAATATGGGTATTTTAGGCATCAAGATCACGTTATGTCCTTTGGTCATAGGGATAGTTTCAGTTAATATCCCAGAGCAGTGAAGTAAGTCCCCACCAGTGGAAATTCTCTTATCCAAAGTCCCAGGAGTCATCATTGGGATGTGCTCAAAGGCTTTGCCACAAGCCCCAGTAAATGCCTCATAGGGGGCTATCAAGTGGAAAATTTGTCCCTACCAGCATCCCAGCTTTTAGTCTGTAATTATGAGTTCTGACAATTAAGTTCACAAACACATCCTAGAAGAAGTGCTACTTCTTTGCTAAATATCACTATGGTCACCTTCAACTTACTGTTCTTGGGAAGCTATGAAACTGATGCCAGCATCTATTCTACCCTTCAAAGCAATTCTGATACTCTTTTACTGTAACGGCAATCAGAGCTATCATGGTATGAGGTTTCACAATTAAGTTCATGAACTCGTCCTAGAAAAAGTGCTCTGAAAGATAGACTAGGCCCTGGCTTCCATGCATAGCTTCTTAAGGGGTATACTTCAAAGGTGACTGTAGTGATATTCAGATATGAGGTATGTAGCACTTTTTCTAGAATGAGTTCACCAAACTTAATCATGAGACCTTGCATACACCATGTGAGCTAGGGCAATCTTACTGGTTCCTGTTTAGCATGTCCAATTAATATTGTTAGAAGGATGGATTTATTTTATATTTTATGTTTATATTTATATTCTTCTATTTTATAGTAACAGATATGGGAAGCATTCTCCAGTCAGACACAAGTCCACTCCCATTAACCATTTAGGTAAAGGAGACACAACTATTTTATATAAAGCTTATTTAAACATTTCAACTTTCATAATTCTATCAACCCTTATATTTTTATATTCTCCTTCCAAGGACTTCTCCAATCCCAGACCATGTTATCCTCTGTCATAAAAAAGGCTTTGGGTTCCCACCAGGGCTTGAGCCCAAAGCTTATATACCATCCTGACAAACAGGTAGTGGGAGAAGGGAGAGGATGAATTCTGTGGAAGGGGAGCAAAGGATTAGGCAGGAGAATGAATGTATCTGTGAAGAGAGATTAAATTTTACATTGTCCTATGAAAGGTCTGTTCATATTCTTGGCCTTATACGGAAGAGAAGAAAAAGCAAGTGCTCTCCTTGTGAGTCTGGAGCTTAGCCAGATAAAGGTCAGCCCTTTGAGAGAAACAGTGGTAGGAAAAGTCAGAGAAATAAACAAAAGAACAGTCAACTCCATAAATTTTTTGCATGTGTCATTTTATTTGGGTTTTTCTCATTTATGGAGTCTTTTGTTTAACATTGAATTATTCTCTTTAAGGGATGCTATGAGAGACTCGATTTCTTTGAGAAACCTTGAAATACTAATTACACAGAATGATCTTCATTGGTTCGGGAAGGTTCGATAGCCTGTTTTTTCTAATTAGAAATTTGCCATGCCAGCCAGGCCCTGAACCCAGGACATATAGGTAACTTTTGTTTCCTTAATTGGGGTCTTCCTTGATATGGGATGTGTCTGATCACATATCTAATATATATCAAAAATCTAGCTGTAGATCCCTACCTGCATGCCTACCCACACAGGGCACACGCACACACACACAGACTTTAGTGAATAGTAACTCCATTCTTCTAGTTTCTCAGGCTAAAAACATTGACACAAATCTTGACTCTTTTTCCTATATTCATATCTGACTCATCAGTAGATTTTCCATTTCTCACTTTAAAATAGATTAAGAATCTCATTATTTTTCACCACCTCTGAGGCATCACCCTAGTCCAAACCACTATCTCTTATTTTCCTGGATCAATTCATTAACCCTTTTAACTAGTATCTCCACTTCTATTTTCCTCTCTTTCATACTTTATTTTAAACTTAGAATAATTTTTGAGAAACGTAAGTTAGCCATGGCATTCATCTCAATAAAATCACCTAATCATGGCCGGATACAGTGGCTCACTCCTGTAATCCTAGCACTCTGGGAGGCCGAGGTGGGTGGATTGTTCAAGCTCAGGAGTTCAAGACCAGCCTGAGCAAGACTGAGATCCCATGTCTAATAAAAAGAGAATAACTAGCTGGATGTCATGACAGGCACCTGTAATCCCAGCTACGCAGGAGGCTAAGGCAAAAGGATTGCTTGAACCCAGGAGTTTGAAGTCGCTATGATCTATGATACCATGGCACTCTACCCAGGGTGAAAGATTGAGCGTGAGACTCTGTCCCTATCCCCACCACCCCACCCCCCCAAAATTTTTGCCTCATGGTAAAGCCGGCATCCTCCCAGAGGTACTAAGGTTCTATCTAATTTGGTACTTTTCTCATTCTCCCAGCTCACCTCCTCTAACGCGGCTTTTCTTGCTGCCTTGCTGGTTCTGCATAGCTTATCCATGCTTCCCCTTCCAGGATATCTCACCTGCTGTTTCCTCAGCCTTTAATGCCTCCCCTTCTATTTAAGGCGTGCATATTCTTTCCCAAATACCTACCCTTGATTTGTCAGGCCCACCAGAATCATTCACAAAGACTTTGTCTGACAAGTCTCATGGGGGAAATCTGCCTTCTCCATACTAGTCTTGGTGCACAGCCAGTGATATCCAGTCCCCAAGGGAGGCTGCAGTCAAGGGCTTGGGCCTCTCTGCTCTGGTGCATATTTGCTTTTCTAGTATAGGCACCTTCATTCCTTGGTCTCTTTACCTGTGGCCTTTGGATGAGATCTTCTGCTAATAATTCATTATTGAGAGAAGGAAGACAACTCTAAAGACACTTTTCCCAACTCTGACTGAATACTCAGTACTCTCTTCCACTCCTGGCCCTCCTTCATCCCCAGCTTTGTCCTAACCCCTGGCCCATAAACTGAAGGAATCTTTTTTGGGTGGGGTGTACACTCCTTTAATAGTGACAAAACCACCAAATCTGTGCTAATCCACTTGGCTTTCTGTGTGCCATTCCAAGGAGTCAAATGGAACAGGGGGAGTCAGAGCCTTCTCCAAATATAGAGCAGGGATGGAGAACCTTTTCATGTTGGAAGCTTAGGTTAATTTAGCACTAATCAAGTGAGGCTGCATTCAAGAAGCTTCAATTAGACATACTTAAAAATGTCCATTATTGGCTCGGCGCCTGTGACTCAAGCGGCTAAGGTGCAAGCCACATACACCTGAGCTGGCGGGTTCAAATCCGGCCTGGGTCTGCCAAACAACAATGATGGCTGAAACCAAAAAAAAAAAAATAGCTGGGTGTTGTGACGGGCACCCGTAGTCCCAGCTGCTTGGGAGGCTGAGGCAGGAGAATTGCTTAAGCCCAGGAGTTGGAGGTTGCTGTGAGCTGTGATGCCACAGCACTTTACCCAGGGCAATAGCTTGAGGCTCTGTCTCAAAAAAAAAAAAAAAAAGTCCATTATTTTGTAAAAATCTAAGATTTACTTAATGATTTCAAAAAAATGAAAACAGTTTGTTAATTTTATTTTATTTATTTTTTTCTTCATTTTGGCACTTGTGCCTCTTGAATTTTTTTCTTTTTGTTTTTATTATTAAATCATAGCTGTGTACATTAATGCGATCATGGGGCACCATACACTGTCACAGACCATCTGACACATTTTCATCACACTGGTTAACATAGCCTTCCTGGCATTTTCTTAGTTATTGTGCTAAGACATTTATCTACATTTACTAATGTAGATAATTTACACATATACCCTTGTAAGATGCACCGCAGGTGTAATCCCACCAATCACCCTCCCTACACCCCCCCTACACCCTCCCTACCCTCCCTATCCCCCTTCCCCCTAGGTTATAACTGGATTATAGCTTTCATATGAAAGCCATAAATTAGCTTCATAGTAGGGCTGAGTACATTGTATACTTTTTCTTCCATTCTTGAGATACTTTACTAAGAAGGATATGTTCCAGCTCCATCCATGAAAACACGAAACAGGTAAAGTCTCCATCTTTCTTTAAGGCTGCATAATATTCCATGGTATACATATACCACAATTTATTAATCCATTCGTGGATGGATGGGCACTTGGGCTTTTTCCATGACTTAGCAGTTATGAATTGGGCTGCAATAAACATTCTGGTACAAATACCTTTGTTATAATGTGATTTTTGGTCTTCTGGGTATATACCTAGCAGAGGAATTATAGGATTCAATGGCAGATCTATTTTCAGATCTCTAAGTGTTCTCCACACATCTTTCCAATAGGAATGTATTAATTTGCAGTCCCACCAGCAGTGTAGAAGTGTTCCTTTTTCTCCACATCCATGCCAACATCTCCGGTCTTGGGCTTTTGTGATATGGGGCTAATCTTACTGGAGTTAGATGATATCTCAAAGTAGTTTTGATTTGCATTTCTCTGATGATTAAAGATGATGAGCATTTTTTCAAATGTCTGTAGACCATGCGCCTGTCTTCTTCAGAGAAGTTTCTCTTCAAGTCCCTTGCCCAGCCTGCGATGGGATCCCTTATTCTTTTCTTGCTTATACGTTTGAGTTCTCTGTGGATTCTGGTTTTTAAACCTTTGTCAGAGACATAACCTGCAAATATCTTCTTCCATTCTGAAGGCTGTTTGCTTGCTTTAATTACTGTGTTCTTGGCTGTGCAGAAGCTTTTTCATTTGATCAGGTTCCAGTAGTGTATTTTTGAAGCTGCTTCAATTGCCCAGGGGGTCCTCCTCATAAAATACTCACCCAGACCGATTTCTTCAATGGTTTTCCCTGCACTCTCTTCTAGTATTTTTATATTTTCATGTCTTAAGTTTAATTCTTTAATCCAGTGAGAGTCTATCTTAGTTAATGGTGAAAGGCATGGGTCCAGTTTCAGTCTTCTACAGGTTGCCAACGAGTTCACCCAGCACCATTTGTTAAATAGGGAATCTTTTCTCCACTGAGTGTTTTTAATTGGCTTGTCAAAGATCAAATAACAGTAAGTAGCTGGATTCATCTCTTGGTTCTCTATTCTGTTCCAGATATCTACTTCTCTGTTTTTGTGCCAGTACCATGCTGCTTTGATCACTATCGATTTATAGTATAGTCTGAGGTCCGGTAGCATGATTCCTGCTGTTTTGTTTTTATTTCTGAGTAATATCTTGGCTATTCGAGGTTTTTTTCTGATTCCATATAAAATGAAGTATTATTTTTTCAAGATCTTTAAAGTATGACAGTGGAGCTTTAATAGGGATTACATTAAAATTGTATATTACTTTGAGTAGTATGGACATTTTAACAATGTTGATTCTTCCCAGCCATGAGCATGGTATGTTTTTCCATTTGTTAACATTTTCAGCTATTTCTTTTCTTAGAGTTTCATAGTTCTCTTTATAGAGATCTTTCACATCCTTTGTTAGATAAACTCCCAAATATTTCATCTTCTTTGGCACTACTGTGAATGGGATAAAGTCCTTAACTGTTTTTTCAGCTTGACTTGTTGGTATATATAAAGGCTACCAATTTATGAATGTTGATTTTGTAACCTGAGACACTACTGTATTCCTTGATCACTTCTAAGAGTTTTGTAGTAGAATCCTGGTGTTTTCCAGATATACAATCATATCATCTCCGAAGAGTGAAAGTTTGATCTCTTCTGACGCTATATGGATACCCTTGATCACCTTTTCTTCCCTAATTGCAGTGGCTAAAACTTCCATTACAATGTTAAAGAGCAGTGGAGACAATGGGCAACCTTATCTGTTCCTGATCTGAGTGGAAATGATTTCAGTTTAACTCCATTGAACAAGATGTTGGCTGTGGGTTTGCTGTAGATGGCTTCTATCAGTTTAAGAAATGTCCCTTCTATACCAATTTTCTTAAGTGTTCTGATCATGAAGGGATGCTGGATATTATCAAAAGCTTTTTCTGCATCACTGGAGAGAATCGTATGGTCTTTGTTTTTTAACTTGTTTATGTGCTGAATTATACTTACAGATTTACGTATATTGAACCAGTCTCGAGACCCTGCAATAAAACCAACTCGGTCATGATGTATAATTTGTTCGATGTGTTGCTGGATTCTGTTTGTTAGGCTCTTGTTGAATATTTTTGCATCTATATTCATTAGTAATATTGGTCTATAATTTTCTTTTCTTGTTGAGTCTTTTCTTGGTTTGGGGATCAGGGTGATGTTTGCTTCATAGAACGTTTTGGGTAGTCTTCCTTCTTTTTTTACATTTTGGAACAGGTTGAGTAATATAGGTACTAATTTCTCTTCAAAGGTTTGGTAGAATTCTGACGTGAAGCCATCTGGTCCCGGGCTTTTCTTTTTAGGGAAATTTTGTATGGTTGATGCTATTTCAGAACTTGATATGGGCCTGTTCAACATTTCTACTTTATTCTGGCTAAGTCTTGGAAGATGACATGCTTCCAAGCAGTTTGTTAATTTTAAAGTTAAGTACCCTTTTAATGACTTTGTTGTGTCTGCTTTTTGTTAGACAGCATATGAATATTTGGTTACAGCATGGAGGTCTGCAGTTTCAGTTCACCCTTGAGATGAGTAGCAGTCTTTTGTGACTTAAAAGCATCTTGATTTGGGTTAGATAGGAGAATGTAGATTTGCAGCAGTAAGTGATTGAAAAGGAAGACAACATTTGGGGGGCATGTTGCCAAAGGCGTGGATATTCTGCTGGTTTTTTTTTTCATATTTCAATTGGTTCTTTGTTAGCATCAAACAAATGACTTCAAAATGTCATCTACTTAGAGGTCAATCAATTCCATCTGTAGTTCTTTAGGTGCCTTGGTGATATCAACTAGGTGATGCTGAAATGCTAATTTGAGTGTGATGTCATGATTCTCAAAGTCGGTGAACCTTTCATGGTATTCTCCAATTAATAGGTCTGTAACAGCTGACTATTCTTTAAATGAGCCACACACGTTATCCTGCTCATCAATGACTTTTGCTAACTAGAAAAAATGTTCATCCAAATTCCTTTTTGAAGAAGTGTTCTGAAAAAAAAGACAGTTTTTTTCAAAATACTTGGATTTCTTTTCCACATAGCATATACATTTACTTTGCAAAGAAATATTCAAGTTGTTTCGATTTGATATGATATTACTCAGAAATGCTCTATTCCTATAGAAATCTTCTTTTGATAATTCACATTGCTGATCCTGTTCTTATTAAATTTAACTATCTGTTCTGGCAGAGATAAAATTTTGGCTAATACCTATCACTGCAACAGTGAACACATTTTAGAATGTTGTGGCAAATCCAGACTGCCTACCTCATCATTCACTGTTTTCATGTTATGAAACTGATGATGCTGTGTTGCATTTGGAGGAATATAGTTAATAATACTTACAACCTGTTGCAAAGTGTCACTTAAAATAGAAGCTTTAGCCCAGAGATTTTGCAGACACATGACTCAATGAGAAGAAAGAACATCTGGATCCGTTAATACATGTTTTATCTGTGAAATGAAGCCTTTATGGTTTTCTGTCATGGAAGGTGTACCATCTGTATATCCACTCAGTAAGTTTACCAAATTCAGTCAGACTTCATGACATTTGTCTTGAAAGTTGTTGAAGATATCTATTCCCTGTGCTCTGTTTGCAAGAGTGTTTCCTTTTCGTAGCAAAGGAAATCTTCTGCTAGTCCTCAAATAAAATATAAAACATATGCTGATTTGGTGGTATCAATTGATTCGCCCAAAGCAATTGAATAATATATATTTTCCTTTTGAAGTACTGCATGAAGTTGTTCTGTTTGGTTGAAGCCTAATTCATGCTGCTGATTAGTCATGGTTCTCCTTGATAGAGGTAACTGTTTGTACTTTGAAACATTACCAGGGTCTTAGCACCTTACGACTTTGACAATGCATTCTTTCACAATTTCTACATCACTGGATGGATTCCTTTTTTTCAGAGTACATAAGCAAGTTTACAAATTACTTTAGTGGCATTATTTTCAGGTTTTATTGTTGCTTGAAAGAATTGTCTTTGCTTTTGCTTTTCATCTTTTAATTTCTACAATACACCTTTTTGTGCCTATCTTATTTAAAATGTTTGTGGTCCTCATGCTGATGAGTATTTAAATTCTTTAACGTTGATATTGCAGTATCACAAAGCAAGCTAGTCATCTTATCTTTAGCAGAAATAAGATAACAATGCGAACCCCAATCCTCGTTAAAAAACCTGTTTTCTTCCTTTGGTCTTGATCTTCTTTGACATGTCAGCCTATTAAGCAGACAAAATTTAAAAAAATGCTATTGAGCTGTGCAGCTGTTCACAAATTCCACTTCAGAGAGAAACAGAGCACACCCTTATCAAAAGCAGATAACAATCTTGCCTACTCAACCTTCCTAAACTCTCACCAACCTGGCTTGTGTGGTAATGCCTTAGACAAGGGAAGAGAAGAAGAGGGAAGACAGGGGGAGGCAAAAGGAGGGAGGGTATTTGGGGGCCCTCACCTATTGAGTATGATGCAATGGTACATTTCAAAACTATGAAGAATATAATTGTGATGGATATGTTAATGAGTTCAATGTAAGCATTTCACACTGTATATCAAATCAGTACTCTGAACCCCATAAATGCATCAAATGTATACAGTTATGATTTAATAAAAACAAAAATAATAAAAAGACCAAAAATAAGACAATTACACAAAAACCTGCCAACTCAGCAAAAAGTATGGAGAAGTAAGCAATATAGACAAATTAATAAATTAGCACTTTCATGCAAAGGAATGTTTCTATCTGCAAGTGATTATTGTTTCACTCAGAAGTAAAGTTCAGGCTACCATTCAGCATAAGGTGCAGTTGTTATTACATTGAAAGCGGTAGTGTGAAGGGCAATCTTGGGATGGTATCAGTAAAATCCAGAGTCTCTGCAAGTGAATGTGTCTGAGTACCAACAACTCAAAAAAATAATTGGGCGTTTTATAGTTACGACTTTCTCTTTCTTTTTTATTTTCTTCTTCTTCTTTTTTTTTTTTTTAATGAACTCAAATGCGGTAACAGAGTAACAAGCTAAATCTTTAGCCTAGGTCCAAATTTGACCTCCAAATATTTTTTACATTTCTTGTATCTGTAGGAGCTACTCATCCTCTCAACTATTCACCCCTTTCATTTCAGCGGACTGCCTTAGCAAAGTATCCAGCTTTGTACTGAGGCTTTCTTCACCCACAAATTATGACAGAATGTGTCTGGAAAGTAACAAACCACACATTGTTGTAGGGTTTGCACCATTGACCCTCAGAACTATTGACTTTGTCTTGCTAAGAATATCCTAATGCTGAAATTTATAGATAATCATAGATGGCTTTTTTTGCCAGTCAATTGTATATGCGGACAACTCAGGGATATCTCAAATTGGAGTCTGTTTTTGTCATTTGCTATTTGAATTTGACCTTTAAATTCTGTGAATACATTGTTTATGCATTTTATTTCATCTTTGAAAAGCCATCTGGTGAAATAATCAATTCAATAATTATTTTCTTGTGGCAATAAAGCTGAATAAACACTCAGTATATTTGCTAACTATTAGCATCATTTTCTTCTATTTTTTTAGTTCTATATTTATCCCTGTGAAGAAACATTTCCAATGTAGGGTAAGAGAGTAACTCAGGTTAATTTCATGCAGATCATTTCCTTCTTTTTTCCCAACTAATACAATAGGTGCTTTGCAGCCAGCGTGGTTGCACATTGATCTTGGCCAGCTTGTTTACAGTGTTTTGGCAAGTTGCTGATATACTTCTCCCTTGGGATGGAGCAGGGGTTAATTGCTGTTAAACTCTCAGTGCCAAGTAATGGTTCAGCCTCTGTGCTACATTAAAGATGACACTAATAAGGAAAGAGTGCCGTGGATTGCTCTATGTTGAAAATTGGACTAGTGGTAACAGAAACTTGGAGCAGAGCTGATGTAATAGGAAGACCATAATGTAATTATAACTGCTGAACATGTGTCATACCAAGTTAAATGATACATTAATGAATCAAAACAGGTGATGAAGTGTTGCTCTTTCAGCGAATAGAGGTGCTTTCAAGGTTAGATTGCCATTAATTTAATAATCTGTAATACAGATATTCTTCAAACCACAAATGAAATCAAACCTAATACTTTCATACAGCATTGCTTCTTGAGTTTCACATAGATAGGATAAAAGAAACAAAGCAAAAGCAAGCAGAGTTCAATGAAGCTTATTCTGTGTTTAATTTTGTAAGAGCAGGTTTTACATCGTGAGGTGAGTGGTTGCCCAAGGCCTTCTTCTTCTCCCAGTAGACTACTTGATCATTTTATTCCACAGCTAGCCAGCCAGTAACTCTCAAGGGAGCATAAAGCTTTAGAAGGGAACAATTACATCTTTTCCAACAGGCAACTATACATTATTTATACATAATATTTTAATAAAGTTTATTTTAAATTCATAATAGGTAGAATTTAATAATTCCCCCTAAATCTTCTAATGTCTTGTATTATAATTTTCTTATTTTTCTCAGTAGTTATAAGTTTTTCAACCTATATTCCTTATAATTTTTTTACAATTTTTATAATTCATAAATAACAACAGATCTATGATTTAATAGCTGTGATGTTAAAAGTTTATAACTTAATTATTATAATAATACAATGAACATAATTGTTCTTATTTTGATTGGCGCTGATGGAGACTAATAATACAATATTTTTCTTTATATTTGGCATTTAGTATCTCAAACCAAAGTTATCTGAAAAAAAGCATTCAGTTTATCTTCCTTTTTAAAGATTATAAAACACTTTTATATTATTCTATTGATACCAATAAGAGATACGTATGTATCTACACATACATATATATATATATATATTCATGTGTGTGCAATTTATTCAAAGGATAAATTCATATGTTGGACTTAACCTATGTTGATTTCTATCATGTAATATACAGTTTAATTTTAATTTTCCCATCTATTATCTTCTTCTAAGGAAAAGTAATGTATTTTTGTGTGTGTGTGTGATATTTTTCCAAACTATTGAAACAAATTACAAAGATACGTGGCTGATTCTTTCCCCCAAAAAAGTTGCTTCTGTAAGAAAATAGAAAATATGTGAGTGAAATGAAAAACAAAACAATAACATATCTTCCTTTAAGTATATTAAGTGTAAAAATTGTTCTTACACTAGAGCTCTAGTTTTAATTTAATATTTACTCATAGTCTCAGGAGAATTAAGCACCTTTGGATATCTGTTTTTATTATCACCGATGACATTGTTAATAATAAATGCTATCACTTTTGACAGAGTACATTATTAAGAAAAATAGTTTTCTTAAAAAAAAGTAATTTTAATTATTTTAATATACAGTTATCCAGTCTGTAACTATCATGGGAATATGGAACTAAAGCTTAAACAAAACCAAACCTAGTATCTTTCATGAAGGTATTTTAACTGCTCACCCTTTTCCTATACAGGAAAGCATTTCTATCTGCCAAAATCTCATACTTGCCAAATCTCATACTTCACGTGGAATTTTACTGTCTATTTAGTCTTGGGTGATATTGGGTGAGTATGTGGAGGTTTACTTTGAACTAGAAAGAAGGGACTATGGTTGGCTGAAGACTTCTTGAATACCATTTTTGCACTTGGTGGAAATGTCTTTGTGGTGCCTTTAGGGAAACTATGCATTCATACACCATGTCCAGCTTTGTACCCAAGTTTGCCACTAAAGAAGTAGCATCAACTTCTTTCAAATGTTCACAGGTATCAAGAAACAAGGGCATCCACAGTAACCAGTGTGAAAGGACAGCTAAAGATCTCTTCCCTGAAGAGAAAGTCCAGATCCTCAGAGAACTTGCACTAACATATGATGGGATACAGCTGCCTAAAAAAACATGTTTGAGTTTTTTTGTTAGTTGGGTAGGCAATAGCTCAGAGAAGAATTATCTTACTTAGAAAATGTAAATAAGGTGTATCATACACTTGAAACTAAGGAGTGAAACACATTCCCATTATATACTGAATTCTTACTTTATACTAAGAGTTATCCTAAACATTGAATATATCTTATCTCATTTATTCTCTGAAGTTGAACAACAATGTTTTAGGTTAGTTTTGTTTTAGTTTACAATTATACATTTAGTCTCTCCAGAGAGATTGAAAATATTGTCCAAGTTCACACAGCTAGTAATCTGCAGACATAAGGCTTGAACTTCAGTCTCTTGGAGTCTTACCATTAATCAGAACATCTCATTGCTCCACAGAATAAGGAGCAATGAAGAAATGACAGGGTATTCCTCAGGGTTGTTCACATAAGACATTGTTCTGTGGAAAATATTCCTTGTAATTTTAAATAAATTGTTGTACCTTTTAGAAACTACCATATACCTTTTGCAGTTCCATTTGAGAATTAAGCACTGTGAGACTACCTTAACATTTTATAAATAAAGCAATGTCTCTAGGTAAATGTATCTTTCTTTAAATGAAAACAGGTATTTTTCCTGTGTATTATTCATTCTTAGGGGTTTATCAGCTAAGATCATTTACTTATTCATTTCACCATTTTTTAGTAAGTATATTTGTGCCAGTAATTGTGCTTATAGTGAATAACAAAGATTATAAAGTTCAATTTTCAAAGAGGGAGTTGGTTGTCTTTAATGGAAAGAGAAATAAATTAATGGTGAATTACAGAATTGTATGAAAAGTGAAAGGGTAAGGTTGATGTACAGGTGATCCATGAAGTGAAAACTTATTCCAACACTGTTGGGTTTGATTTGGGATATTTATGGACCAAGGAAAAGAAGAAAAAGAAAGGTAAAGACAGAAATAGAGGAGAGAGAGAGAAAGAGAAAGAAAGAAAGAAAGAAAGAAAGAAAGAAAGAAACAGACAGAGTTGAAGGGATAATGGAGTCTTTTAAAAATGTGAATCCCAAGCTTCATTTTAAAGCCTGGTCTAAACAGAAAGTGACAAAGTTAGTATAGTAATGTTGGTATAGTAACATAAATAATACTGATGGAATTTAAAATGCTCAAGGGTGAATGAAAAAAATTGCAATTTTGAGGAAAAATGAGGACAACCTTTATTTTGTTGAAAGCAAGGAAAAGTCAGTACAAGATTATTTGCAAGAGAAAAATGCGGTCAGCTTTGAAATTTACAAATATGAATAAAGATCACAGTCACAGTAAGGTGAAAAAAAAAAATGCCTGGAAAAGAAAAATCAGGATTTTACTGGAATTTTTTTCTTTAGTATATTCTCGGTCCCTGGGATTTGAAGAATAAACCTATGGACCACAGATCAGTGGTAAGATAGTATTTATTAGCCAGAAAGGAATATAGAAGGAATAAAAGAGCACCAGAACTTCTGACAAAGGGAAAGACCCATGTTGGAGGATTCCACATGGGTTCTTTTGTCTGGGTGTATATAGTCTAAACAATGAATGGATATAATCCCTTCTGCTCTGAGCAAAATGTCAGGGCCCTCCCTTCGTGAAATTGCCCAGGCCTAGGAAACTGGGGTCCCTGTTTAGCCTTAAATGGGGGAAAATCCTATATCAGGGAGACTCAGAGAAACATGTTGAGGGAACTATAGTAATAATATAGAAATAATGAAAAATGAACCAAGACATCAGTCTCTGATCTAGAGAAGAGAGAGTTACCTTAGAAGATGTTAAGATTTAGAATGTGTATAATATGTACAATCAATTGTAGAGGATGAGAAAAAGAATCAAGTTTGACTCCCACAGTCCTCTTGAAGGCAATTTAGTGAACTTTCTCAAAGAAGGGGGAAAAGAAGGGTGAGGAAGGGTCAACTGGGGGGGGACTATGGGAAAGGTATAAGACAAATGAACTTGTTGGTGTATATCTAGAGCTCAGAAGCAAACTTATTTAGTGTCATTAAATAGAATTTGGAGTGACTCATGTACTCATGATTGAGAGAATAAGACCAAAGCCTGGGGTCATCACTATGCATCCAATAATTGTAAAAGTCTCCCCACCAAGTGAAAGAAAGTTGCTTTGTAGGAACCAGAGAAGGATCAATGAAATAAAATGATAAAAAGAGAGGAAGTAATATATTACCTAAAAAAGTAATATATTATCTAAAAATTACCATTGACTTTTGCCACAGGAAGTTTATTACTGTCTAATAAAAGAAGGGTAGTGTGAGAACTTACTCTAGGTTAAGAAGAGAAAAGAATCAGAGTGGAAGATGTGTATAACACCACATGCACACCACTCGGGACCACTGGGAAAGCAGTGAATATGTTACTAATTTGAGAGTAATTCAGGGTTGAGAGGGCATTTTAACTATATTTATGTATTTATTTCTAGATGAGGGGGTTTGTGGGGAGTTGTGATGTCTCACTATGTTGCCTACGCTGGTCCCAAACTCCTGGGCCCAAGTAATCCTCCTGCCACAACCTTCCAAGTAGGTGTGTGAAACCATAGGCCACCTGTTTTTGTTTTTTAATTTTAACTTTAAATAAGAAAGAAACTTGAAATTTATTATATGTAGAAGAGAAAGAATCAGTTATGAGAGGTACACAAAGGTATAACACAGAGTAAGTAGAGTTAACTCATACATGAGATGGCAAATTCTTTCATGAAAACTGAATGAAATTGTGGATGTTGATGGTTCAGGGTGAGATTTTCTCCTGATGACCTTTATTATTTGCTTGTTTGTTTGTTGTTTTCTTGTGAAGCAGAGAATGAGAAATGCTGTGTAGGATATTGAAAGGATGGAGCCGTAGACCGGAGGAAACCGATAAACTGAGTTAGCAGCGAAGGTTATATGGGAGGTGTTTAAATGAGGTCTTAAGGAAAGCTCAAGAGACAGTATTAGGGGAGTGGCTGTATTTTAGTTTCAGAGGAAAGGTATAAACTTTCTTCTATTTCCAAGAAAGTGAAGCAAATTTTAATGGTTTCATGTTCTTATTTAAACTCAATTTCACATTTTCTCTTATTTCTTTAATATTTGTTCATAAAAGAATGATTCTTTGGTACTCACGCATTTTAAGAACAATGTATAAAGCAAAAAAATGAAGATCTGAGGAACTCAATAAATCAAATAAGAGTATTCTTGTGCTGTTTAAAGGCTATCTGAAGTCAACATGTAGGTTTATATAAGCTTATATAGATTGTTCTAAAATAAATTGAGCAGGTACAATAATTCCCTGAAAATTGATCCTGAGTTATTGCAAGCTCTTACTGACCTCCAAGAAAAACCATAAACCAAAAGAAAAAAATCAAAAACCAAACCCTCAAGTCAGCAACTTGTGGTTAATGTCTCCTTGTGTTGTGTTCGTCTAAATACTTAATTTTTTTCTGGAAGGCACACAGAATGATATTAAGATTTTATGAATTTTTTAAAGGTGATTAACGTATTCTGCTTATCAAATAATTTGTTTGTATTTGATTTTATGTTTTGAATAAGAAAAACTTAAAACATAGTTAAGAAGCTGTATCTGCATTATTAATTATGAGGGAAAATAACACAATCACAAATGAATAGTCATTCTCCCTTTTTATTTATATGACACCTTCCTTTCCTCACATTTTTAAAATTTTATTTTACTTTTAATTGAAAATATTTGTATATATTTATGGGGTACAATGTGATGTTTTGATAACATTCACCTATGATACATTGTGGATGAACAAATCTGGCTAATCGTCATATCCAATCCCCAAGTTTTTATTCTGAGCATTATTGTTATTAAGGCCTTAATTATTACCTCTGTTCTTCAACATTTCCAGTTATGTAATTGGGATTTGTTCCATGATAATAATTGTCATGAACAGCAGTATATGTGATATGTTATTAGCTAAGGAAAGTTTAAAAGAAGTCATTGAACCCATGTCCCAACTTCTCCTAGTCCCTGCCCTAGACTTTGGCAATCAATATTCTCTCTACTTCTATGAAACCAACTTTTTCATATTCCACATATGACTGAGAGATTATTCAGTGTTTATCTTTCTGTGCTTGACTTACTTCACTTAACAAATGGTCTTTCAAGTTCATCCATGTTATCACAAAGGATAGAATTTCATCCTCTTTTTTTGTTGAATAATATTCTACTATGTGAGGTGTGTGTGCGTATACACCATATTTTCTTTATATACTCATCAGTAGATGAGCCTTTGGGTCGATTTCCTGTCTTAGCCATCGTGAATAGTGCTGCAATAAACATGAGCGGGCAAATGATTGACATGATTTCATGTCTTTTGAATATATCCTCAGTAATGGAATTAATGCTGGATTATATGGTAGTTCTATTTTTAATTTCTTTTATAATCTCTATGCTGTCTTCCATAAGTAATGTACTAATTTACTTTCCCACCAACAGTGTATGAGAATTCCCTCTTCTGTGTATCCTCACCAGCATTTGTTATTCATTGTCTTTTTTGATAATAACTATTCTAACTGGGGTGAGATGTTATGTCACTCTGATTTTGATTTCTATTTCCATGATAATTAGGGATGTTGAGCTTTTTATCATATATCTATTGGCCATTTGTATGTTTTCTTTTAAGAAATATCTATTCCAGTCTTTTATCCACTTTTACAGGAAGAGTAAGCATTGATGTTACATTACACAGTGGGGTGACTATGAAAAATAACAATGTAGTGTATATTTCAGGATAGTTAGAAGTTTTTGAATATTGTTGCCACAAAGAAATAATAAATGTTTAAAATGATGGGTGAGTATGGTAATTACACTGATTTGATCATTGTACAAAGCATTATGTATACACCCTTTGAAACATCACATTATACTCCACAAATATGTACAATTTGTATGTGTCAACTATAAATAGAAAATTATTTTTAAAATGGTCTAAAATATGGTAAAAATGTACACTGGTTTCTTTGATGGGCATGGATATGATGATAGAGATTCTTATAATAAAGTATTTCATAATTAAGGAAGTTATAATTTGCTAACAGGACTCACAACAGCTGCCTGTGGAATAAGACAATATGCTTTTCCTCTCCCTACTGGGCCTAATTCCCCAGTAACCTTATTGAAAATGTGCATGGGCTACAAAACTAAAGATTAACTGTCCAGGGACCTGCTTCCTGGAGCTTATTTGAAGATTAAATCAAATGGCAGGCAATATATATTTGGTAATACGGCTTTGTTGCAGTCTTTTCCAATGTAGTGGTTAAGTGTAATAGAAGGAAATGACACTTTACAGCTGATTTTTTTATAAAAAGATTTTTCTAAATGTGAAATAGTTTTGTTCTCATGCTGAAATTGAAATGAATAATTTATTTCTTAATAACCAAAAGCATCTTCTTCTTTTTGAACACATAATAAAGACTTTCTAATTACAAATTTTCCATAATTACAAATTGTTCAGCCTTTTAAAAGGTGGTTATTATTCATTATCTATTTATTTCATAACAAATGCCACTAAAGGTATTAAAGATGAGTTTAAAATGTCAGCTAAGATATTGCAACATTTTAATTAAATGGAGAACAGTTTAAATATATATTTAAAAACACAGCTTTTAGACTACACATTAGTAAATGGATTTCTATTTAACAATTTAGAGAAAGATGGATGAAGATGTTCTGCTTTTAGAAATACTATATTTAGAATGCTTGTGTGGAGACGCTGAAGTGTGATTTGTCCTCATAGCAGACATCTGAAGAACAAGTGACATTCTTACACAAAATCCATATTGGTGATGTATTTAATTACAGAGCTGATTGAAATTGACAGCTTTAGTGACCTGCGTTTGCACTTGTGCTGATTGATGTATGCTTCAACTCTGGTTACTTTTAAACCAATTCACATATTGCTCAATACTATAATATCATCCTGTCAAATTGCAAACTACATTTTTACAAGTGGGGGAACTGGAGAGAGCATGTTTAATTAAAATATGATAGAGACGAATTGTTTTAAAACACCTATACAACTGTTAAACTGGGACTGCTGTTATTTGAAAGCGGAGTGAAAGAAAATTCAATACACTTACTCAGGCATTTATGTTTCTAGAGTCAGCTTTTCACTTAGAAAAACGTATACTTGGCTGCTATTTATAGTAAGGAAGAGATCTCAGAACTTTGCACTGCTATCTCTAAAGAGTTGCTTCCTTTGATATAATGTCAATGTTTAAAAATAATAAGTACAATTAGTGACTTAGGGCAAAGAGGGGTCTGAATGATCATGTAACTCAAATCCCCTGTCATTTTTTGTGTTTCTTCATTCCTCAGTCTAGATAGCAGCTACCCAGAGAGGTTACTTGTTTGTATAAGAGCACAAAATTACTGCTACTTTATAAAACTGGGACTCGAATTTGCATCTTTTCTGTTTTAGTTCAATGTTCTAATTCACACTACATAGAACTCCCTTCTCTCCACAACTTTCACTTCATAACTCAACCTATTGAGTGTGGACAAGTTGAGATTATAGCTTTTAATGTTAAGCGATTTACTCAGTTGAGATACTTTCAATTATATCTTTAATATGGTAACAAAATCATTACTTTATCTTGTTATATACCATACACTGAAATGAAACATAAATTACTCCTCACAACATACATGCAAGGTACTGTTAATTTACTGATGTGTGGTAGACTAAGGGAAGTTCGAAATGTTTTTCAGATGGCCTCAAGCACTAAGCAGATAAAATTTGAATCCAGCTCTGTGGAATACAAAGTCTACAGCTCTTTTCACCATACAACACTGTTATCTTAGTCCAAAAAAGCCAAATTGTTTTGAATTAAAATATACTTCTTGACTGTCTGAGTGATAGAGAACTGGTCTCTCAAAAGAGTTTGTCACATGTTTACTTTTTAAGAATAGAGATTTACAAAACTTGGGTGGTTTAGATATGCATACCTCTAAAACCAGATGACTAGGCAGAATGACCTTTCAGTCTCCTTTTCAGAGTCAGAGATTCATGCTAGAATAAAATTTGTCATTTCATTGATGGACACTTGTTCCAAAAATATGAGTCACTAACATTTTTTAAAAATATACTAACATAACAGTTTAAATTCCTATCCCAAGTGCTCAGGCAATTCAGTTGCTTTCTTAATATTCCTTAATTTTCTTAAGACATAACAAATTGGACAGGAGTGAGTATAAATACTTTCCTGCCCCTAAGGACTCAAAATGTCTGTTCCCTTTTTAACTCCTTATATGGCAACCCATATTCTACATCAGTACTCCCTTTCATTCTACTCATAGACTATGCTTTCATCTTCATTTCCTAAAGTATTATGGAAACATCTCACAACATGGTATAAAGAATGGCAAAAAAGTGACTTAACCTAAATTTTAGAAATACCATATATTTTCACCAATCTGTGCCAAGTTTGACTATTTTTTACTTCTTGTCACCATGTTTTGAGGGTCCACTTCCTACTTCTCTGTTCCCTGGTCTTTGATTACTAATTTTTTTTTCTATGTAATATAATATCATAGAAAACACAAAAGTTTATATGGGATTTATACAGAGAATGCAAGCTTTCTTTCGTGGTCTAGTCCTTCCCCATTAATTGTTTGATTTCTTGTCATAAAAGTAATGTACAAATAAATCTATTAAACAGTATAGACTATAAAAATATATTTCCCTCAGAAGATATAAAAATGGTACAAACCCAAAGGACAGGAAAAACAGTGTAGAAATTAGTCAGCAGATGTGAAATACCTACAAATTTTTATAAACAAAAACAAAGCCAAAACAGCTGAGGTTAAAGAATATACAAGAGATAAACACCAAAAGGAGCCATGATGATTTAAACCATAATCTCCAGAAGAGTTTAAGAATTGAAAGGACCAGATTCTAAGGAAGGTAAATGAGTGACTGGATCAAGCCTGCTCCCATTTACAGAACGAGGCACTTTAAGCCAGAAGGGACTTACTGCAGGAAAGTAGTCACTTGCAAAATTATTGAAAGGGCTGGCTGTTCAGTTTCTGGTCTGGCTCTCCAGAAAGACCGCTAGAGTAACACAGAACAGAAACTCCGAGGAAGTGAATCCCCAAGCAACTATGGGGTTTTAAAGTCAAGAATAGACCTATACTGGAGACTGGACGAGGGGCCATGGAGCACTGCTGCACAGAATTCTCTTTTTCCATAGACTTGTCAGGAGAAACTGCCAAAGGGAACAGAAGAATGGGCTCTGGCTCACTCCTGTTTTCCGAACCGACACATCCATCTTGTGTAACCCATCTCATAAGAAAATCCTAGCAGAAGGAGGGTGCAATGAGATTAAGTGGTCAATCCATCCTGTCTTCCTCAGCTATGAGGAATGGGATTAAAAAACAATTAAAAATACAGTCGATTTGGCTGGCCATTGAAATCACAGATTTTCCCGTCTAACTCTATGTAGCCAGGTGCTTACCCACTATATTCTCAAACAAAAAAAGGAAAGTTTGTTTTTCTGGAGAAATTTATTAAAGGACATTTGAGCACACCAAGAAAAATGAATGGCAACAGGGAGAGATTTATTTTTGTTTTAGTCTTTGAATTCTTGCACCATTTATGTATCTATTGATTTTATTGACCTCCGGTAAAATATTTAAAGGGAAAATTGACATTTATGATGTTTTTTCCAAGTAAAATCTTATACAATTTCACCATTAAGTACAATGTTTGTCATAGAATATTTGTAGAAATAATAGAACAATGAGGTTTTACTCTATACATACTTTCCTAGAACTATTTATTATTTTTGATATGGCAAAGTTTAATGTTTTTAAATTGGCAAGCCCACCTTGTATTCCTGGGATAAATTCAACTTGGCCACATGGTATTAAACTTTATTAAGAGGATCCAAAACAACCTTTAATCTAGTGCTAATTTCTGCCATTCTCCATTACTGAGGCTATATACACATTTTTCTTAATATGTCTTTAGTTTATGATGCTAATAATTTAGTCTTCAGAGAGATTTCCTCAATGTCTTTGTCAGGTTTGAAAACAATGCATTTTTTTTTCCCCCTGGATCCTCTTAAGGTTTTGGACTCTTGATTTTCAAAAATGTTGCTTAGGTGTGGTTGGTGGTTTTGTAATGTAGTCTGGAAATAATGAAGTGTCTTTCCCTTAGTTATCAGTACATGCATGTGATGAAAGTGCGAGGTCAGAGAGAAATTCACAAAAACATAAAGGAGAACAATCTCATAGTTCACACAAGGCCAGGAATTATTTGCATTCTCAGAAGCCAGAGTCAAAAAACTTGCTAATGCTCATAGCATCCTGTGAGGAACTAAGAGTGTGTGGCCTCAATAATGGTGAATGGCAGAAATTAGCGCTAGATTAAAGGTTGTTTTGGATCCTCTTAATAAAGTTTAATAGCATGCTCTAAAAGATCAAACCATTTGAATAAATCAATTTTGCTTCTAACAAAACCTAAAATATATTTTTTAATTTTAAAAATTAAATTTAAAATGAATTTTAAGAAATCCGATAATCACAAAAATAATGACAATGCCTAATATCTAATCAGGATTACTGGACAAAAAAAAGGATAATAAAGCACATAGTAGAAAAAAATAATTGAATAGAAATTGACTCAAAGTATCACAGATAGAAGAATTAATAGGCAAGTATGTTTAAATAGTTGTTGCAAATGTAGTTGTCAATATAATATATACAACAATATATTTGCAATTACTCTGTATTCAAAAATAGAGGAAATTATGAGCATAATAACAGAAGTTAAGATGTAAAAACACACATACTTCAAAGAAAAAATACTTGAGGCTAAAAATACTTTGGATGTGATTAAAGACAGATAATTAACTAATTTAATAAATAAGTAACTTATAAATTTCATTACTTTATATACTAGGAACCTAATAATATATTTCAGTTTATGCCCATCTCTAAAGTCTGTCTTGAGCATTTTTTTCTATTTTAATAATTTATGTAACAGTTCTTTAACACTATTACGGTAGTTTCCCTTAGTATATTAACAAGCTATGGTACAAGTACACTGTCAAATAGAAAATTATCATATAAAATGACACATATTCTAAGTTATGAACAGTATATTCAGTTTTCAGTACATAAGAGGGACATCTTGGGCAAGTCCCAGAAAGCTCCTGGCAGAGTACCAACCACACTGTAGAATCATACTGAGGACTGGATTAAAGTTATTCAGATAAAATTGTGAAAACAGAGCTTATAGACAGATTAATCATTATAGTCACTGGGGTAAGAGGGAGTAAGGTAAGTTTTAGAAAGTGTTAGCCAGTCAGTATAACTGAATTTGACAAACATCCTAATAGGATATGGCAAGAGGTGGGGATTAAGGTTATTGGAAAAGAAAGTTGTCTTTTATGTTATTTCAGAGACCTTAAATTTTTCTGTAAAGCAATGTAAAGAACAAATAAATTATAGACAGGGCTTTTTTTATTTTTATTTTTTTGAAAATTTACCGTGGTTAGATTTGCATTTTTAAAAGATTATTCTAGAATAAATATGAGTAATGTACTGCCTAACAGTGAGCCAGAAGAACGGGATAAGTACTTAAAAAAAATAAAGTTATTTGAACTTGAATATTTAAATGTCAAATTTTAGTAAAACTCATACTATTTTGAAAACTTCAGCAAGATTCCCACTTGGGTCATAATAGAGTTTAGCCTTACCAAATTGCTGGTCTGAGTATTAACCTTTCTTTATAACAGAAGCCCTGATGTTCATTCTCAGTCCCAGTCATAAACCTAAACTTATTGCTAATAGAAAGTATAAAAGATATACAAAGATATATATAAAATACAAAATGATATATGTGTAATACAAAGCACATTGTATAATATGCAAAATATGTATTTATGTATTATATATACTATATGCATGTATAATATCTTCAAATATGTTTAAATATTTTATATTTATGTGCCATATATATGATATATACATTTATTTCTTACTTCATCTCTAAGTTTCCCTCTGGGATCATTTTACATCTCCCTAAATAATGCCCTTTCAGAATTTCTTTTATTATTGGCTTGATGACAGTAAATACAATTATCCATTGTAAAAAGCCTTCCGTTCTCTTTCAGTCTTTAAGAATAAACTTTGCTCAGTAGAATATTCTAAATTGGCAGTTCACTTCTTTTGGCACCTTAAATGTATCTTCCCATGGTCTTAGGTATTAGTCAATGTCTATTTCAAGAGTATTGTCTTTCCTCTGGATTTCCTTTCTATATACTGCATTTCCTGTTTTTTTGATTTTTCTTTTTTTTTTTTTTTTTTTGTCGTTTTTGGCCGGGGCTGGGTTTGAACCTGCCACCTACGGCATATGGGACCAGCGCCCTACTCCTTGAGCCACAGGCGCTGCCCTTTTTTTGATTTTTCTATAATTTTGCTATCTAGGTGTAACTTCAAAAAAAGTCACACTGGAAATTGTTGAGGTTTTCAAAACTGTGGATTGGTGTCTTGTAGTAGTTTTGGAAAAATATCCGTAATCATCTCTTCTGTTAATGCTTCTACCCTTTCCTCTGTTTGCCCTTCTTTTGAAATTTTGTTGAATATACTGTATCTTCTCTCTGTTCTCTGTCACGCATTCTCTATTGTAGTGGTTTCCATTTCTTTCTCTTCACACATAGCTGCAAACATGTTAAATCTCCCTTCAGTTTTGTTTACTTTTTGTTTAATGCCTCAGTTAATTCTTTTTTTTTTTGCTTGTCTGCGTTCTTTTTTATTTTTTATTTTATTATTTTTTTATTATTTATTTTTTTTATTGTTGGGGATTCATTGAGGGTACAATAAGCCAGGTTACATTGATTGCAATTGTTAGGCAATGTCCCTCTTGCAATCATGTCTTGCCCCCATAAAGTGTGACACACACCAAGGCCCCACCCACCTCCCTCCATCCCTCTTTCTGCTTTTCCTCCCCCCACCAACCTTAATTGTCATTAATTGTCCTCATAGCAAAATTGAGTACATAGGATTCATGCTTCTCCATTCTTGTGATGCTTTACTAAGAATAATGTCTTCCACTTCCATCCAGGTTAATACGAAGGATGTAAAGTCTCCATTTTTTTTAATAGCTGAATAGTAATCCATGGTATACATATACCACAGTTTGTTAATCCATTCCTGGGTTGGTGGGCATTTAGGCTGTTTCCACGTTTTGGCGATTGTAAATTGAGCTGCAATAAACAGTCTAGTATAAGTGTCCTTACGATAAAAGGATTTTTTTCCTTCTGGGTAGATGCCCAGTAATGGGATTTCAGGATCAAAGGGGAGGTCTAGCTTGAGTGGTTTCAGGTTTCCTCCATACTTCTTTCCAGAAAGGTTGTACTAGTTTGCAGTCCCACCAGCAGTGTACGAGTGTTCCCTTCTCTCCACATCCACACCAGCATCTGCAGTTTTGAGATTTTGTCATGCGGGCCATTCTCACTGGGGTTAGATGATATCTCAGGGTTGTTTTGATTTGCATTTCTCTAATATATAGAGATGATGAACATTTTTTCATGTGTTTGTTCACCATTCGTCCGTCATCTTTAGAGAAGGTTCTATTCATGTCTCTTGCCCATTGATATATGGGATTGTTGGCTTTTTTCATGTGGATTAATTTGAGTTCTCTATAGATCCTAGTTATCAAGCTTTTGTCTGATTGAAAATATGCAAATATCCTTTCCCATTGTGTAGGTTGTCTCTTTGCTTTGGTTGTTGTCTCCTTAGCTGTACAGAAGCTTTTCAGTTTAATGAAGTCCCATTTGTTTATTTTTGTTGATGTTGCAATTGCCATGGCAGTCTTCTTCATGAAGTCTTTCCCTAGGCCAATCTCTTCCAGTGTTTTTCCTATGCTTTCTTTGAGGATTTTTAATGTTTCATGCCTTAAATTTAAGTCCTTTATCCATTTTGAATCAATTTTTGTGAGTGGGGAAAGGTGTGGGTCCAGTTTCAGTCTTTTACATGTAGACATCCAGTTCTCCCAACACCATTTATTGAATAGGGAGTATTTACCCCAAGGTATGTTCTTGTTTGGTTTATCGAAGATTAGGTGGTTGTAAGATGTTAGTTTCATTTCTTGGTTTTCAATTCGATTCCAAGTGTCTATGTCTCTGTTTTTGTGCCAGTACCATGTTGTCTTGAGCACTATGGCTTTGTAGTACAGACTAAAATCTGGTATGCTGATGCCCCCAGCTTTATTTTTGTTACAGAGAACTGCCTTAGCTATACGGGGTTTTTTCTGGTTCCATACAAAACGCAGAATCATTTTTTCCAAGTCTTGAAAGTACAATGGTGGTATTTTGATAGGAATGGCAATGAATAGGTAGATTGCTTTGGGAAGTATAGACATTCTAACAATGTTGATTCTTCCCATCCATGAGCATGGTATGTTCTTCCATTTGTTAATATCCTCTCGTATTTCCTTTCTGAGGATTTCATAATTTTCTTTACAGAGGTCTTTCACCTCCTTCTTTAGGTATATTCCTAGGTATTTCATTTTCTTTGAGACTATGGTGAAGGGAGTTGTGTCCTTAATTAGCTTCTCATCTTGACTTTTATTGGTGTATACAAAGGCTACTGACTTGTGGACATTGATTTTATATCCTGAAACATTACTGTATTTTTTGATGACTTCTAGGAGTCTTGTGGTTGAGTCTTTGGGGTTCTCTAAGTATAAGATCATGTCATCAGCAAAGAGGGAGAGGTTGACCTCCTCTGTTCCCATTTGGATTCCCTTTATTTCCTTGTCTTGCCTAATTGTATTGGCTAGAACTTCCAGTACTATGTTGAATAGTAAAGGTGACAGAGGACAACCTTGTCTGGTTCCAGTTCTAAGAGGAAAAGCTTTCAGTTTTACTACATTCAGTGAAATACTAGCTGTGGGTTTGTCATAGATAGCTTCAATCAGTTTTAGAAATGTGCCACCTATGCCTATACTCTTCAGTGTTCTAATTAGAAAAGGATGCTGGATTTTATCAAATGCTTTTTCTGCATCTATTGAGAGGATCATGTGATCTTTATTTTTGCCTCTGTTAATATGGTGGATAACGTTTATGGACTTGCATATGTTAAACCAGCCTTGCATCCCTGGGATGAAGCCTACTTGATCATGATTAATGACTTTTTTGATGATAAGCTGTAATCTATTGGCTAGGATTTTGTTGAGAATTTTTTCATCCATATTCATGAGTGAGATTGGTCTGAAATTCTCCTTTTTGTTTGGGTCTTTTCCTGGTTTTGGTATCAGGGTGATGTTTGCTTCATAGAATGTGTTGGGGAAGATTCCTTCTTCCTCAATTTTTTGGAATAATTTCTGCAGTAAAGGATAAGCTCTTCCTTGAAGGTTTGATAGAATTCTGGTGTGAAGCCATCTGGACCAGGGCATTTTTTGGTTGGAAGCTTTTTTATTGTTTCTTTGATCTCAGTGCTTGAAATTGGTCTCTTCAGGAGCTCTATTTCTTCCTGGCTGAGTCTAGGGAGAGGGTGTGATTCCAAATATTTATCCATTTCCTTCACATTGTCAAATTTCTGGGCATAGAGTTCCTGGTAATATTCAGAGATGATCTCTTGTATCTCTGTGGGATCAGTTGTTATTTCCCCTTTATCATTTCTGATTGACGTTACTAGAGATTTTACTTTGCTATTCCTCGTTAGTCTGGCCAATGGTTTATCTATTTTATTTATTTTTTCAAAAAGCCAACTCCTTGTTTCATTAATATTCTGAATGATACTTTTGTTTTCAATTTCATTGATCTCTGATTTGGTTTTGGATATTTCTTTTCTTCTACTGAGTTTAGGCTTAAATTGTTCTTCTCTTTCCAAATCCATAAGATGGCTTGTGAGATTGTTGATGCGCTCTCTTTCTGTTTTTCAAATGTAGGCATCTAAAGCGATGCATTTTCCTTTCAAAACTGCTTTTGTAGTATCCCACAGGTTTTGGTAGCTTGTGTCTTCATTGTTGTTATGCTCAAGGAAGTTAATGATTTCCTGTTTTATTTTTTCCTGCACCCATCTGTTATTCAACAGAAGATTGTTTAATTTCCATGTCTTTGTGTGGGGTCGAGCATTTTTGTTAGAGTTGAGTTCCACCTTTAGTGCCTTATGGTCTGAGAAGATTCAAGGTAAAATTTCAATTCTTTTGATTCTGTTGATATTTGTTTTGTGTCCCAGGATATGATCAATTTTGGAGAATGTTCCATGGGGTGATGAGAAGAATGTATATTCTTTATCTTTGGGATGGAGTGTTCTATACGCGTCTATCAAGCACAGTTGTTCTAGGGTCTCATTTAAATCTCTGATATCTTTGTTTAATTTCTGTTTAGAGGATCTGTCCAGCTCTGTAAGAGGAGTGTTAAAGTCCCCTGTTATGATGGTATTATCAGATATATCATATTGCTCAGACTGAGTAAGGTCTGTTTCAAGAATCTGGGAGCATTTAAATTGGGTGCATAAATATTTAGAATTGAAACATCTTCTTGTTGTATTTTTCCCTTGACCAATATAAAGTGACCATCTTTGTCTTTTTTGACTTTAGTTGCTTTAAATCCACATGAATCTGAAAATAAGATTGCAACTCCTCTTTTCTTCTGAATGCCATTTGCCTGAAAAATTGTCTTCCAACCCTTAACTCAGAGCTTTAATTTTTCTTTTGAAGCCAGGTGTGTTTCTTGCAGACACCAAATGGATGGCTTGTGTTTTTTAATCTAGTCAGCCAATCTATGTCTCTTCAGTGGTGAATTCAAGCCATTAACATTTATTGAGATAATTGATAAGTGTGGTAGTATTCTATTCGTCTTATTTGGTGAGAGTCCATTGCTTAGTTTTATCTTTTGCATCAGTGTGGAGGTTAGGTTCTGTCCTTTAATTTCTGAGTTCTTACTTTGCTGCTGATCCATTGTGGTGGTCAGTGTGCAGAACAGGTTGAAGTATTTCCTGTAGAGCTGGTCTTGTTGTGGCAAATTTCCTCAATGTTTGTATATCCGTAAATGATTTGATTTCTCCATCAATTTTGAAGCTTAGCTTAGCAGGGTACAGAATTCTGGGCTGGAAATTGTTCTGTTTAAGTAGATTAAAGGTAGATGACCTTTGTCTGCTTGCTTGGAAAGTTTCATTAGAGAAGTCTGCTGTCACTCTGATGGATTTGCCCCTGTAGGTCAACTGGCGCTTACCTCTGGCAGCTTGCAGAACCTTTTCTTTTGTCTTGACTTTGGACAGGTTCATCACAATGTGTCTTGGAGAAGCTCGGTTAGAGTTGAGGCAACCTGGGGTCCGATAGCCCTCTGAAAGCAGTGTGTCAGAATCTTTGGTGATATTTGGGAAATTTTCTTTTATAATATTCTCTAGTATTGCTTCCATTCCTCTGGGGCATTCTTCTTCCCCTTCTGGAATTCCTATAACTCGTATGTTGGAACGTTTCATAAAGTCCCATAATTCTGACAGTGAACCTTCTGCTTTCTCTCTCTTCTTTTCTGCCTCTTTTACTATCTGAGTTATCTGAAGAACTTTGTCTTCTACCTCTGAAATTCTTTCTTCTGCATGGTCTAACCTGTTGCTGGTCCTTTCCATTGCATCTTTAAGTTCCCTAATTGACTGTTTCAGTTCCTTCAGCTCTGCTATATCCTTTTTATACTCTTCAGATCGTTCATCTCTTATTTGATTCTGTTTTTGGATTTCTTTTTGGTTATTTTCCACTTTATTAGCAGTTTCTTTCATTGTTTCCATCATTTCTTTCATTGTTTTCATTACGTGTATTCTAAATTCCCTTTCTGTCATTCCTAACATTTCTTTATAGGTGGAATCCTCTGCAGTAGCTACCTCATGGTCCCTTGGTGGGGTTGTTCTGGACTGGTTCTTCATGTTGCCTGGAGTTTTCTGCTGATTCTTCCTCATGAGTGATTTCTTTCATCTGTTTCCTTGCCCTAATTTTCCTTTCACTTCCTCTTGCTCTTTAAGTTCTTGTGCCTGTGGACTAAGGGTTAGATGAGTTCTTTTGGTACAGGACCAGAAGGGTGAGAAGGTTTAAGAGCAAGAAAGGGATGAAAGAAAGGAGGACCGAGTGAAAAGAAAAAAAAAAATAGAGAAAGGAGAGGGGATGGGTAAAAGGAATATTGACAAAATGAAGAGAGGCACAGAAATAGGGAGACAGAGCAATATAGGTGTACAGTAGGGTACTTTGACACAACCTTAAAAAAAAACCACCTTCTGGGGGTGCCCAGTTTGGGTGGTTCCCTTGAGGTCAGCAGCTCTTTGCTAACCTGATCAGACACAGTACCCCACCTCCACCAAGTAGATAGGAAAGACAAAAATGCTATAAATCAAACCAAAACAAGTGAACAGAAAACTTTATGGGATAAAATTGGGTGAAAAACCAAATAATAGTGGTAGAAACAGTAGCAAAAATGAAGTTCTAGTTATTAAAAATGGCAGCATTGGGAAATTATAATTAAACTAGAAAAATTGAGAAAGAAAAAAGATCTGTACAGAAAAGGTTGAAATTAAAAACCAAAACAACATCAACAACATCAAAATAAATAAAAAAACAACCAAACAAACAAACAACAACAACAACAAAAAAAAAAACATAAAAAAACAAAACACAACCAAAAACAAAGCAGTATGTATATGTCGTTGAATATTGTCTGGGCAACACGTGGTCTTCTGGGGTATGAGATGTTAATCACAGTTCTGATATGACTGGAGGCTGTTGATTTCTCAAACCCCAGCAAGTAGACACCCTAAATCTCTCTTCAGCCCACTTAAAAGGCACTTTGAACTTGTAAATTTGCTGAGCAGAAGCCTTCCCAGGAAAGTGCTTGTCGCTGGAATCACTGCTGAAGTGGCTATCCACTTACCCAGTGTGCCAAAACCCGTCTCACTCTGCCCCTGAGGGTTAGGGCTGCAAGGCGGCTCAGACCCCACCCTTAGGCTACTCGGTGCTGGGTTACCAGCTCCCACCCGATTCTAGCTCTGCAGCCCTGAGGGCGGAGCTTGCCGGGGCTGATGGCTCACAATGGCTCCCTGTGGCCCACAGCTAAACACTATTAACTGTATCTGGCTCAGCAGCTCAGACTGGGGCCCTAGACAATGACCAAAGTTCTCCGCACTCCCACCCAGGCTCTCCCCACTCCCGCCCAGGCTCTCCCCAAGGCAGCCCAACTGAGTGCCAAGTCCAAAGACACCAAAACAGTTCACAGGTAAGGCCTTTCTGGTTTGCAGTCTCGCTGCTACTGAACTTACAGTTGCGGGTAGTTTAGACCTATTGAACACACACGACCACTTGCGGTTTTCCACTGTTTTAGTCCTCCTCTTGGGGTCCAGAAGTCTCTCGCTCACTCTCTGTATCCTCACAGGGGCGATGATAGGCAGGTCCCACCAGCCAGAGATGCCTGGAGTCCTATCTCCCTGGACTCACGGTGCCCAGATGCAAGGAAGCTGTTACTCGGCCGCCATCTTGCTCTCCTCCTCTATTTATTTATTTATTTTTTCAATGAATTGCTTTTATTTCGGTACTCATCCACATTTCAGCATTTAGTGGTCCTGAACAGAACATGAAAAAAGACAGCAATTTGCCAGGAAGGTCAAGCCCGACAATTTTGGGGATCAGCTGTGCACAGGTCTTAGCAAAATATCTAAGAAAATGCCAGGAAAGCTATGTTAACTAGTGTGATGAAAATGTGTCAAACAGTTAATTCTTAATGTTATGTTTATATTTTTCAGATACAGAATTTTTCCTGTTCTTAAATTGATTATGCCAAGTTTATACTTTTCATTTTCTGTTATTTCTTTGAACACAGTAAACATAGTTGATTTACAGTTTGGTGTCCTTGTGGGCCTAATTCTGTATATTCTTTTGGTGTGTTTACTCATTTCACATCTCGTCTCCTTAAATGTGTTCACTCATTTTATCTTGTCTTATCATACAATCACTTAACACCTCCTGTTTAATATCCAAGAAATTTTAATACTATCTCCTCATTTACTTTTGTGAAACCCATTACCCAGTCATTCTGACTTTTTTACATAGATAATCCACCCATTAGATTGCTAAAGCAAATATCTTAGATGTCTTTATTTCCTTTTTTGCATTATTTCATGAATCTATTAAAAGCAGAAAATTCTATAGATTTTTAAAACTAACAAAAATATAAAACATGTTTAAAACTATCACCTATTGGGTGGCGCCTGTGGCTCAAAGTGGTAGGGCGCCGGTCCCATATGCCGAAGGTGGCAGGTTCAAACCAGCCAAAACCCACAAAAAAAAAAAAAGGAAAAAAATAAAAAATAAAACTATCACCTATCATTACCATCTGAAATAGTAACAGTTCAATTAGAAAATGATTTAATGTCAAAAATTGGGCTGCAAAAAAAAAAAAATTCTAAAAACACAGGGCAGCTCCTGTGGCTCAATGAGTAGGGCACTGGCCCCATATACTGAGGATGGCAGGTTTGAACCCAGCCCAAGCCAAACTGCAACAAAAAAATAGCTGGATGTTATGGTGAGCTCCTGTAGTCCCAGATACTCGGAAGGCTGCGGCAAGAGAATCGCCTAAGCCCAAGAGCTGGAGGTTGCTGTGAGCTGTGATGCTACAGCTCTCTACTGAGGGTGACAAAGTACAACTCTGTCTCTCCCCCCCCCAAAAAAAAAATCCCACAGGAACAAAAGTGAATACTGAATGAATATTGAGATAAAATGCTCAAAGTTACTGCTAAAATAGATGCCATCGCCAAGGCTGGAGACAGACGACTGGATTTTTGAGGAAGCTATATTAATTCTACACTAAATTCTACACAGAAGTGCTTTGCACTAAATAATCAAAATTAGAACCCTTAAGGGAAGGATTCAAGAAAATATAGTTCCTAAGAAGACCCACGGAGAGCATATAAGAGGACAGAAATGAGGCTGAGTGCTAGCCTACAATAGATGATATCACTTCAATCCACACTCCCATAATATCTATAATCCACTGTCTGCTTCCAGTCTTACTCTTTTACCTGTCCAAACCAGTTTTCCACATAGCAAAAAGAATCATATCCCACATCAGTTTTCCACATAGCAAAAAGAATTGTATCCTTGAAATATTTATGGAATCATTCCAGCATTCTCTTTAAATACTTCCGTGATTTAACCTTTGCATTTAGCAGAGATTCTTAATTTCTTCATATCCTAATGAACGCCATTGACCACAAAGCCCTGAAGAATTTGGCTACGTTCTCCGCCTGTTTTTACTATTCTCTAGTTCCATTAATCTCCTATTTTTTATAATATTGGATAGCATCCTAAGTCAGGAAATATGCGTATGCTAGTGGTTCTTATATTCCTTTCTAAACTTCACATGGAAGGCAATTTTCATTTTTCAGCTCTATATTTTTCTCTTCAGAGAAAAGACATCATTTCTTACATGTCCTTTGTAATGTAGCTTTTCTCAAATAACTACCAACATCATGTTTTATCTCACCACTCTCTGTTTTCTTCTCCTAGATCTTACACAAATATGTAATTATTAATTTAATTTTGGCATGCTAATTTCAAGTTTGTCTCCCCCAGTAGACTGTAGCTCTCTACGAAAATAAAGAGAACATTTGTCTTTTTTTTTATTGGAACCTCAGTGCTACTCACAGGGCTCAGCACCAAATAAGTGCTCAACAAACATTTTTAAATGCATGAATAAATATCGAACCTTAGGGAAATTGTCATTTCTAATCAGCTTTATAATGTAAATACACACATTCTTCTTCATAGTAAAAATTAAATAAATACCAGGCTCATAATAAATGTTAATATAATGAAGCTAATAAGATAATATTAATTAGAGTAATAATCCAAATTCAGAGTTATTTGGCAATTTTTGGAAAAAAGTATGATTTAATCTGTGCTTTAATAACTTAAATTTGACCTCAATTTATAACTAATGCATAACAGCAGAAGGTAAGTAGATTCAATAAAGAGTTATTTTAGTAATGTATAAAAATCAATGAAGTTCTCAAAATGTTAATGGCATGACTAGTACAAAATGTATGAATAGTAAATACTTTATGGTGATAGAATTTGCTTTGATTGGCAACTAATTACATATAAAGGAAAAAGGTAGACATAACTGCACTTCAGGAATAAGCAACATAGAGAATGGAAATTCTATGCAACATAGAGAATGGAAAAATTCTACTCTTTTAAATATGCATTATTGTGAGGGAATGAGGACATCAAATGGGATAATACCGAATTGACTTTTGACCAATGAACTTCAATGATAAGAAATTAGGAATAATAGAATGAAACAAAAATGAAGTCTACCTAGCATTCAAGGTGTTAGAGTCAACAAAGAGAAATAATGAATTCATAGTTTTAAACAAACTATTTGGGTATGTTTCAGATATATAAAAGAAAAGAATAATCACAATGAGCTGGGAGCAAAAGAAGTAAGAACAGTGAAAGAAAGGGTATTATTATAATGTAAGTGTGGGAAGAGGGGATTTAAAGTAGAACACAAATCATGTTACAACAAAGACATCTGCATCAGAATGTTTATTGCAGCCCAATTCATAATTGCCAGTTGTGAAAGCAACACAAACCCCCATCAACCCATGGATGAATTAACAAATTGTGATATATATATATATATATATATATACCATGGAATACTATTCAGTCATAAAAAAGACAGACTTTACAACTTTTATGTTTACCTGGATGCAGTTGAAACAAATTCTTCTTAGTAAAGTATCTCAAGAATGGAAGAAAAAGTATCCAATGTACACAATATTATTATGAAACCAATATATAAACACTTACACACCCATACAAATGATAAAACATAAATATAGTCTAGTAAGGGAAGTGAGGAAGAAGGGGGAGAAAAAGGGGTGAGGGTGATTGGTGGGAGGAGAGAGGGCATTTGTTGGAATCTCACTTCATGTGCATAATGCAATCATGTATTTCAAAATCACAATGAGTAAATTTTAAATATCTTGCCACAAAAAAAAAAAAATACGTGGGCTCCATGCCTGTAGCTCAAGTGGCTAAGGTGCCAGCCACATACACCAGAGCTGGAGGGTTCAAATCCAGCCCAGGCTTGCCAAACATCAATGACAACTATAACCCAAAAATAGCTGGGCGTTGTGGCGGGCGCCTGTAGTCCCAGCTACTTGGGAGGCTAAGGCAAGAGAATCACTTAAGCCCAGGAGTTGGAGGTTGCTGTGAGCTGTGATGCCATGGCACTCTACCCAGAGTGACAGCTTGAGGCTCTGTCTCAAAAATAAAAAAAAAAGTAAATGAGGTGATGGCTATGTTAATCAGTTCAATTTAAGCATTCCACATTGTATATCAAATCATGTACACTCCATTAATGTATACAGTTATGGTTTTAATTAAAAGTCAATAAAAATAAATTTAAAAATGAAAAAAATAAAGTAGAATAAATATTAGTTAGCACAGAGGTCAAAGTAGTTAAGTATCATGACAACTGAAAATAGCCTTTGTTTTTGCGCTTTGGTAATTCTTGGTGTGAGAGCAGTTATGTTGTGTTTTTACAACATTTAATATTTCAAGCATTTAAAATTAACACAAAAACAGCATTTTGTTATCTTGGACTAAGAAAAAATTATTTCTTTTATGGTTTCCACTATCATACCATAGTGGGATTCTGTTTCCCAGCCCCACTACCTCAGAATGCGATCTTTGGAAATAAGGTCATCGCACATGTAATTAGTTAAGATTGTCTTACTAGAGTTAGACAGGCCCTGAATCTAATAGGACTACTATACTTACAAAAACAGGTATTTTGGACACAGAAACACACAGAGAATGTCATGTGAACTTCAAGGAAGAGATCAGGTCACACAGCTAGATGACAAGGAACACCAAAGATTGCCCTCAAACCACCAGATGCTGGGGAGAAGCATGGAACTAATGATTTTCAACAGCCACAGGAGGAACCAAACTTGCTAACACCTAATTTTGAACTTCTAGATTCCAGAACTCTGAAACAACACATTTCTCTTTTTAAACCACCAAATTTGTGATACTTCACTGCAACCTCCTTAGGAAAATAAAATAGTTGATAGATCTCAATGCAGTGAAAATTGTGCTGACAATTGATAAGCAAAAAATTAGGGGCTATATTGCTTTTTTATTCTTCAAGTCTACTTTGGGGTCCTTAATGCTCTATAATTGTTCTCTAATCTCTTATGAAATATCACTTATAATATTTCTTATCACTTAAAGAGAAAAGAGAAGAAAATTAAAACGAACTTTCACAATGTCTCAATCTTTCTATTTCCAAACATATTCCTCTGCTGACTCATACTCAGCTTTTCTCTCATGTTAGAATGGAATGAAAAAGAAGAGATTCTCATATCTAAGCCTAACTTTATTCACCTCTGTTTGTTTTTGTTTTGTTTTGGTTGCTTTGTTTTCAGTCTAACACCTTTCCATATCTTTGGTACTCTGCAGCATAAATGGTACTCTTCCAGCATAATCAATTTCTCCAGGCCCTTCATCTTTTTTTTTTTTTCTCATTTTGTACATATCTTTAAGATTTCCTCCTCTAAATTATTCCTCTTTTGTTCATGTACCATATTTCGCTGTGTATGATGATCTCCTGTGTATAATGTACACCCACATTTTTGGCCCAAACTTTCAGAAACATGACCCTTGAGAAAGTGGCCAGCTTTTGACCAAGAGAGACATATCTGGGGAAGGCTAATACTCCCTTGGTGAGCATGCAGATCACATCACCTCTCCACAGCTGCCAGCTTTGTGAATGCTGCAGCTTCCCTCTCTCCTGGGAGCCCTTCCCTCCCTGACATGTTGAGAGCAGAGAGGGTCACACACGTAGCTTGTGGGGTAGGAGTTTCTCAGGCTGCTAAGCCATAGGCAGCCAGGTGGATCACGGGAATCTGTGTGGGGCTTCTAATCCCCTCCATGCTGCCAGGCCTCAGGACTCACCATCTCCACTACCACCCTCTCCCTGGTCATGGCATTTTGTGGAGGCCATTCCTGTCTACTCCCACTGGATTCTGGGTCCTGCCAGACTGGAACCCCATGCACCCAGTGGACCCAGGTGAGAGGACATCGTGGCCCCAGGAGGCTCACTGGGCTCACCTGCTCTTGAGCACTACTACACATGTATAATTAGCACATCTTTATTTTTCCCTCAAAAATTTGGGCAAAACTGTGAATGTTATACATGACAAAATATTATATGTATCTTTTATTGCCAACCTAGCCACAAATTTCCCTTATATCTTCAAATCCTTCCAGGAAAAAAAAAAAAAAAAACATCACTATCTCTTTTCTCTTTTGAATCAGATCTACTGTATTTTGATTTCTGCTATTTCTATTCAATTAAAAGACTTTTGGTTATGATAAAAACAATTTAAATGTAAATTTCATTGGATAATTTTCTTTTTTTGTTGCTTTTTTGTTTGTTTGTTTGTTTTTTGAGACAAAGTCTCATTCCATCGCCCTGGACAGAATGCCGTGGCATTGTAGCTCACAACAACCTCAACCTACTGGTCTCAAGTAATTCTCTTGCCTCAGCCCGCTGAGTAGCTGGAACTACAGGCATCAACCACAATGCCCAGCTAGTTTTTCTATTTTTAGTAGAGATGGGGGTCTCACTCTTGCTTAGCCTGAACTGCTGAGCTCAAAAAAAATTCAGCCATCTGGGCCTCCAAGAGTGCTAGCATTACAAGTGTGAGCCACCACACCTGGCCTTATTGTATTATTTTCAATTTTTATTTTATTACTCACTTCTCATAGCAACTTAAATTGCTTTAGATATTTTTTTAATAACTTGTGTCTTTCATTCTACTTCTTATACTGATTTTCCTTTTTTTATTTTACAAACTTATTTTATCACATATTCAGAAATGTTTCTATCTTAGAGATAATTCTTAGGCTATTTTATCCACTTCCAAGTCTTCAAGTACTTGTTTATACATGATCAAAATGGCTTCACTTAAGCTTTATGTTTATGCAACATGTGTGTAAGAATATGCAGTATATGCTAAAGAGTTTTGTAAGGTTAGAATGAGTGTTTCAGACAGGGAAAGACAAGACATGACCAGGCCAGAAAACGAAAGTCAGATCACACCCACACAGAGTTAGTTAAGAGCTTGATGAGGATACAAAGAAAAATAGAAAAGGGAATTTTAGAAAAATAATGTTTTAGAAAAAGAATAACTGAATAGTAAATGTAGAGTAAATGACTAGATGCATTGGATGCAGGCTACAAAGTTTGTGAATAATAATTTCTTATCCAATGGAATCATAATTTCTTCTCAACTACTGTATAACAAATTATAAGCATGCGGTAAATTGGTTGAATTGAATCTTCTATCCATTATTGGACTATTTGGCCAAACACTGGCCCTTATATAGACTATCAGGACTACCAATGTTTACCTTTTCTATACTCAGCAGTCACCTAAATTCTACTGCAGTAACATTTCCATATTGGCATCTACAGTCTTCCAGCTCGCACTCAGACTTCTTTGAGTATTGTATGGGGTTATTTGTCTTTGTTTGATCTCTTATCTTTTCAAGTGTCTTGATTAATGTTTGCTAGTGTAGAAAAGGCAAAAGGTAAAAAAAAGCACAATTATAAAAGCTAATTAACTCATTTTCATGTTTTCTTTCCAAAACAAGGAAGTTTTGTAATCCCTCTAGCTAAGTCAGTGTTAGAGATACCCAACTTCTGAGAGAAGTGCACTCTTAACATAAACAAAAACTTGTTGAGATAATTGAATCTACCTTTGGGCTATGTCAGCTGCATCAGCCAGTCGACTGTGGATGAGTGAGCTCTTAAGTTAATGTTTCTCAGCCAGTGTTTCTATATGTCATCCTTTTGAATCCACATTGAATAATCAGTAGGATGATTGGAATGTATGATATTCACTTTTGAGGTAGGAGATGTGGAAAGTAACACCCTTAGGAAATGATAGGACTAATTATTATCTACTATATCTCAGCAGAAATGGCTTAAATCCATGCTAATCTCTCTAGTTAATTCATAAGCAGAACTTTGTTTCTACATGTCCAGTTCCTTCCTCTGTAACATGATAAATGGTACATAATTCATTATTAAATAAAGGAATGATTAAGTGAGTGAATACTGTGTATTTTACTGTTGCTCAGTCTCAATAAAACTCATTCATAACATAAGAATTAGTATGTAAAAAATACTGACACAAACTTCAGGGTAAAATAGTAATCACAACATCAGAGATATTCATGATTAAAAGGATTGCAGTGGTCAGCATTCCAAATCCTTCTCCCACTTTCTTTTTTACTAAGAAATCCAAGTTTAGCATGAACACTAGCCATTCAAAAATCCCTTTGGGTCTTTTTTCTACGTGTTCAAAATTTTCCTGACATCAGAAAAACAACAGTTGAATGATGACCAGATGGCAGGAGAGCTGTGGTAATTTGGCTGGAAGTAAGATGAGCATCGAAGCATAATGAGCAAATTAGAGATTTAAATATTTTCTATGAGCAGATCAACCTAATGGTGTGGACAAGATCACCCAATGGTTTTTTACTAAGTGTATTTATTTCATTTAAAAATAGTTACTGATTCATCAGTAAAATGATTTGGGGGAGATGTGACTGATGGATTAAATGGAAATATTTTTCAGGTATTATCTTCTTAGGGCTTCCCAGGGTGAATCCTTCCTAATCTTAGTATATGAGGGCAGGAATGATATCATGGAGGTGCGTAGCTAAAACCTTGGAAACAATCTTGTACTCTCTATTCAGGGGAGTAAAAGAGGATGAAAATCCCCCAATTGTTCCTTACCTTGTCATCTTTTTAGGGATTATGGGATCAAGGGAGTTTTCATGTCCTGAGACATAATTCTGGTCTTAAAAAATTCTGAAAAGACTCTCTGATGTTAAAGATAATTGCCACAATCAGGTTTTATAAGAATTGATAGGAAATCTGTCAGCACCTGAGGCTTTTCCTGGGTTTATGGCTTAGATTTGAGGTTTCTCACTTTTAATGATATTGTATTGTCTAACTGATTGACTTAATGGAGGGGGGGAGTCGAAAGCAAGGCCCATCCGTTTTCTGTGTGGTATAGCATAGGAAAAAATATGTTGACTGGTTTCAAAAACATTTTGAAAACATGAAATGCCTTTAGTTTGCTTTTCTGAATTATTGGAATAGTTTAATCGGGCATGCATTTTACCTGTATTTTCAGAAGTTTGATATCCCATGTACAACTGATGAGAAATATATCCAGCATAAATTCATTATTAGTATTAGAAATGAGAATTGTTTGTAGGCTGTGATATTAATATAGATAGATGGGAGAATTGTATTTAGTGTGTATTTTCTACTCCATATCAAATGCTGAAGATGAGAAATGTTTTTAAATTAAATGAGTAAGAGAAAAAGACTGATAGGTCTACTTATTTTCATTCTGTTTCTAAAAATTTGACAACTGAGTATCTTAAAAGCTAGAATGTTAATTCTGCTTTGCCATGTTCTATAATAGTTGTTATTATGAAGTGCCAATGAAATCACAATAATAAAACACATGACAAATATAACTGATTGCACATGGATAGACATTTAATAATTCACAAAATTTTCTTCAGTGTCAGTGTTTATATGTACCTGCTCAGATATTTTACCTGCTCTTTAAAAAATTTGGTTGTTAGACATGGTGATTTTAAAAGTTGCATGGGTATTTTATTTAAGTGTAAAAATATTGATTAAGTATAGTGAGATATGAATTTGGTAAGAAAACAATGCTGCAGTAAACTTATTTTCTTCTTGTGTCCAAGCACCATTTTTAATTGTGTAGGTCTCATGAGATAAATACAATGTCTAGCTAGTAACACCTAACTTGGGCTACCAAGAATGAGAATTCAGAGTGTCTGTGGCATCTAAATTACCAGAGAAATATAAATTAAAATCACAATGTCCTTCCCCTGTCAGATGGCCATTATTAATAAGTTAAAAATCAATAGATATTAGTGCAGATGGAGTGAAATGGAAACATGTTATGTATACACTGTTGGTGGGAATGTAAATTAGCACAACCTCTATAGTAGAGTTCGGAGATTTCTCAGAACTAAAAGTACGCCTATTATTCAATTCAGCAATCCCAATACTGGGTATCTATTCAAAGGAAAAGAAGGCAAGATATCAAAAAGACTCAGGCACCCAAATATTTATTGCAGGACAACTCACAATTGCAAAGGTATGGAATCAAGTTAATGAATCAATGAGTCGATTAAGAAAATGTGATAAATGTAAAAAGTATACCATAGACTATTACTCAATCATAAAAATAATTGAAATAACGTCTTTTGTAGCAACGTGGATGTAACAGAGACCAGTATTTCAGAAATGAACAAAAAAGAAATACCACGTGTTCTCGCTTACAAGTGGGAACTAAATTATGGTCATAAAGTAGTGTAAAGGACATTGGAAACTGAGAAGGAGGAGACTAGGGAGGAACTGAGGAATAAACAGTTACCTATCAGGTACAATGAATGAGGTCAGACAATTAAGTTCCTGAACTCATCCTATGAAAAGTGCTACATACCTAATTGCTGAGTTATCTCTACAGTCATCTTTGAAATATTTCCCCTAGCCATCTGGTGACCATAGTAATATTCAACAATGAAATATGTAGCAATTTTCCTAGAATGAATTCATGACCTTAATTGTCCAACCTCATACACTCTTCTGGTTATGAGTACACTAAAATTCCTGACTTCAGCATTATACAAGTCATCTATTCATGTAAATCAAAGTAACTTGTACCTCCTAAATCTATTGAAATAACAAATTTAAATTAATTGATTGACATTCTTTGTATTTGCTTATATATAATGCTGAGAGAGGTCTCTCTAACTCTGATATATGAGAACCACACAACCTTTAAAATATGATATTTTTATTAAGATCTCATGAAAAGACAGATTTAATTGAAGTCGGATTTTTGGTTAGCACTCAAGACAGTTGGGCTGGAGCTAATGATTGTACAATCTATAGACAGACACACTTAAAAACTTGGGAAAAATAAAAAGAAATGATATAAACTAAACCTTGAAAATGTCAACATCAAAAAAATATTTACACAACAGGCACAGAGAACAAGCCAAAAAGGTAGGAGAAAAAGATATTTGTCACACACTAAATGATGGTCATAAAGTAGTGTAAAGGACATTGGATAGATGCTTTTTGTTACATAGTATGTGTTAGGTATAGGGAAAAGTCACTTATGTCAAGAGTCTGAGAGAGATTCAACAATGTATATGTGGTTGACTGGGGAACATGAAAGACAAGAATGAGAGTGCATTGTAGAAGGCACAGATTAAAAGTGATTGATAAATGCTTCCTTCACAGCTAACGCATCACCCTTTCATAAAGCTACTTAAGAATGATTAACATAAGCCACTTATTTAGGGCTTCCTGGATTTAAATTTGACTTATTCGGATGGTACAGCCTGCTTATACAAAGAAGTAACTTCTGACTATAAAAACTGAGGCTTTTCAATAAGCCAAATTCAAGAAGTAAAAATAACTAAAATAGTAGAAATCTTCCTTAGATTTACTTGATCACTCTCCTTGAGTTAAACCTACCTTGTGAGAAGAGCAAAGAAAGAAAGAGGGTGGGAAGATGGACAAAATAGAAAAGTTCAGAAAGAATGAAATGAAATATAGAGCAGCCAGGCTCCAACTATTGGCATCTGAAACCATCAAGGGGAAGTCTGATAACAGGCCTGCCCCACCCACGGCTGATGCCTGCATGTGCCATCCGGAGCCTGAAGACAAGGCCTGCCCTTTTCTGCCCAGCACCATCCCTAATCAGTGCCCATGGGCATCATTTAGGGACCTGAGCATTGACCTGCCTAGCCTGCTCTAACTGGTACCCATGCACATGTACTATGGGCCTGCAGATGGGTCTGCTTAAATTGTTGGCACCCACACACATCATCCAGCAGCCTGGGGATGGACCTGCTCAATGTGCCAGTGTCAGAGCCTACTAGGAACCTGAAGATGGTCCTGCCCAGACTAATGCCACAACCATTGCTGCCACCCATTAGCACATATCACTGGGAGCCTATGGACCAGCCCAGTCATGCATTCTACCTGGGAGCTCAATCGTTGGCCTGCCATCACTACTGCCATCATCACTGATGCCCTGCCTGCCACCCAAGGGTCTAAGGATCTGCCTGTTCAGACCCACAACCACCAGTGCCCATGTACCACCTGGAGGGTCAAGAACTACTAGGACCATCTGCTGCTATCACCACTGGTGCCTGAGGGCCAGCATAAATGGCATCCCTCTCCTGCAGTCCTCTCCTGCTAAAAAGGGAAATAACTAGTCCAATACAAAGCTGAATCTGAAGATGTTCCCTTTCATTAGCAGAAGAGAAAGCAGCCAATTCCATGCCTTCCAATCAAGCTGTCCCATTTTCCAGGCAGTTCAGACTAACCACCAAAGGACATTTTGCAGACAGTTCTTCCTTTGTACCACAAGATAGGTGCTCAGAAACAAAGGGAAAGGCATTTTAAGAAGGGGAAAGTAGCTAACATTTTTACACATTGAAAGATTGAATTAAGCAGGAACTAACTTGTGTATATTGGATGCAGAAACAGGAAGCCTTTAGGAGCTCTCTAAGAATATTTTCAATTGAATGATAAGGAAAAAAGTCAGACTACAGTGATTAGTCAGTGTATATTTCTTTCTATCCTTTCTTTCTCTTTGTAATAATTTATTTGTTCAATTGTCTTCTAACACAACACTTTCTGGTTTTACTCCTTCATACCTCCTTCTGTGGATCATCATGTTCTTTGGAACCATTCATTTAGAGTACACTAGGTTAAATTCTTGGAACTTTTGCCTATACTCACTCTTGGTTATCCTGTCTTCTGGGAAGTCCTCTGAGAAGAATACCATGTATAAGTGGCTCCAACAACTATGCAACCACTCTCTTTAATCCAAACAATAATTTCTTTTAATGTAAATAATGGGCAACTTGAACTTACCGTATCCAACATTGAACTCTTATTTCCCTATTTGCATCTGCTCCATTAGGGTCTTCACAATTTCAGTTAATGTCAACTTAGTCTTTCCAGGTATTGTGACCAAAAACGTGTAAGCCAACCTTGACTACTTTCTTTCTTTCATACCTGCATCTAATTTACCAAAGAACTCTGCTGGTTTTCCTTCAAACTATCTTTACCTTCAGTGCTATTACTACTCACTATTTTATTCACTGGAAGTACTTGCCATGAGGCTCTTGTTAAGTGTTTAACTTTATTCCTTATTCACTTTCAACCTTCCTTACTCACTTTTTTTTTAGTTTAGCCACACTAAAAGATTCTATGTTCCCTGAAAAAATAAGTAATAGTCCCAATTTAGGACTATTGAAAAGAGTTTTTTGTCTGGTATCATTCCAGGCAAAGTCACATGACTTGGTCCCTCATCTCATTCAAGTGTTTGTTTACACATAATATCCCCGGGAAGGGCTACTTTGACCACCCATATTTTAACTTATATCCTTTTCTATAGATATTCTTTACATTGTTTACTCTTTTGGGCTTAATTTTTTTCTTTCTATAATCAGAAGGAAATTTCTGCTTTCTCTCATAATGTGATTTTCTTATATTATGATCTGTCCTCATTATAATGTGAGCTCCACGAAGGCACGGCTTTTAGGCTAGTTTTACTCAATGCTATGTCAATAGTACATAGTAGAATGCTTGACGCATGCTTGCCTTTATTCTCAGACAAGTGAATAAAAACTCATACTGTTATATGAGTCTCACAATACTCATAGATAGCTTAGGCAATTTAATGTTACATGTTATGTAACAACAGGGCTAATAGCATTTTTTTCTATATCTATGTTATTTGAAGTAATAAAAATATTAAACAGAAATATCAAAAATGTCTTCAATAGGTAGTCTGTTAAATAAGTTTAGTATATCCAAATATTTTTTCTTGCTCAATATGAACTAAGGATAATATAAATATATCCCTGTATGAAAGATCTTTGTTCTAAAGAATTTGATCATGACTGGAAAATATATATATATAACTTGACATGTTTGTGTGTATGCACACAATATGTCCATGTGTATGCATACATGTTTACATGGAAAGGTGACTAAAACTATACATAAAATTAAGAATATTAAACATTTACTTCCAAGATTTTAGATCACTGAGTGTTAGGAGGGAGGGCAAGGAACTATCTTTTGTGGAATGCTTGATTGTTCATATTTTATATTAAAAATCATTCACATTTTTCAATAAAAATAAGATAGGACAAGACTAGGACATAAAATAAAGAGTTAAAATGATTAAAAAATATATGCTAGAAGGATTTAAGTAGGAAAAAAGAACAAGAATGAAAAATGAAAAAAGTAAAGTGAGATAAATAGGCAGATGATATTTAGCAAGAAATAGATAGCCTAAGTTGTTTCTTTTTTTCCAAAGTTAAATCAATGATTTTTGAGAGTAGTCTACATGTAGTTAATGAAATCTTTATATTACTTCATTGTAAATTGATCTTTCAAATCCAACTACCTATACATTCAAAATGGAAGATTATAAGCTTATATATTTTATAAATGTTAAATGGGTCTATTTAAAACGTGTCATATATAAATTTCTATCACTGAAATTTTAAATTTTTGATTTCACAAAACAACAAACCCTTGCTAGAAGTTAAAAGCAAAGTGAGAAAAAAGGCATTTAAATTTGATAGAGTCATAAATTCAAGCAAGCTAAAGCAAGAGACTTCTTCCTAGTCAGTTGATGTAGATGTATGTCACCATTGTTATGTACAACTTTTCCTGCTTGCCACAAATTTACAAGATGTAGTTTGGCCAGAAATTGTGGTTTGAATTGGGTAATTAGTAAATTTATATCTTTATTTCATTTTTTTTGGCATTCATGATGATCATGCTACCAAGTAATTGAAGGATGTTTGATAGAAGTCAGAAAACTTAACTTGGATTAGAAAATATGATAAACTTGTCCTAAGGACAAAAATAACATTTGAGTTTGATTCTACCTTTATAGGCACTTATGGCCTTATTAAGTAGAGGAAAGAAAGAAAGATTTAGGAGGATTATGAAAGCAAAGATTGAAACTCTGAGAATCAAACCAGTTGAGGTGGCACACACATGTAGCTACTTATGAGACTGAGGTGGGAGGATACCTAGAGCCCAGAAGTTCAAATCCAGCTTACCCAACAAGTGGAACCCTGTCTTTAAAATTTTTTTTTAAACTTGAGAATAAAAAGAGGCTAAATTTAGTAAATGGTTAAATTAGGAACATTGTTCCAAATAAAAACTTGAAAATGAAGTATATCTACCTTTCCACATTTCCTATACTAAATACAAGTAATAAAATGAGATATTATACAAACAACAAAACAAACACGGAATGACTCTGAAGACAGAGAGAAAAAAGTAGTAAAACTAGAGACGTCTGGGCAAGGGGAACAATGTGATGTTATATTCTGAGCATTTTTCTTTTTGCCTTATATATCCCAGTTTTAGAGTTAAAGAAGACGGTAATCAAAACCAGGTGCGCGTGCGCACCCAAAAGATTGTCTTCTCTGGCCAAAGAAAAAGAACAAGGAAAGAAGAAACAAAGCAACAAAGAAAAAATTTAAACAATAACTTCTCTACTCTAGCCAAACATAAACTGCAAACAAACTGTAGCCCCATTCTCACCAATCCTGGCTAAAATCTACCCGGGGTTCTGGACATCCTCCCTCAAGAGGATCTAATAAGGTGCCCTCAAACACCCAACAGATGGTGTCAGAGAAAATCAAACAGGGGAGTCTAATTTTTCACCACACCAGGGAATAATGAAATGCACCTTTCCCTCCCATCTTAGATGGTTTTATAGAAAGTCTAGTGTAGACTCAAGATTGTCATCATCTCTCACCTGTAAAGAGCCTAGCCCCACCACATTGGCAGTAGAGATCTTCTGAGAAGCCAAATGGCCTACATTCGCTGTACAGTAAAAAAGACCACTCAAATGTCCATAAAGACCTATTGAGGAACCTGGACTTCTATCTGCCAGATGGAGACAGAGGTCCAGGTTCCTTAGTAGGTCTTTATGAACATAATAAAGGGTGCCTGCAACCCTTTCTTCTAAAAGGGCAAGAAAATCCAGTTAACACAGAAGGTTTAATTAAAATCCAGAGTCTCGTAATACAATTTAAAAATGTCTGTATTTTTATAGCTAATCACTCATCACTATCAAGAACCGGATAAAGTCAAATGAATTTTAAAAAATCAATATGCATACATACTAATATCAAGGTGACAGCAGTAAATAAAAATAATTGTGCCACATGACCAGTTGAAGTTCATTCCAGGATGCAAGCCTGTATCAGTATTCAAAAATCAATGTAATCCAAAAATCAACAGTTTGAAAAGGAAAAATCACAGAACCATATGAATCGAAGCCAAAAAATCATTTGAAAAAACGTCTTACTCATTTATGAGCAAATAAAATGAAAATATGAGCAATCTAAGAATAGAGGGGAACTTCCTAATCTTTATAAAGTGTATGTACAAAAATTCTACAGCTAACATTGTACGTAATTGTAATAGACTGAATGGTATATCTCTAAGATTGGGAAAAAGGCAAAGATGTTTGCTTTCACCACTGCTATGTTAATATTACACTGAATGTTCTAGCCAGTGTTTCAAGGCAAAAAAAAAATTAAATGATATACTGATTAGGAGGGATGGTAATGATAGCAAACCGGAGGTGGCCTCCCAACGTGCCATTCTCAGGGAAAGAAGTGAAAGTTTCAGTCAGCTGCCTTCATATGGATCACTTTTCTCTGAAGCAGCATTGTGAAATCACAGACAAGCAGTGTGGGACACACAGCATGGGAAAAAAGGTGATCAGGTGACACCCATAATAAGTTTAGAGAATGCAAGGAAAACAATAGCAAACTAGAGTATGGGAGTAGTGTGAGCACTCAGATGGTGCAGTGCAAACTAAGCCCACAAAGACCTATCTGCACAGGCCCAGTCTTGCCTGGAGTCTGTGCAGAACAACTACACTTGACTACTGGTGCCGTGGGGATTAGACAAGAGTTGAAGCCATTCTGCACTCTCTGGTGTACTGTTCCAGATCTATACCAGGCAGGGGAGGGAGCAGACTGACCTGTGGCTTTCCTGAGCCATAGCCAGGAAGTTATAGCCAGATGTTTCACCAATACAGTACATTAGGACCTTAACATGGAAATTAAACAGAATGCAATAGACCCTGACTTGAGGAGATCTGGGCAATTACTTAGGTAGGTCCTGAGTGGAGAATGGAGAGTTAGGACCTTTGCACATCTGGCCAGACATCCACAAGATCTTTTTGCCTGAGAAGCAGCCTGCTGTTTACTTGGCCCAAACCCATCTCCCATGCATGAGCAGCTTCCAGCCTGCTTGGACCTGATTCTGCCTTTGTGGTTGGTTTGCCTTGCCATCTGCACATCCATTTTGGGCTAAGGAGTTTAGCATGGAGGCCTGGCTTCTTGCTCCATGTAGGCCCCTATATGAAAATCCATGAGAGGCAGCTTTAAAAGGTTTTGAGTGGGGCATGGAGAGCCCCATGATTCCTTGACCACCAGAGATAACCTCAGTCCTCCTGACTTACCATTTTCAGGACCCTGGTACTTGCAGAGTAGCTGGCTGCTTTCTTGGCCAAGACTTCCCTCCAGCCCCAAGTAACACATGCCAGTTTGGCCCTGACCCTGCTCTCCAGGTAAGATTCATTGGCCTTCTACACCATTCATGTTCAGGCTTAGAGCTCCTGCTCAGAGAATTTGCTTCTAGGTCTACTGAAACCCTTCTCTAAAAGGTCTACTGAAACCCTTCTCTAAAGGTCCAGTGCTGGGGAACAGGAGGCTCTGACCAAAAAGGCTTGGGGCAACTGCATTGGCAGGTCCTGGGAAGAGCATGGAAAGCTGTAGCTTCTACATGTCTGACCTGATACTCACAGGACCGAGGTGCCAGAGGGGCAGCCTGCTTTTTGCTTGCCCTGATTCTGCCCTCTGGACCCTAATTTCACTCTACCTGTTTGGTCTCACTCATCCTCTATAACTGGTTGGTACACTATCTGCACAACCCTACTTTTGGCTCAGACAGTCTGCTAAGAGGTTTTATTTATAGCTCACTGCCAGTTCCAGTTCTCAGACTCTCACACCAGAACCTGAGGCTCCATCCCTGTGACTCCAGAACTACCATGAGGCCTGAAACATCTGAAATACCCTCCACAAGTCTCAACATCATCTCAACCACAAGACTATACTCCAGAGCCCCCATCACCAAGCAGTGCTGTAAGACCTGTCCCAAAGTCCAAAACCTCACCAGGGATCACCAGCCTCAAGCCACTGGGAGACTGGGACTTGTGTTGAGCAAATGCCCATAAACCAGGAATCCATGAAAACTTTACTTAGCTGCTGTGGTTACCTCTGTGGGTACACCCTCAATGGAGCAATCCCCACAACATCAGCTTCAGTAAAGAGAGTTTCGTCCAGCTCCCAATTTGAACATCTTACAATTACCAAGGAGGTTTTCAGCAAGGGGCAAGACTCCTGCAAACCTATTAACTTGGATTTACAAAAGCAAACAAACAAAAAACAAGCCAAGCAACTCAAACAAACAAAAAAGGTTTTAACTTCCATGTCTTTGTGTGAGGTTGAACATTTGTGTTGGAGTTGAGTTCCACTATTAGTGCCTTGTGGTCTGAGAAGATGCAAGGTAGAATTTCAATTATTTTGATTCTGTTGAGGTTTGTTCTGTCTTTTCTGTGAGGATATGATCAATTTTGGAGAATGTTCTATGGGATGATGAGAAAAATGTATATTCTTTATATTTGGGATGGAGTGTTCTATATATGTCTATCAATCACAGTTGTTTTAGGATCTCATTTAAATCTCTAACATCTTTATTTAATTTCTGATTAGATGATATATCCAGCTCTGAGAGAGGGGTATAAAAGTCCCCTGTTACTATGATGTTATAGGATATCATATTGCTCAAACTAAGCAAAGTCTGTTTCAAGAATCTGGAAGCATTTAAATTGGGTGCATAAATATTTAAAATTGAAATGTCTTCTTCTTGTATTTTTCCCTTGACCAAAACGAAGTGACCATCATTGTCTTTTTTTGACATTAGTTGCTTTAAATCCACATGTATCTGAAAATAAGATTGCAATCCCTCTTTTCTTCTGAATTCCGTTTGCCTGAAAAATTGACTTCCAACCTTTAACTCTGAGTTTTAATTTGTCTTTTAATTTGACGTGAGGTGTGTTTCCTGCAGACAGCAAGTATATGGCTTCTATTTTTTAATCCAATCAGCCAATCTATGCCTCCTCAGTGGGGAATTCAACCCATTGACATTTATTGAGATAATTGATAAGTGTGGTAGTATTCTATTCATATTATTTTGTGAAAGTCCATTGCTTAGTGTTGTCTTTTGCATCATTGTGGAAACTAGGTTCTGTCCTTAAATTTCTGGGTTACTTTGCTGAAGGTCCATTGTGATGATCAGTGTGTAGAACAGGTTGAAACATCCTTATGCTGAATGACAGTTGGGTGCGGGAATAAAAAAGGAAATAATTAACTTCCTTGAGTATAACAACAATGAAGACACAAGTTATCAAAACCTATGGGATACAGCAAAAGCAGTCCCGAGAGAAAATTTATCTCTTTAGAAGCCTACATTCGAAAAACAGAAAGAGAGCACATCAACAAACTCACAAGCCATCTGATGGAATTGGAAAAAGAAGAACAATCTAAGCCTAAACCCAACAGAAGAAAAGAAATATCCAAAAATTAAATCAGAGATTAATGAAATTGAAAACAAAAGAATCATTCAGAAAATTAATGAAACAAGGAGTTGGTTTTCTGACAAAATAAATAAAATAGATAAACTTTTGGCCAGACTAACTAGAAATAGAAAAGTAAAATCTCTAGTAACCTCAATCAGAAATGACAAAGGGGAAATAACAACTGATGGAACAGAGATAAAAGAGATTACCTCTGAATACTACCAGAAACTTTGTGCCCAGAAATTCGACAACGTGAAGGAAATGGATCAATATTTGAAATCACACCCTTTCCCTAGACTTATCCCAGATGAAATAGATCTCCTGAACAGACCAATTTCAAGCACTGAGATTAAAGAAACAATAAAAAAATCTTCCAAAGAAAAATGCTCTGGTCCGGATGGCTTCACACCAGAATTTCATCAAACCTTCAAAGAAGAGCTTATTCCTGTATTACAGAAATTATTCCAAAAAATCGAGAAGGAAGGAATTTTCCCCAACACGTTCTATGAAGCAAACATCACTCTGATACTAAAGGAAAAGAATCAACTAAAAAGGAGAATTTCAGACTAATTTCACTAATGAATATAGATGCAAAAATTCTCAACAAAATCTTAGCCAACAGATTACAGCTTATCATCAAAAAAGTTGTACATCATTATCAAGTAGGTTTCATTCCAGGGATGCAAGGCTGGTTTAATATACACAAGTCTATAAACGTTATTCACCATATCAACAGAAGTACAACTAAAAACTATATGATCCTCTCAATAGATGCAGAAAAATCATTTGACAAAATCCAGCATCCTTTTCTAATTAGAACACTGAAGAGTGTAGGCATGGGGGCACATTTCTGAAACTAATTGAAGCTCTCTATGACAAACCCACAGCTAATATTTTACTGAATGGAGTCAAACTGAAAGCTTTTCCTCGTAGAACTGGAACCAGAGAAGGTTGTCCTCTGTCACCATTACCATTCAACATAGTTCTGGAAGTTCTAGCCAATACAAATAGACAGGACAAGAAAATAAAGGGCATCCAAATCAGAGCAGAGGAGGTCAAACTCTCCCTCTTTGCTGATGATATGATCTTATACTTAGAGAACCCTAAAGACTCAACCACAAAACTCTTGGAATTCATTCAAAAATACAGTAATGTGTCAGGATACAAAATCAATGTCCACAAGTCAGTTGCTTTTGTATATGCTAACAACAGCCAAGATGAGATGTTAATTAAAGACACAACTCCATTTACCATAGCCCAAAAGAAAATGAAATACTTAGGAATATACCTAACAAAAGAGGTGAAGGACCTCTATAAAGAAAATTATGTAACCTTAAGAAAGGAAATAGCAGAGGACCTTAACAAATGGAAAAACATACCATGTTCATGGCTGGGAAGAATCAATGTTATTAAAATGTCTATACTTCCCAGAGCAATTTACCAATTCAACACCATCCCTATTAAAAATACCAACATCCTATTTTCAAGACTTGCAAAAAATGATTCTGTATTTTGTATGGAACCAGAAAAAATCCTGTATTGCTAAGGCAGTTCTTAGCAATAAAAACAAGGCCAGTTATTAGGCTGTATTACAAGGTCAAGACAGCATGGTACTGGCACAAAAATAGACATAGACATTTGGAATCAAATAGAAAACCAGGAAATGAAATCAACAACTTACAGCCACCTAATCTTTGATAAACCTAACAAGAGCCTCCACTGGGGGAATGATTACCTATTCAATAAATGGTGCTGGGAGAATTGGATATCCACATGTAAAAGGCTGAAACTGGACCCATACCTTTCTCCACTCACAAAAATTGATTCAAGATGGATAAAGGACTTACATTTAAGGCATGAAAAAATACAAATCCTCAATGAAAGAACAGGAAAAACACTGGAAGATACCGGCCTGGGGAAAGATCTTATGAGGAAGACTGTCATGGCAATAGCAACAACAACAATAATAAACAAATGGGATTTAATTAAATTGAAAAGTTTTTGTACAACCAAGGAGACAACAACCAAAGCAAATAGACAACCTACCCAATAGGAAAGGATATTTGCATATTTTGAATCAAACACTTAATAACCAGGATCTATACAGAACTTAAATTAATTCACAAGAAAAATAAAAACAACAATCCCATACATCAATGGGGAAGAGAGATGAATAGAATCTTCTCCAAAGATGACTGACAAATGGCCAGCAATTATATGAAAAAATGCTCATCATCCCTAATTATTAGAGAAATGCAGATTAAAACCAACCTGAGATATCACCTAACCCCAGTGAGAATGGCCTATATCACAAAAATCTCAAAACCGAAGATGCTGGTATGGTTGTGGAGAGAAAGAAAAGAGACTGCAAATACAACCTTTCTGGAAGCAAGTAGGGAGAGACCTCACGGAACTCAACCTAGAACTCCTGTTTGATCCTGCAATCCCATTACTGGGCATCTATCCAGAAGGCAAAAAAAACCCTTTTATTATAAAGACACCTATACTAGGCTGTTTATCGCAGCCCAATTTACAATCGCCAAAATGTGGAAACAACCTAAATGTTCTTTAACCCAGGAATGGATCGGTAAGCTGTGGTATATGTATATGATGGAATATTATTCAGTCATAAAAATATGGAGATTTTTCAGCATTTGTACTAACCTGGACGGAGGTGGAACACATTATTCTCAGTGAAGCATCACAGGAGTGGAGAAGTATGAATCCTATGTACTCAATTTTGATTTGAAGACAATTAATGACAATTAATGACATGGTGGGGCATGGGGGAAGGGGAGAGCAGACAGAGAAGGAAGGAAGGGCTGAGAGAGAGGAAAAGAAGGAAAAAAAAAAGAACAAGAAAAAAATGGTGACTAATTTTCACATAAATTGGTTTTAATTTTGACCAAAGTATATTACTTAAACATTAATTTTTAACTCAACATGTTAATATGTTGTTTAGGATATCTTGTCCTCATTTATAAGTGACATATGTTTGTAATTTCTCTTTTACAATAATATGTTTTCTCCAACTTTAATATCAGGTGTACTCAGATCAAGTAGAATGATTTTGATGTATTTTTTCTTTTTCTACTGTCTATAAGATTTAGCATGACTTTTTTTGAAATTATCTTTTACTTTTATTTATAAATATTAGTTGTCTATTTTTTGATACTAAAAAAAAATAAGAAGTTAACTGATGACTCCATACTGAATCTCAGAGTTAAAGCATTCCATAATAGACATACTCTTATTTGACAAGTGAATATTACTTTCTTTTCATTATCATTATTATTATTGCTTAATATTTCGATGAAGTAATTGTCTGATTCCTTTTCTGAATGTATTTATGTTCACTCGTTCTTTACAAGGTTTTTGTTTCTAATCCTTATCTTAAACATTGTTATTGTTACTAAATTTTAAGTCTTTTTAATTTTGTGAAGGCAAAAATATGGAAACCTAATTAACACATGTATATGTAAAAATAAAAATTTAAATTAAAAAAAAGGGTTTTAGACTAGAAGAAACTAGCAAAAGAACTCTGGCAACATGAAAAATCAAAATCAAAATGGATAAATTTCCCCAAGGGATAATATAGAGCTATAGCAGTGCTCTCCAACTGTAAGGAAATTATTGAAATGACAGAGATAAAATTCAAAATATGTATGGCAAACGAGATGAATACAATTGAAGAGAAAGTTGAAAAGCAACAAAAAGAAGCCTCAAAATTATTTCAATGTATTAATAAAAAAGTCATCAAAGAGTTTGAAAAAATTAGAAAGGGCATTAATGAACTTAAGGGAATGAAAGAGTCATTCAGAGATTTTCAAAACACAGCAGAAAGTTTCAGTAATAGATTAACACAAGGAAAAGAAAGAATCTCAGAGCTTGAGGATAAGGCTCTCCAGGTAACCCAATCATCTAAAGAGGCAGAGAAGAGAACAAGAAGGACAGAGCAATGATTTACAGAGAAATGGAACTACTCAAAGTGAACAATCACATGAAATATAAGTATTTCTGCAAGAGAAAAAGAAAATACTAAAGAAAATCTATTTGAGGGAATTATCAAGAAAAACTTGCCCAGAATCACCAGAGATAAAAACATTCAGATGTAAAATGGTCAATGAACTCCAGGTAGACTCATAGCAAATAAGATATCCAACATCCAAGACACATAGTATTCAACCTAGCTAAGGTCAAATTGATTGTTGATTTTTTTTGTAGAGACAGAGTCTCACTGTACCGCCCTCGGGTAGAGTGCCGTGGCGTCACACGGCTCACAGCAACCTCTAACTCTTGGGCTTACGCGATTCTCTTGCCTCAGCCTCCCGAGCAGCTGGGACTACAGGCGCCCGCCACAATGCCCGGCTATTGCTAAGGTCAAATTGAAAGAGAAATTCTTCAAGCACTGAGGTTTAAGCAACAACTGACTTACAAGAGAAAACCATTAGGATAACAGCAGACTTCTCAGTGGAAATCTTACAAGCCAGAAGGAAGTGGGCCCCATTTTCAGTGTTCTTAAATAAAACAACTGCCAACCTAGAATTTTGTATTCTGCAAAACTAAGTTTCATATTTGATGGAGAAACCAGATCTTTTCCAGACAAGCAAACACTAAGAGAATTGGCCATGTCCAGACCTGCCCTAAAAGAAATACTCAGACCTGCACTATATATGGATCAGCACAATAGATGCTCAAAAGTGCACCCCCTAAAAAACTAAAGATCAGAGCCCAGTCACCATCATGACTCAAGAAGTAAAACAGTGCAATAAAGCTGTACTCAACAGGAACACCAGAAATACACCCTAACATCAATTATTTCAAAAAATGTGAATGGGTTGAATTCCAACTCAAAAGCTATGGACTGACCAAATGGGGGGAAAATGCAAGTTAAGTATCTATATTCTCCAGGAAAACACGTAACTCTCAGAGGACTCAGAGTTAAGGTGGAGGGACGGAAAACAATATTCCATGCAAATGGAAACTGTAAGAAAACTGATGTAGCAGTTCTCATATCAGATAACCTATACTTCAAGTCAACAATTGAAAGATAAAGATGGCTATCATATACTGGTAAAGGGAACAATTCACCAGAAAGACAGAACAATTCTAAATGTCTATGCTCCCAACACAGGTGCACCCAGATTAATAAAGCAAATTCTGCTTTATTAGATAAAATGTTAAACAGCAGCACCCTAATAACTGGGGACATAAACACCCTTGACAGAACAAGCAGATTTTCCAAGACAAAGAAACAAAGATACAATGGACTGAAACAGCACTCTAGAACAAATGTGCCTAACAGACATTATAGAATATTCCACTCCCAAATTAACAAATATATAGCAGCTCATGGAATATTCTTTAAGATTGATGATATCCTAAGCCACAATTTATGTCTCAACAAATTAAAAAAAGAGAAATTATCCCATGCATCTTCTCAGACCACAGTATAATAAAATTAGAAACCACCTCCAAGAGAAAAAACTCATCTCTACACAGTCATAGAAACTAAACAACCTACTGCTGAATAATAGTTGGGTCAAGGAGGAAGTTAAGATGGAAATAACAAGATTCTTTGAACTAAATGATAAAGGGCACATAAATTACTAAAATCTATGGGATACAGCTAAGTTGGTACTAAGAGGAAAATTCATAGTCATAAGTACCTTCATCAAACAGACAGAAAGATCACAAATCAACAATCTAAAGAATAGTCTCCTGGAAATGGAAATAGAAGACCAAACCAATCCTAAACTTTGAAAAAATAAATAAAATTGACGGAACACACTAGATTAACCAGAAGCAGAAGAGAAAGGACTCTAATTAGCTCAAACATGAATAAAAAAGGAGAAATAAAAATTGATACCACAAAAATACAAAATATCATCTGTGCATACTGTAAAAATCTCTAGATACATAAACTAGAAAGTATGTACAAAATAGAAAAATTCTTAGAAACACACAACCTACCTAGACTCAATCAAAAAGAAATAGATTTCCTGAATAGACCAATATAAAGTTCCAAAATTGAAGCATCAATAAACAAATCTCCCAATAACAACAATAAAATCTCAATACTAGTTGGGTTTACACTTAAATTTGTAAATCCTACCAAGAAGAAATAGTACACACCCTACGGAAATTATTTCCTAATGTTGAGAAAAAAGGACTCCCCAGCATGCTTTACAAAGCCAATATCACCTTGATACCAAAGCCAGGAAAGGACTCAAGAATAAAAGAAAACAGGCTCAGCACCCATAGCACAGTAGTTATGGTGCCAACCACATACACTGAGGCTGGCAGGTTCAAACCCAGCCCAGGTCAGCTAAACAACAATGACAACTGCAACAGAAATAAACTGCAACAGAAAATAGCCGGACATTGTGGTGGGCACCTGTAATCCCAGCTACTTGAGAAGCTGAGGCAAGAGAATCCCTAAAGCCCAAGGATTTGAGGTTGCTGTGAGCTGTGATGACATAGCACTCTACTCAGGGCAACATACTGAGACTCTGTCTCAAAAAAAAAAAAAAAGAAAGAAAGAAGAAAACAATAGACATCTTATGATATGGATGCAAAATTATCAATAAAATCTTAGCAACCAATTTCAGCTGCACATCAAAAAATAATTCGTTGTAAACAAATAGGCTTCATCCCAGAGATGCAAGGATAGTTCAACATACACGAATCTATAAATACAATCCAAAACATAAATATAAGTAAAAACAAAGATTGTATGATCCTCTCAATGAACATAGAGGAAGCATTTGAAAAAAATCGACACCCTTTTATAAGAATGCTTAAAATAATAACTGAAGCATTGATGGGACTTACCTCAAAATTATAAAAGCCAGGACTGGGCATGGTGGCTCATGCCTGTAATCCTAACACTCTGGGAGGCTGAGGTGGGTGGATTGCCTGAATCATAAATTTGAGACCAGCCTGAGCCAGAGTGAGACTTGGTCTCTAAAAATAGCTGGGTGTTGTGGCAGCCACCTGTAGTCCCAGCTACTTGGGAGGCTGAGATAAGAGAATTGCTTGAGGCCAAGAGTTTGAGGATGCTGTGAGCTGTGATGCCAGTGCACTCTACCAGGGACAACAAAGTGAGACTCAGCTTCAAAAAAAAAAAAAACAAAAAACTATAAAATCCATAAATGACAAACTCATAGCCAACATCATACTGAATGGGGAAAAATGGAAAGCATTCTCACTTAAAACTGAAACCAGACACACAGTTAGCCACTATCACCACTCTATTCAATATAATTCTGGAGGACTTAACCAGAGTAATCAGACAAGAGAAGGAAATCAAGGGTATTCAAATGGGCAAAGAACAGTTAGAGTATCATTCTTTAAGGATCTAAATATGGTCTTATATTTAGAAAACCCTAAAGAATCTGAGAAGAGGAACCTGAAATTGATAAATAAATTCAGCAGTCTCAGGGCACACAATCAATGTACAAAACTCAGTAGCATTGATATGACAACAGCAGTCAAACAAACGAAATTAAAGACTATACCATTCACAATAGCAAGAAAGGAAATAAAATACATACTAATATGTTTAACTAAGGAGTGAAAGACCTCCACAGGGAGAATTACAAGATGCTGAGGAAGAAACTAGCAGAAGATATAAACGGATGGAAAAAAATATCATACTCATAGATCGGCAGAATCAACATTGCTAAAATATCTACATTATCCAAAGTGGTCTGCAGATTCAGTGCAATCTCCAGTAGATACCAATGCAATCTTTCAGAAATCTAGAAAAAATAATTTTATACTTTTCACAGAACCATAAAAGAGCATCAATAGCCAAAGTCAAAGTACTTTAAGCAAAAAGAGCAAATTGGGTGGCATTGATTTACCAGACTTCAATCTACAAAAGTACCACAAAATTATAGTGACCAAAACAGCATGATACTAACACAAGAACAGAGATATAGGCCAAGGGATCATAACAGAGAACCCAAATATAAAATAACTCGTATTTCCAGCAGATATTTGACAAAGAAAACAAAACATACACTGAGGAAAAGAATCTCTATTCAAAAATGGTGCTAGGAAAATTTGATAGGCATGTGTAGAAGACTGAAAGAGAATCTGCATCTCTCACTGCTCACAAAAATCAACTCCTGATGGATAACAGACCTAAACTTAAGATATGGAACTATAAAAATTCTAGATGAATTTGGAAACACATTATAGACATCAGCCTATGCAAAGGATTTATGAAGAAGACTCCAAAAGCAATCTCAGAAACAACAAAAATAAACAAATAGGATTTGACTGAGTTAAAAATCTTCTGCTCAGTCAAGGAAATGATCAGTGAATAGACAACCTATAGAATGGGAGAAAATATTTGCATGCCCCACATCTGCTAAAGTGCTAATAACAAGAATCTACAAAGAACTTAAGCAAATCAGCAAGAAAAATTCAAACAACCCCATTAAGAGGGGGAAAAAAACATGAACAAAAATTTTTTGAAAGAAGATAGACTAATGGTCAATAAGTACATAAAAATAGGCTGATTGTCTCTAATCATCAGGAAAATACAAATCAAAACCATAATGAGATATCACTTAACTCCAGTTTGAATGGCCTTTGTCACAAAGTCTAAAAACAACAAATGCTGGCACGGATGTCAAGAAATAGGAACACTCATACCCTGATGGTGGGACAGCAAAATACTACAACCTCAATGGAAAGTAATAGGGAGATTCCTTAAAAAACTAAAATCACACCCACCATTTGATATAGCAGTCCCACTACGGGGTATTTACTCAAAGGGAAAAAAAGAGACTTTATAAAAAATATACATGCACTCAAATGATTGTAGCAGCACAATTCACAAATGCAAAGATATGGAAACAGCTCAACTGCCTGTCTACACATGAATGGGTTAACAAAATTTGGCATATGTATACAATGGAGTCAGCCATAAAAACAATGGTGAACTAATCTCTTTTGTAATGACCTGAATGAAACTAAAGACTTTTTTTTAAGTGAAGTGTCATAAGAATGGATAAACAAATGCCACACTCACTCATTAAATTGGAACCAGTCAATTAACACTTATGTCCACATATGGCAATAACACTCATCAAATTCAAATAGGTAGGAGAGTATGGGTAAATTCACACCTAATGGGTACAATGCACACTGTTGGGGAGATGGGTACACTTATCACTTTGACTCAAATGGTACAAAAGCAATTTATGCAGCCAAAATGTTTGTACTCTCATAATATTCTGAAATTAAAAAAAAAAAAGATACGTTGATTAGAAAGAAAGAAGGCTATCCCCATTTGCATGTGATACAATTGCATATGTAAGAAATTTTAAACAATCTACCAATAAAATTTCTAGAACTACTAAGTGAGTTCAGCAAGGTCATTGGTGACATGATACATATACAAATTCAATAGTGTTTTTTATATCATACCACTAATCACAGAAACATAAAAATTAAGTGTGCAATGACGTAATCAGTGAAAAAATGAAATAGGTATAAAGCTAACAAAATTACAGGTCTGATACTCTGAAAAACACACAATGATGATGAAAGCAGTCATAGAGTGCTAAATAGACTGAGAGGTGTGTCATGCACATAGATTAGAAGATTCAACATTGGTAAAGATGTCAGTACTTCCCAAAATGATTTACTGACTTAACCCATTCCTTTCAAAAACAGGTGAAAAGTTAAATGACTAGTACATCTATCTCACAAAATAGTATTCAACAATGGAGAAAAAAATTATTAATACACACATTAACCTGGACAAATTTCCAGACTAATGCTGAATGGGGAAAAAAAATAAAGCTCCAAAGTTACACACTGTTTAATCTCATTTACGTAATATTCTTGAAATGACAAAATTATAGAAATTGAGAATGAGGAGTAAATTACCAGAGGTTAAGAAGAGAGTGTGGGTTTGAGGGAAGTGGGAAAGGCTATATCAGGGCACCTGGAGGGATTCTAATGCTTGTGGAAATGTTCTGTGTCTCGACTGTATTGATGTCAACATACTGGTTTTGATTGGCACTAAACTATTGTAAGATATGCCATTTAGAAAAGTTGGGAAAAGGATACGTAGGATTTCTCTCTATTATTCCTTACAAATGTTTGTGGATCTTTAATTATTTCAAAATTTTTAAAAATGTAGTTAAAAATATAATTTTCAGATTGATATATAATGGTATCAACATGTATGTGGTGGCTAATTGAACCTCAGTGAGTGACTGAACCTGGATGAATTGTCAATCTGTTGCATGCGTAGACCCTCTGTTCCCCTATCCCTATCATATATATGAAGAGGATGCATCTGTGAGGTATTTATGAAGACCTGTGAACAGTATTGATTAATTGCACTGTAGGTGTTCCATAATAAAATTTTAAATACATTGCAAACATTCGAATGGAAAATTAAATTTATGCTAAAGTGACCCCATTTTATAAGATGCCACAAAAAAAATCAAGTTTTATTCTGTTTTATTTTGGCTAATCAGTTACTTTACGTAAAAAACAAATGAAAAAAATCTAAAAGAATGCTATATGTTTACAAGGCATGGCATTTAGTGCAATTTGTGTCAAAACGTACAAGTGGAAGTCAAAAACTTCACATTTAAATAGTGAAACACAAAATGCATGTTCTAGGTTGTCAACTGACAACTTTTCAGGTAGCTGACATGTGCACTGTAGGTGTAAAATCATATTTTATTTTTAGACAATTGCAGGCTGCTTACTGATTAGTTTAGAAGTTGAGAATGATTTATCTTTTATTACTTCATACAACTTTCTATTTGTGGGCGAGACCAAGGTAACCTAGATAAAGAAGGCTCAAGCTAAGAGCTAGAAAGGAGTCCAAAAATAGTAATAACGTCTCACGGTATTCAAAATGTATAATGCTTATATTGGACAGACGTCATGATCATTACCTTTTATTGTTATCATCATTATTTTTAAGTTTGAGAGTTTAGGCATGGTAGATGGGGATAGTTTAATGATTGTCCCAGAGAATACGATCAGTGAGGTAAAGAAGCTTAAGGAGAAGCTCCTGTTCTTGCTTTAGATTTTTGTGTCCCAGCATTGGTTCCAGAGGTAGTTTATGGGGCATAAAGTGAGAAAAAACAAAACAAACGAAATCAACAAAAACATCTATCTACCCATCTTCTCGTGTCCTTTTGCACACCTGTGCAACACACATTTTTTAGGGTATCTTTAACTGCTGCATTGGTAAAACTATGTAAACAATGATATTTTACGAACAAATATAAATGGTTAATTGCATATAAAGCAATGTAAAATGTAAAAGCTCATTTTTGCTAACTGAATTTTTTCTTTGCAAACAATCATGTCGAAGCCTAGATTCTGTTATAAAAACTTTAAAAATCCTGTGAAATAATGTACATTTTTTTCTCAAAGTGCAATTACCTGCGCTTTGGGGTTTAGAGGTTGCAGAAGAAATACCCCCCTCAAAAACACTTTGAGATATAGAAAATATAACTGTATCATTGCTGCTGGCTAAAGTAATGAGAGATTATTTAGAAAAAAAATGATGCATTAAAAAGACATTAAAATGATCAGCTATATCAAATGTTCAGTCAATTTGTTCATATTTTTATTTTACTTTGAAAAATTATTATGGGTACATAATAGTTTTACACCTTTATAGGGTACATGTGATGTTTTGATGCAGGCATACAGTGTGAATTAATCAAGTTGGGGTAATTAGACTATTCAACACTTCAGGCATTTATCATTTTTTTGTGTTGGGAATATTCCAATTCCACTCTTGGTTATTTTAAAGTATACCATAGCTCATTGTTGATTATAGTCATTTTGTTGTGCTATCAAATAATTTTATTTTTAAAAAAGAACTTGAAAAGGAAAAGCAAAGTGAAGAACCAAAATGAGGGGGAAAAAGAGTTTTGCTCTATGTAAGGAACCACTATATGAATTTTATAGCTCCCCTTAATAGAATACTAAAGGATTTCTATTTGGAAGTTCACAAGCATGCCACATGAATTCCCCTGTGACTGAATTTATAGCCCTCTGGTTGTTGAATTTGGCTTGAATTGTGCTTTATGCTTGCTAGGTTAGTGCTGCATTAAATTCTAGCTAAAAGAATCTTTCCTATTTCGCATTGCTCATTTAAGAGAGATTTCCTTCTTTTTGAATGTTACTAGATATATTTTTTCAGATAAAATATTTATAATGCATTTGAGAACTGTTGCCACTTTAAAATGTTTTTCGGTATCGAATGTATACAAATCAAATTATTTTTGTGATCTTTTGTTTGTCTATAAGGCATCCCTTTGTGCCTGGGGATACAATTTATTTCCAAATGATTGTTGTTGTTGTTGTTTCTTTACTGTCATTATTGTGTTTGCTTTGCTGCTCATGTTCCCCACCTTTTAAAATTTTCTTACTGTCATAGATTGCCATACAGCAATGGCAATATGCCTATAACTATATGCCTTATTACATTCACGACCAAGCACTTCATTGACTAGGTCATTAGGTTTGGACACTGCCTTAGTTGGTTCAGGCTTCCGTGACAAAACAACATAGACTGGATGGCTTGCGAACAAAAGAAATTTATTTTTCACAGATCTGGAGAACAGCAAGTCCAAGATCAAAGTGGCAGCAGATTGGGTTTCCAGTGAGGGCTTGCTCTGTCGTAGTCTGCTGTCTTCTCACTTAACCTCGCTCGGAGAAGGGAGCAAAAGAGTTCCCTCAGACTACTTAGGTAAGACCACCAATCCCATTCATGAGAACTCTGCCCTCACGATCTAGTCACCTTCTAGCCTCACCTCCTAATACTGTCACCTTGAGGCTTAGTATTTTAGCAGACGAATTTCAGGGACACACAAACATTCACACCATAGCCCTATCTCAAACTCTTTATATAGTAAAGGACACAATCTGAAGTATCCCCTAAAAGAAGCAGAAACGGTGAGATGACTTATGTCCTGCTAGTAAGGGAAATCAAGTCTTTAATGTTTTAGAATGTATTATTTGTATTCCTTTCATAAATCTATACCTCCTATATTTACTCATCTCTTACATGGATGTCTTCTGAAATTAAACAATATTGTACCTAGAAATAGAAAATCATTTATGAAGTTTAGAGTTTTGAATTCATACATATTGTTTCTTGAGTTTCTTCTTTCTCAAAAAAAAAAATTGCTGTTTTTCTAAAGAAACCCAAAACCCAGGGGGTTGCTAAAGTGTGGAAATGAATAGATATATAAGGAGACTCCTAGTAATGACAGATGGCACAAAAAGTTGGTAAAAGTGAATGTGAAGAAAAATGGATTCATTTCAAAAATAGTTAAGAAACACTAGTAGGACTTAGAGATTTCTTTTTTTCTTTCCTATTTTCTTAAATTAATTAATATTTTACTTATATTTGATACATAAGAATTGTACATATTTCTGAGGTACAGTCATCAATGAGGCAAAGTACTGTCAGCTGAACCCACAAACACCACAAGGGCTTAGGAGCAGCAGCTATTGTGAGTTGTTCCCAGTGACAGCCAACAGCAGTTATTTTCCTTGGTGACTGAACGAACAGTAGAAGCCACCTCTAAGGCTGTTCTGGCCAGTGACCAAAACAGCTGCTGTGGTTTGTGAAGTGAATCAGGCAATATCAATAGTTAACTGAAAGACCTGGCTTTCAATTTTTCAACTTGTAAGATGAGAGAAACCATTCCCCTATTTGTCTTCTTTTTGTTTTGTTTTGTTTTGTTTTATGGCCAAAAAAATGGCAGCATCATCCTTATTTCTTGGGTCAGAAAACTCTAAGTCTTTTTAGATACCTGCACTTCCATGTTTATTGCAGTGTTATTCACAACAGCCAAGATTTTTAAATCAACCTAAATGGCCATCTGCAGAAGAATGGATAAAGAAAGATTTGAGATACTTTTCCTTTAAATACTAACATATCGCTTTAAATTTCTGTCTCAGCAATGTTGTAGCTGCATCCCCTAAGTTTCGGTATGTTAAGTCTTCATTTTTATTCATTGCAATGTATTTCCTAATTTCTGTTTAGATTTCTTTCTTGACTCATTAATTAATTAGGACTGCATTTATTAATTTCTGCAGATCTTAGTGATAATGTATTTTATATTTCAGAATAACTAAAACAGTCGATTCAAATGTTACTAATGTAAAGAAATGATACATGCTTGATGATGATCAGTTACTCTGATTTGTTAATTATACAATATCTACTTGTATCAAAATATCACATGTAGCTCATAAGGATGTACAACTATATATTCATAATTATTTGTAATAAAATACTTTGAAAAGTGTCCACAGATATTTGCTTTCCACATATTTCCCTTTTATGGACTTACAATTACACTCTATTCTGCTCAGAAAACATGCATTATGTTATTTATTTTTTTTATTAAATCATAGCTGTGTACATTGATATGATCATGGGGTCATGGGGCATCATTCACTAGCTTTACAGACCATTTACCAAGTTTCACATATACCCTTGTAAGACGCACCGCTGGTGTAATCCCACCAATCCTCTTCCCTCTACCCATCTCCTCCTTCCCTCCCCTCCCTTTCCCCCTTCCCCCTATTCTTAGGTTGTATAGCTTTCATGTGAAAACCCTAAATTAGTTTCATAGTATTTAGCTTGGTTTTATAGCATTGTATATGGTGTATCTAGCAGAAGTTTCCATGTTCATGTGGGAATAATGTAGTCCTTTGTTGTTTAGTGGAGTTTTCCATAAATGTCTATTAGGCCAATTTGGTTTATATTTATGTTGTTCAAGTGTTTTATTACTTTATTGATCTTCTTTTCAGTCTATCACTAATCAAGAGTGTTGAAATCTATAAGTATTGTTGAATTGTCTATCTCTCTCTTCTTTTTTGTTTGTAATTTTAAATATATGTATGTATATATATATGTACTTGTAACTGCTATATCTTTTATTTTATTAACATTTTTGTTGTTATAAAATGCCTCTGTTTATCTTTAGTAACCTTTTTTTTTCTGTTTTAAAGCCAATTTTGACTTCTACTAGTATAGTCACTCCAGTTTTCCCTTTGATTGATACTTGCATGATAATTTTTTATGTTTTTACTTTTAGTGTCTTTAACTATGTCTCCTGTAGACAGAATATTTTTGAATTGTGGTTTTTATTCAGACTACCAAATGTTGCCTCTTGATTGATTTGGACTCTTTAATTCATTTACATTAAATGTTGTTATTGGCATAAGTGAATTTAGCTCTTCTATTTTACCCTTTTGTCCCCCATGTCTCATGTATTTTTCTTTCCTTTGTCCCTTTCCCTTTTCTCTTTAGCATTGAGTTGATACTTTCCAGTGTAGTATTTTAATTTCATTAATCAACTCATAGTTAACAATGAAAGAACAGATGTTTCTCCTCTAAGATCAGGATATATGTTCTTGTGCCATCTATTCAACATTCTACTGTAGACCAGCTAAGACAGTTAGGCAAGACAAATAAATAAAAAGGATTTATATTATAAAGAAAGACAAAATTTCCCTACTTGCAGATGACATAATCTTATTTAAAGTGTCTATATAATCCGTGAAAAATACCATAACAAACGAATCCAGCAATGTTACAGAATATAACATTAGCATATGAAAATCAATTTTATTTCTATACACTTGAAATGAAATATCTAAAAATAAATTAAGAAAACAATTGTACTCACATAAGCAAAAAAATGTAAAAACATTGGAATAAATTTAACACAAGTAGTGTAAAATTTGCAGTTTGAAAACTACAAAACCTTGTTGAAAATGAAAGAAGATAAAAATAATTGGAAATATATTTCATGCTTCTTGACGTGAAGACTTAGCATAGTTCTTATGATAAGACTTTACAAACTAATGTACAGTATCAATAAAATCCCTGGCATAACCCAGTTGACTTCTTTGTAGACACTAACAAACTAATTCTAAAATTCATATGGAGATTTTTCAAGGAAGTAAAAACAGACCTTCTATTTGATCTCGCACTTTCGCCACTGGGTGTCTACTCAAAGGAAAAGAAATCATTATATCCAAAAGATACCTGCACTTGGATGTCTGTCACAGCACTATTCACAACAGCAAAGACGTGGACTCAACCTAAGTGTCTATCACTGAATGACTGGATACAGGAAAGGTGATATATAGATTTGCAGTAGTATACTATGCCATAAGAACAATTGAAATCATGTCTTTTTTCAGCAACATGGATGGAACTGGAGGCCATTAACTTAAGTGAAATAATTCCGAAACAGAAAGACAAATAAGTACATTTCTCACTGATAGCTTGGAGATAAATAATGGGTACACATGAACATAGGGTGTGGAATGATAGACAATGGAGAGTCAGAAGTGTGGGGTGGTGTGAGGGGAGTGGATGAAGAGCAATTATTTAATGGGTACAATACATATTATTCGGGTGATGGATACACTAAAATCCCTAACTTTACCACTGTGCAACATATCTGTGTAATAAAATTACACTTGTATTCCATAAGTTTATACAAATAAATAAATAAAATTCAGTTGGAATTTCTAGTGACTGTTAATAGCTTAAACAATCCTGAAAAATCAAAATAAAATGTGAAGGTGACTCATATTTTCTTATTTTAATCTTACTATAAAACAAATAATGTGGTACTGCAAAAGAAGAAAAATATAAATAAATGATAGACTTAATAGTACCGAAAATCAATCCATACATCTATAGGCAACTGATTTTCAACAAGGGTGACAAAACAATTTAACAGAAAAAGGGTTCCTTCAGCAAAAGGTGCTAGGCCAATTAGACAGCTTCATGTGAAAGAATGGGGTTGGATCCTTACCTCATACCACAGAAAAAGTTAACTCAAATGGTCGAGCAACTTAAACGTAATTAATAATATCGTAAAACTCTTAGAAGAAACATACGATCGTGATTGGAAATGGTTTCTCACATATCACACTGAAGTAAAGACCAAAAAGAAAAAAATAGTTGAATTGAACTCTATTATAATTAAAAGCTTTTGAGTCTCAATGAATAATTACATAAATCTGAAAAAAAATTGTACAGATTGTGAGAAAATATTTGTAAATCATACATCTAAGAAAGGCCTGGTACTCAGAGCAGGATTCTTACAATTTGGCAATGAAAAGACCAATAAGCAACAGGCATTTTTCAAAAAATACATATACATAAACCCAACAGGTATGTGGAATGGCAGTCAACATTATTAGTCATTACGGAAATGAACATCAAACCTGCAATCGGGAGCAACTTCACGCAGAGTAGGATGACTATAACTTAAAACACATGAGAAACAATACTGCTAAAACTAGTAAGGTTGATAGCCATTCCATGTGCCTGTTAACTTTTATGTGTACTTTTTTTATATAATGCTCATTATTTCCTGGTCTTTTGTTGTCAAATTGTAAGAGTTCTGTTCTGAATACCAGACCTTTACAAGATGTATGATCTACAAATGGGATGTTAGTGAGAACATTTGGGTTAAACTGGTCAGAAGTTGATTTCCTGACATTATACACGCCAGAGACTTAAGTTTCCTCTACTTTTCTTGCCTTTGTCATTTCTGCTGATTTGGACTTTCAGAAATCTGAGAGAGTGTCTATGTCTTTAGGTCCTTCAACAATAACCTACTGTTATTATTTTGGAGTCTTTTTTTTTTTTTTATTCATGTCTGGGGAATGGAGAGCATTTTGCATTACAATCAGATATCAGGGTTTAGTGGACATATGTCTTAGACTTGTGATCTTATGTGTTTCTCCGTTGGCATCGCTTTTTATTCTCTCTGATTTCTATCTCCTTCCCTGGCTGCAGTTTTCAAATTGATTTCCTTGAGCCCTTGATCTCTGTTGACTACGCCCTCCACGTATATCTTTGGTGAGAAAAGAGGGCTAACAAGGCCTGGGGTGGATATAAGATCCTACCTCCACTGGGAAAAGTTCTGGCAAAGTATTTTTTCATCAAGATTAGGTTTTAGGTTTTTATTATGAAAAACACTCTGAGAATATTCTGCAATGTCTCCTTTTCTCTTCCCCCTGAAATAACTATGAATGCTTTTTCTGGGTCCTAACCATGAGAACACGGTTGGGTTCCCAAAGAGAAAACCCATAAAAGTGTTGGACCCCCGTATGGTTCTGTCCCTTCCTTCGAGATTTTTTTTTTTTTTTTGAAACAGAGTCTCACTTTGTCACCCCTGGCAGAGTGCCGTGGTGTCATAGCTCCCAGCAACCTCAAACTCTTGGGCATGAGTAATTCTCTTAACTCAGCCTCCCAAGTAGCTGGGACTACAGGCACCCACCACAACACCTGGCTATTTTTTGTTGTTGTTGTCGTTGTTTAGCTGGCCCGGGCCAAGTTTGGACCCACCAGCATCGGTGTGTGTGGCCAGCACCCTAACCACTGAGCTACAGGTACCAAGCCCTTCAAGATTTTCTTAAGCTTATCTACCCTCAGGTTCCATCAATTCTTCACAAGTACTATTCAAGAACTTATAGCAGTTTATGGTTCCAGGGGCCTCTGCTTTTGCTAAGCAAATCCTGGCTCTGCCTTTCTGGATGAGCCTGTTTTCCCTAATTTTGTGATGGTATTTTTCTCTGCAACCTCTGTTTCCTGATGCGTACAAGAAATCCCATTGATTTTCAATTTGTCCATCTTTTTCTTGTTATAAGGGCTAGAGAGACAACCTCCAGGCTCTTCAATGCTCTTAAAGGGACAAATGCTGGAAATTTTAGGTTTGTAAGTCCTACAATTTTTGCCATAACTTCTCAGCTGTGTTGAAGTGCAAAAGTGACTGTAGATAATGCATAAACAGATGAAGTTTAATGAATTCCAATAGAATCCATTTACAAAAACTAGTTTCCATTCCATATTCTATAGTTCACTGAACATTATTTTGTGCTATTCTCAGACTCAAATCCTAGCAGGTGCTAAACATTAAGTATAAAGTGAAATCTGTGATAAACACCAAAATATGTGTATGATTTAGCTGATTTATACAAGAAAATACTGGAGAATTAGTGTGGAAATAGATTTTATAATTGTGGGCTCAGTGTAGAATGATATAGAGGCATAAAATTTGATCCTGCTAGGTTTATTGATAATAGCCTTTTGAAGCAGGATTCTGGATTCAATGTTTAGCTCAATAGGCTAGAAAAGTCTCTTAAAAGTTTGGTTGATTGTTTGACTAAAATATGGACCAAACAGTAGCCTATGCTATATGAAGATGAAATGCTAAAGCTTCCTTTGTGAAGGTGTCAACAGATTTAGGGAAATTGGATTACTACAGAGGATTTATCAAGTTAGATTTGCTCACTCACATTAAGAAAGACATCATTTATCAGTGAAGCAGTAAATAAATTTATGAGGAGCGCTCCAGTTTATAGACATGAAACCGCTTCAGTATAAGAAAGCCATATACTTTTTTTTTTTTTTAATTTTGAGGCAGTCTCACTCCATTACTCTGGGTAGAGTGCCCTGGTGCTCACAGAAACCTCAAATTCTTGAACTCGAGCCATCCTCTTGCCTCAGGCCCACGAGTAGCTGGGACTACAGACCACCTACCATGATGCCCAGCTAGTTTTTCTATTTTTAGTAGAGATGAGGTCTCATCACTCTTTCTCTGGCTGGTCTCAGATTCTTGAGTTCAAGCAATCCACCTGCATTGGCCTCTCAGAGTGCTAAGATTTGTAGGCGTGAGCTACCACGTCCAGCCAAAGCCATGCACCTTTGAGTAAGGTTGTTGTAATTTTTCCCAAAATATATGCTGTTAAATATTTTCCCAATCATTTGTATATAGACCTGATACCTGGTTTGGGAAAGAGAAGATAGTCAGAAATTTCAGAGAGTGCTGGACATTTGATTTTGTAGATTCAAAGCATCACTGCAGTCTACCAGTAAGAGTCCCTACTTTATGAAGGTTACGTGACCAATTAATTTTTTTTTAACAATGAAGTATTGTTTCATGTCTATCTCACTCTAGGCTCAGTTTTTCTAGATGTATTTTGCTGTTTTATGCTCACTTTTTTCTCTTAGAAGGTTGTACGGGCTGGAAGAATTTATGACTCCCCAAGAAAAAGCGTTGTCTTCCACAATGTGTCTGATCAGCCAGATTGCTGTCCATTGCTGAGCTATGATGGCCTGTCCTCTAAACACCATCTTATTTGGGGAAAGTATGGAAATATTGCTATTTTGCATGCTTCTTTATCTTGTCTGGCTATCAGGCTTCCATTTTCAGCACACATGCTTTAATGTATATGAGTCTTGTAAGTGGACCTACTGAATTGGCAATAGACAGCACATAGAAATAATGAATTTGGACTTGTAAAATGCAGTTTTGTTATTCATAGGATCCAACTATATAGAAAACAATGTGAATACATTAATTTTAATTTCTACCAAAACTGTGTCATGGACTTAAAATTGAAATGCATTTACCTTTCAACTTGTCTAGATAGCTCAAGGCATAGCACAAATACTTTCCTTTCCTTGCTAAGAGATCAGACAAATTCATTTTAAAGTGATAACCTCTGTATTAATCATAGCATAATTAGAAGTGTATGAATCTATACTGATAGATATAAATATATTTGTCAGTGCTTAAAACATTTTTTTGCAGCTGAATATATTATTTAATTCAAAGTTAAAGGGCTTATACTAAAGTTCAAATAATTTTAGTAGATTAGGTGTCATTATGTGAACATCTTTGTCAGCAATTACTGGGTATAAAAGTATGAAAACAAGTACAATTTGTCTAAAATAGACATTTTTCCTTTGAAAGGTAATATGAAGGTTTCTTTAGTTGTCCTCTTTCATGAAGAACTAGAATCAGCCAGAAGATTGTCAAAAATTTACCCTTACTTTTCCAAAACTGAAGTTTAATTGAACTTAACATCAAATAAACACCCTTCACCTTTAACATTAATGCAGCCAAAAGACAGTTTCCACTCATTTTGTATGATTAAAACTATGTTAGGAATATAAATGTATTAACTTATAGATACAAACACTAATTGCTTAAATATTGAGTTCAAAACCAGGCACTAATATGTGTGGAATAATTGGTTCTTGCTGTGGAAGGAAACCATAATAAAGAACTTGAAAGTGCTGTCACATTTCACATAACTAGTAAAATTGCAGAATATTTGAAAAATATTCTGAAAGAAAATGTCTTGGGGCTTTCTTAATGAGAATGAATGTGGTTTGAAAAGATCAAATAATATTCACATATGTCAAATATAGGTTTTAATAACAGTTAGAGATAATGAATAAAATTAAAGTAGGTCAATTTAAGTCAATTTCTTTTCCAAAAGGAGTTGCATATCATAATCACTACTTGTTAAGATATAATTAAAAGCAAAAATGATATTTACCAATAAAAGCTCAGTTACTAAATATAAAAAAACGAGTTATTTTATCATCTTTTAATTTTAATGTTCATTTTTTATGATCATCTCAGCATTTTGTAGTTAATGGTCATGTAAATATGATAATGCAATAATAATTGAGATAAGAGTAGATATCAGAGGCATGAGAACAGAGTGTCCTTGTTTTGCCACTGATGTTTTAGCAGCTTGCTATTATTGTGATTCCAAAGAAAATCAGATGTTTTCTAGCACAGATAAAATGAAATAATGACTCCATAAAAATGAAAAACGGGGCGGCTCCTGTGGCTCAGTGAGCAGGGCGCCGGCCCCATATACCGCCGGGTTCAAACCCAGCCCCGGGCAAACTGCAACAAAAAAATAGCCGGGCGTTGTGGTGGGCACCTGTAGTCCCAGCTACTCGGGAGGCCGAGGCAGGAGAATCGCCTAAGCCCAGGAGTTGGAGGTTGCTGTGAGCTGTGTGACGCCACGGCACTCTACCGAGGGCAATAAGGTGAAACCCTGTCTCTACAAAAATAAATAAATAAATAAATAAATAAAAATGAAAAACGTTTCTTGGATTCATCAAAAATGATCCTAAATATAAAACAAAATGTTCACATGCTATATATTTGTAAATTAAATAATGCAAGGCAATAATTCTCACTTTAGCAAAACTTTTATTATTTCTAAACAAGCCTGCAGTTCTGAGCCTATCAGATCATTAATTCAAACAGATTGTTCTTGTTGGAAGGAACAATTAGCTTAATAAAAATTTGTCTTAGTCTGTGAAGCTAGTGAATGATGCCCCATGATCATATCAATGTACACAGCTATGATTTAATAAAAAAAGGAAAAAAAATTTGTCTTAATCCAATATAATTAATTACCTAATCTTCTTTAAAAATTAGACTAAAAAAAATCCATTTCTTTACAAAATTTGATTACCATCTAAAAATCCAAAGAGTGTATGATCTGGTATAGTTTTCTATTATGGACATAATTTACAAGTGCCCCATTTAGAAAATTCTAGATGAACAACATACATTCTAGAACTTTTTATAGTAATTTATTCATTTTGAGTGAAATGAAAAGAGTACGAGCCAGACTAAACAGAGAAAAAGGAAGTTTAGGAAAAATAGCATAAAGTTTACACTATCATAGGCATTGCATTCGTGATTTAAAAATAACTATTATTGCTATTTCTATCGCATTCTGTAGTATTGAGCAAAATATCCACTTAATGTAATATTCTTCAAGTCCAACTAGAAAAATCCTCACAAATTTCACTCTACTAAATCAGGGTTTATTACTAATGAAGCAGTTGATTTAGATTATATAAAATCAGAGTTTTCTTATTGAATGAAACTTGAGTGAAACTTGATTTTGGGGTAAAAGACCCTCAAATATATTGTACAACATGAATATGAAAATAAATATTAACTTTCCCTTGGAAAGTTTTTCACAAGTTCACCTAGTGAATAACCACCTATTTTTCAAGTTCAAATCAAAACATGACTCTTCAACTTTGTTCCACAAACATTAAGACTAATAATATGCCTTTGTTATCTTTTCCATTCCCATATTTCATTAAGGGTCACACATTTCCCAAACTTAAAAAAACTATTTTGCCGAGTATATAAAAAAAAATGGACAAATCACAAGTACACACTTCAGAGAACATTCACAAAGTGAGCCCCCTAAAAAAAAACACCACCCAGGTAAAGAAATAGAGGATCATCAGTGATCATAATTTATCATTACCCCTCCCAAACAATATACCTCCCTTTCTAGTAAAAGCAAATTACTAGTCTAATTGTTTTTCAAATATATTTGTAAAAGGAATATACAATATGTATTCTTTGTGCCTGTCTTTTAAATTTTTAAGTCAACAATGTTTTTCTGAGATTCATCCAAGGTAGTGCATGTAAAAAAAAATGAAATTGCTCTTAGCCTTTCTTTTAATGAATATACCAGAACTTATTTATCCAATGAATTAATTGCTAATGGACAACTGTTTTCAATTTTTGAAGTTTATAGTTAATGCTACTACAAGTCTTTCTACATGTCTGTTACTACCCATGTACTCTATTAGATATACAGCTAAGAGTGAAATTGCTGAGCCATAGAATATGCATATATCCACATTAGGTAGACAGTGACAAAGAGTTTTCAAAATAGATGTGCCAATTTACAATAGTATAGGCACTTTAAGGGAACACTGCTTTCTCTACATCCCTTCACCACTTCTCATTAGTGGATACATACAGGTAACTAATGTAGTTTTAATTAGCAATTTTCTGATCACTTTATTTGTTCATTGTCCTTTTGATATCTAATTCTGTAAATTGTTTTTCATGATTTTGCCCTCTTCTCTCCTTAGTTTTCTTCTGTCTTATTGAGTAATATAATTTCTTTTTCCCTCTGTTGTCTAGGTTGCAGCACAGTGCATCATCATAGTTTTCTGTAACCTCAAAGCCCTGGTCTCAAGTGGTCCTCCTGCCTCAGTCTCCCAAGTACCTCGGACTATACGGGTGCACCACCATGCCAAGCTAATTTGTCTTTTCCTTTCCTTTCCTTTCCTTTCCTTTTCCCTTCTTTCTTTCTTTTTTTTTTTTTCTTTTTTTTTTTTATTGTTGGGGATTCATTGAGGGTACAATAAGCCAGTTACACTGATTACAATTGTTAGGTAAAGTCCCTCTTGCAATCATGTCTTGCCCCCATAAAGTGTGACACACACCAGGGCCCCACCCCCCTCCCTCCATCCCTCTTTCTGCTCCCCCCCCCATAACCTTAATTGTCATTAATTGTCCTCATATCAAGATTGAGTACATAGGATTCATGCTTCTCCATTCTTGTGATGCTTTACTAAGAATAATGTCTTCCACGTCCATCCAGGTTAATACAAAGGATGTAAAGTCTCCATTTTTTTTAATGGCTGAATAGTATTCCATGGTATACATATACCACAGCTTGTTAATCCATTCCTGGGTTGGTGGGCATTTAGGCTGTTTCCACATTTTGGCGATTGTAAATTGAGCTGCAATAAACAGTCTAGTACAAGTGTCCTAATGATAAAAGGATTTTTTTCCTTCTGGGTAGATGCCCAGTAATGGGATTGCAGGATCGAATGGGAGGTCTAGGTCTACTTCCTTCCAGAAAGGTTGTACTAGTTTGCAGTCCCACCAGCAGTGTAAAAGTGTTCCCTTCTCTCCACATCCACACCAGCATCTGCAGTTTTGAGATTTTGTGATGTGGGCCATTCTCACTGGGGTTAGATGATATCTCAGGGATGTTTTGATTTGCATTTCTCTAATATATAGAGATGATGAACATTTTTTCATGTGTTTGTTAGCCATTCGTCTGTCGTCTTTAGAGAAAGTTCTATTCATGTCTCTTGCCCATTGATATAAGGGATTGTTGGCTTTTTTCATGTGGATTAATTTGAGTTCTCTATAGATCCTGGTTATCAAGCTTTTCTCTGATTCAAAATATGCAAATATCCTTTCCCATTGTGTGGGTTATCTCTTTGCTTTGGTTATTGTCTCCTTAGCTGTACAGAAGCTTTTCAGTTTAATGAAGTCCCATTTGTTTATTTTTGTTGTTGTTGCAATTGCCATGGCAGTCTTCTTCGTGAAGTCTTCCCCCAGGCCAATATCTTCCAGTGTTTTTCCTATGCTTTCTTTGAGGATTTTTATTGTTTCATGCCTTAAATTTAAGTCCTTTATCCATCTTGAGTCAATTTTTGTGAGTGGGGAAAGGTGTGGGTCGAGTTTCAGTCTTCTACATGTAGACATCCAGTTCTCCCAACACCATTTATTGAATGGATTCTTTCCCCCAAGGTAAGTTCTTGTTTGTTTTATCGAAGATTAGGTGGTTGTAAGATGTTAGTTTCATTTCTTGGTGTTCAATTCCATTCCAAGTGTCTATGTCTCTGTTTTTGTGCCAGTACCATGCTGTCTTGACCACTATGGCTTTGTAGTACAGACTAAAATCTGGTATGCTGATGCCCCCAGCTTTATTTTTGTTACTAAGAACTGCCTTAGCTATACGGGGTTTTTTCCGGTTCCATACAAAACGCAGAATCATTTTTTCCAAATCTTGAAAGTACGATGTAGGTACTTTGATAGGAATGGCATTGAATAGGTAGATTGCTTTGGGAAGTATAGATATTTTAACAATGTTGATTCTTCCCATCCATGAGCATGGTATGTTCTTCCATTTGTTAATATCCTCTGCTATTTCCTTTCTGAGGAGTTCATAGTTTTCTTTATAGAGGTCCTTCACCTCCTTCGTTAGGTATATTCCAAGGTATTTCATTTTCTTTGAAACTATGGTGAAGGGAGTTGTGTCCTTAATTAGCTTTTCCTCTTGACTGTTATTGGTGTATACAAAGGCTACTGACTTGTGGACACTGATTTTATATCCTGAAATATTACTGTATTTTTTGATGACTTCTAGGAGTCTTGTGGTTGAGTCTTTGGGGTTCTCTAAGTATAAGATCATGTCGTCAGCAAAGAGGGAGAGTTTGACCTCCTCTGCTCCCATTTGGATTCCCTTTATTTCCTTGTCTTGCCTAATTGTACTGGCTAGAACTTCCAGCACTATGTTGAATAGTAAAGGTGACAGAGGACAACCTTGTCTGGTTCCAGTTCTAAGAGGAAAAGCTTTCAGTTTTACTCCATTCAGTAAAATATTGGCTGTGGGTTTGTCATAGATAGCTTCAATCAGTTTTAGAAATGTGCCACCTGTGCCTATACTCTTCAGTGTTCTAATTAGAAAAGGATGCTGGATTTTATCAAATGCTTTTTCTGCATCTATTGAGAGGATCATGTAATCTTTATTTTTGCCTCTGTTAATATGGTGGATAACGTTTATGGACTTGCGTATGTTAAACCAGCCTTGCATCCCTGGGATGAAGCCTACTTGATCATGATGAATGACTTTTTTGATGATAAGCTGTAATCTATTGGCTAGGATTTTGTTGAGAATTTTTCCATCTATATTCATGAGTGAGATTGGTCTGAAATTCTCCTTTTTGTTTGGGTCTTTTCCTGGTTTTGGTATCAGGGTGATGTTTGCTTCATAGAATGTGTTGGGGAAGATTCCTTCTTCCTCAGTTTTTTGGAATAATTTCTGCAGTACAGGAATAAGTTCTTCCTTGAAGGTTTGATAGAATTCTGGAGTGAAGCCATCTGGACCAGGGCATTTTTTAGTTGGAAGCTTTTTTATTGTTTCTTTGATCTCAGTGCTTGAAATTGGTCTGTTCAGGAACTCTGTTTCTTCCTGGCTGAGTCTAGGGAGAGGGTGTGATTCCAAATATTGATCCATTTCCTTCACATTGTCAAATTTCTGGGCATAGAGTTTCTGGTAGTATTCAGAGATGATCTCTTGTATCTCTGTGGGATCAGTTGTTATTTCCCCTTTTTCGTTTCTGATTGAGGTTACTAGAGATTTTACTTTTCTATTTCTAGTTAGTCTGGCCAATGGTTTATCTATTTTGTTTATTTTTTCAAAACCAACTCCCTGTTTCATTAATTTTCTGAATGATTCTTTTGTTTTCAATTTCATTGATCTCTGATTTGATTTTGGATATTTCTTTTCTTCTACTGAGTTTAGGCTTAGATTGTTCTTCTTTTTCCAATTCCATAAGATCTCTTGTGAGATTGTTGATGTGCTCTCTTTCTGTTTTTCGAATGTAGGCATCTAAAGCGATGAATTTTCCTCTCAAAACTGCTTTTGCAGTATCCCACAGGTTTTGGTAGCTTGTGTCTTCATTGTTGTTATGCTCAAGGAAGTTAATGATTTCCTGTTTTATTTCTTCCTGCACCCATCTGTTATTCAACAGAAGATTGTTTAATTTCCATGCCTTTGGGTGGGGTCGAGCATTTTTCTTAGAGTTGAGTTCCACCTTTAGTGCCTTATGGTCTGAGAAGATACAAGGTAAAATTTCAATTCTTTGATTCTGTTGATATTTGTTTTGTGTCCCAGGATATGATCAATTTTGGAGAATGTTCCATGGGGTGATGAGAAGAATGTATATTCTTTGTCTTTGGGGTGGAGTGTTCTATATGCGTCTATCAAGCATAGTTGTTCTAGGGTCTCATTTAAATCTCTTATATCTTTGTTTAATTTCTGTTTAGAGGATCTGTCCAGCTCTGTAAGAGGTGTGTTAAAGTCCCCTGTTATGATGGTATTATCAGATATCATATTGCTCAGACTGAGTAAGGTCTGCTTCAAGAATCTGGGAGCATTTAAATTGGGTACATAAATATTTAGAATTGAAATGTCTTCTTGTTGTAGTTTTCCCTTGACCAATATAAAGTGACCATCTTTGTCTTTTTTGACTTTAGTTGCTTTAAATCCACATGTATCTGAAAATAAGATTGCAACTCCTCTTTTCTTCTGAATTCCATTTGCCTGAAAAATTGTCTTCCAACCCTTGACTCGGAGCTTTAATTTGTCTTTTGAAGCCAGGTGTGTTTCTTGCAGACGGCAAATGGATGGCTTGTGTTTTTTAATCCAGTCAGCCAATCTATGTCTCTTCAGTGGGAAATTCAAGCCATTAACATTTATGGAGATAATTGATAAGTGTGGTAGTATTCTATTCGTCTTATTTTGTGAGAGTCCATTGCTTAGTTTTATCTTTTGGATCAGTGTGGAGGTTAGGTTCTGTCCTTTGATTTCAGAGTTCTTACTTTGCTGCTGATCCATTGTGGTGGTCAGTGTGCAGAACAGGTTGAAGTATTTCCTGTAGAGCTGGTCTTGTTGTGGCGAATTTCCTCAATGTTTGTATATCCGTAAATGATTTGATTTCTCCGTCAATTTTGAAGCTTAGCTTAGCAGGGTACAGAATTCTGGGCTGAAAATTGTTCTGTTTAAGTAGATTAAAGATAGATGACCATTGTCTTCTTGCTTGGAAAGTTTCATTAGAGAAGTCTGCGGTCACTCTGATGGATTTGCCCCTGTAGGTCAACTGGCGCTTACCTCTGGCAGCTTGCAGAATCTTTTCTTTTGTCTTGACTTTGGACAGGTTCATCACAATGTGTCTTGGAGAAGCTCGGTTAGAGTTGAGGCGACCTGGGGTCCGATATCCCTCTGAAAGCAGTGTGTCAGAATCTTTGGTGATGTTTGGGAAATTTTCTTTTATAATATTCTCTCGTATGGCTTCCATTCCTCTGGGGCATTCTTCTTCCCCTTCTAGAATTCCTATAACTCGTATGTTGGAACGCTTCATAAAGTCCCATAATTCTGACAGTGAACGTTCTGCTTTCTCTCTCTTCTTTTCTGCCTCTTTTACTATCTGAGTTATCTCAAAAACTTTGTCTTCTACCTCTGAAATTCTTTCTTCTGCATGGTCTAACCTGTTGCTGATACTTTCCATTGCATCTTTAAGTTCCCTGATTGACTGTTTCATTTCCTTCAGCTCTGCTATAATCCTTTTTATATTCTTCATATTGTTCATCTCTGATTTGATTCTGTTTTTGGATTTCCTTTTGGTTATTTTCCACTTTATTAGCAGTTTCCATCATTGTTTCCATCATTTCTTTCATTGTTTTCAACATGTGTATTCTAAATTCCCTTTCTGTCATTCCTAACATTTCTGTATAGGTGGAATCCTCTGCAGTTGCTACCTCATGGTCCCTTGGTGGGGTTGTTCTGGATTGGTTCTTCATGTTGCCTGGACTTTTCTGCTGATTCTTCCTCATGAGTGATTTCTTTTATCTGTTTCCTTGCCCTAATTTTCCTTTCACTTCCTCTTGCTCTTTAAGTTCTCGTGCCTGTGGACTAAGGGTTACAGGACCAGAAGGGTGAGAAGGTTGAGGAGCAAAAAAGGCATGAAAGAAAGGAGGACCGAGTGATAAGAAAAAAAAGAAAGATAGAGAAAGGAGAGGGGGTGGGGATAAGGAATATTGACAAAAAGAAGAGAGGTACAGAAAGAGGGAGACAGGGCAATATAGGTGTACAGTAGGGTATTTTGACACAACCTTAAAAAACCCCACCTTCTGGGGGTGCCCAGTTGGGTGGCTCCCTTGAGGTCAGCAGCTCTTTGCTAACCTGATCAGACACAGTACCCTACCTCCACCAAGTAGAGAGGAAAGACAAAAATGCTATAAATCAAACCAAAACAAGCAAACAGAAAACTTTACGGGGATACAATTGGGTGAAAAACCAAATGATAGGGGTAGAAACACTAGCAAAAATGAAGTTGTAGTTATTTAAAAAGGCAGCAATGGGAAATTATAATTAAACTAGAAAAATAGAGAAAGAAAAAGGGATCTGTATGGAAAAGATTGAAATTAAAAAACCAAAGAACATCAGCAACGTCAAAACAAACAAACAAACAAAAAAAAAAGAAAAAAATACACAACCAAAAACAAAGCAGTTTGTATATGTTATTGAATATTGTCTGGGCAACACGTGATCTTCTGGGGTATGAGATGTTAGTCACAGTTCTGATACGACTGGAGGCTGCTGATTTCTCAAACCCCAGCAGGTAGACACCCTAAATCTCTCTTCAGCCCACTTAAAAGGCACTTTGAACTTGTAAACTTGCTGAGCAGAAGCTTTCCCAGCTTTCTCGCTGGAATCACTGCTGAAGTGGCTATCCACTTACTCAGTGTGCCAAAACCAGTCTCACTCTGCCCCTGAGGGTTAGGGCTGCAAGGCGGCTCAGACCCCACCCTTAGGCTACTTGGTTGCTGGGTTACCAGCTCCCACCCGTTTCTAGCTCTGCGACCCTGAGGGCGGAGCTTGCCGGGGCAGATCACTGGCAATGGTTCCGTGTGACCCACCGCCAAACACCATTATCTCCTTCTGGCTCAGCGGCTCAGACTGGGGCCCTCGACAATGGCCAAAGTTCTCCACACTCCCGCTCAGGCCTTCCCCAGGGCAGTTCAACTCAGTGCCAAGTCCAAGGACATCAAAACAGTTCACAGGTAAGGCCTTTCTGGTTTGCAGTCTCGCTGCTACTGAACTTACAGTAGTGGGCGGGTTTAGACGGATTGAACACACGCGACCACTTGCCGGTTTTCCACTGTTTTAGTCCTCCTCTTGGGGACCAGAAGTCTCTCGCTGACTCCCTGTATCCTCATAGGAGTGATGCTAGGCAGTTCCCACCAGCCAGAGATGCCTGGAGTCCTATCTCCCCAGACTCACGGTGCCCAGATGCAAGGAAGCTGTTACTCGGCTGCCATCTTGCTCCACCTCCCCTTCTTTCTTTCTTAAGTTAATTTATTTTCCAGAAGGACTTTCTCTCCCTCCATCCCTTCTCTCTCTCTCTCTTTCTCTCTCTCTCCCTCCTTCCTTCCTCCTTCCCTCCTTCTTTCTCTTTCTCTCTCCTTCCTTTCTTCCTTCTTTCTTTCCTTCCTTCCTTCCTTCCCTCCCTCCCTCCCTCCCTCCCTCCCTCCCTCCTTCCTTCCTTCCTTCCTTCCTTCCTTCCTTCTTTTTGTAGAGATGGGGGTTTCCCTCTTACTAGGCTACTCTCAAACTCCTGACCTCTAGCAATATTTCTGCCTCAGTCTCCCAAAATACTAGAATTACAGGTGTGAGTCACTTCACCCAGAGAGTTATAGAAGTTGGAACTAATCAGTGAACACTTATGTGCACATATGGCAACAATATTCATGGGGAAGCAAGCAGGTGGTGGGGGGAGGAGGAGATGGGCAAATTCACACCTAATTGGTACAATGCAAACTATCTACGTGATGGGCACACTTACAACTTTAACTCAAACCATACAAAAGTAATTTATTTAACCAAAACATTTGTACATTCATAGTATTCTGAGACAAAAATAAATAAATAAGCATATTCTAAAATTTTTATTTATTTTTATCTCTTGATCTAATATTTCTTTAATAATAGTTCTAGTCCCATAGGTTTTTATATGTTATGTCAATTGGTACCCAAGTTTGATGACAGAAAAGGCAACAATTTCTAAACTGGTTGTATACATTCCTTTGCAATTTTTAAATGTAAGGCCATTTATTAAAATAGACAAACATAAGATGAAAATGAAGGCAAAAGAAAAATTCAACTTTTCACTACCTCCCCCAAATGAGCACTACCTTCAAAATAATTTAGAAAAGAGCATTGTCAAAGATCTATTGCAGATCTTCATTCTATTACTCAAGATTCTATAAATTCATAGTTCTAAATAAATCTTTTTAAAGTATGAAATTACAAAATCATTTTTGGTGTATACTTAAATTCTGTCTTATCACATAAGTATGTTTATTCACCACTACCTTTTGAATATGGGCCATTTAAAATGACATAGCAATTTTCACCCTAAGTTTCATTCGAGTTTACTTAGGGTTGAGTACACATGAAATTTGCTTTTAATGCATAAAAATCGCAGTGGATAGCAGCAAAAGATGGGGCAGGATAAGTAGATTTTGATGATTCATGTTGTGATTCTGCACATTGATGAAAGATAATTCGCATTTCTAAAACCTCAAGACTTCCCTTTTTTTTTTTTTATTGTTGGGGATTCATTGAGGGTACAATAAGCCAGGTTACACTGATTGCAATTGTTAGGTAAAGTCCCTCTTGCAATCATGTCTTGCCCCCATAAAGTGTGACACACACCAAGGCCCCACCCCACTCCCTCCGTCCCTCTTTCTGCTTTTTAAAGAACCAAAATAAACTCAAAACACCTTGCAGACACCTCCCCTAAACAAATTGATGATTATTTTAAACATAAAACTGAACTAGTTAGGCAGCAAAAGATTTTGATGGAAATGAAAAGTTATTAACTATATTTCAATCTTTTTCTTATTCCCAATATGCAAGATACAGGTTCGCAATCTTTCAGTAGTGCTTCTCCTGTAATCATTTTGTTTGGCAAAGGCAGTTTCTGAATTAAATCTATCCTGGGATACTTATGAAACCGCACAGATACTGCAAAGAACACGCCTGCATGAACCGGGACACGGGGTGAGTCAGTCTGACAGGGCAAGTTGCAGATCGAGGCAGCCAAGACCTTGAATAACGAAAGTTTCATTTTCAGAGTCTCTGATTAAATCGTCAATTAGGTCAACTATGGATGTATGTCCTACATCTGGTTGTTCATAAAAGCTAAACCTACCATTTGCGGGCTCAATTCTAGTGTGAAGTGTTTTACCACCGGAGCGAAAGCTCAAGCTTAAAAGACAACGGTCATCTGAACAGTCCGGGACATTTGTTAGTGTCCCTTTGGCCTCCCAACGTGGGATTGGTCCCCAGTATCATCCTTGTTTTGCAAGTCTTTTCAGCTCCTCTGTAAGGCTTGTCTCAACCATGGCATGAGACTGCTACTTTGCACTGATAAACTCATAAACTCTTGCATCCCCAGGAGCAGAGTTAGGAACAGACTTCAAATGACAGCTCATATTTTCAGCCATGTGGACATCTGTGACAGTGAGTTCACCGAAGTACCTTTGGATGTGATTCTTCTGCAGTGGAGGTAGCAATGGTGCGAGTGGAGGAACGTCATGGTGACCTGCTTCGGGGCTCTGCAACACCGCGCCCATGGTGCTGGTAAACAAGCCATTCACGGGCTGATCCACAAAAATCTCCCGGCCCACGACCAGGTCCTGGTCTACCGGTTGCTCATCTTCAGAGAAAGAGCCTCCTCCCTCTGAGGAGGAACCGCAGAGACTTCATGGGGGGAGAACTGTCCAGACAGTAGCTACGCGATTCTTCCAGGACCCCTCCCTGGTCTAAGGGCCCGGTGTACTGAGCCGAGTCGTACTGTAACTGCAGGCGCGAGTTCACCCAGGTGCAGGCGCGAGTCTCCCTTCTGAGAGGCTGAGCTCTTGAGGGAGCTCCCGGCACGCAGTCTCAGGCTGAAGGTCTTGAAAATCTTTCCCAGCACCATTCCGCGCGGGATTCGGGCTGGAGGAGTGGACCAAGGCCTTGACCCTCCCTCTGGCGCACTCTTGTGGGAGTTTCTGCGGGTGGAAGAGGCCGGGGGTGGGACTGCGGTGGTGACTGCGGAGCAGGGTGGACCTGACCCGCCTCTGAGCCCGCAAGTCTCCTACCGCCGGGCTGAGTAGAAGAAGGCGTCCGGGTCTGCAGCGCTCCGGAGGGCGAGCCAGCCTTGCCTGGCAGATCCTGTTTCCCTGAAAGCCGCCCTTTGAACATACCCCACTGGTTTTCGCTTTTAGATCTGGATTTGCCCCCTTTCTCATCTTCGCTGTTTATGTCACAGCTGGCCTTATCTTACCATACCAGCTACCAAAGAAGGAATCATCTTTCCCAAAGTCACTGGCTAGTGATGCTTGTTGTAGTACCATAAAATCAGCTTGTTCTTTACTTTTATTCAAGTTAAAAGAATTCTGCTAGGTTTTTAAGATGAATTTTCTTCATTACGACTAGTTATCTAATCCAAGGAGATTGACCTCTCTCTGGAATGTTTTCCCCAAACATCTGCAGAGGCTGCAACGCTGCTCCTATGTATTTTTCCCCAGCTTTATTTTGATAGAATCAGGTGAGCCTGCCCAAACAGACCCACCCCCACCTCACCCCCCCCCAGCAGGCAGGGTCAGGTTTACGACCCACCCCCAAGGGTCAGGCTCAAGTCCCTCCCAGGAAATAGGAATGCCACCAATTGCTGCCCACCCTGACCCTTTAAATCCCCATCCGCCATAACCCACCTGTGAATTCCTTTCTTGATTTCACCCCACCTGCATCCAGGTGGAAATAAAGACCGCGTTATTTCTACAGAACGGGGATTCTGTTTTCTTTTGTTTCCCACCTTGGAATAATCTTTCATCCTTGGGTCCACAGCCTTTCTCGTGTAACCTTTGGAGCTATTTTCTGGCGGAGGCCTTGCTCCACTTCCTCACCCGGCATCCCTCCGCCTCCTTCTCCCCTTCCCCCTTCCTTCCCTTCTCCCGGCTCTAGGGGGCGCAACCCCAGGTGACTCTCCCAAGCTGGAATGGGTTTGGAGGAGCCAAGCGGGTCGCAGCCCACTCACACCTCCAGCTTGTGGCATAGGCGGGGTGTCTGGCCGTGAAGCTAATAAATTTTTCTAAAAAGAAATTTTTATAAATTACCAGTATAAGACCTGTGGCTTGTAAGTGATGTGTTGCAAATATTTATTCCTAGTCTGCGGGTTTATTTTCATTCCCACATACGCGTTTGCTAGAAAAACGTTCAAATTTACTCTATAATACTGTATTTTTGCCGCACCCTCGGCATCAAGCCGCAGCGAGGTGGCGCTGTCCGCGTTGTAAGACGCATGGGTAGGTGGTCTGTGCTCCTCGGAGCGAAGCCCCCAGCACCCCTAGTATGCGACAGCAGCGCAGAAGTTGCCTAGCATACTTTTTGTTGAACGTAATGACTCACGAGGTGCGGCATAAAAGCCTGAGGAATGCCTGTGAATGAAACCTGTCTGTTCAGTTGAATGCCTGATTGTCCTGAGAGACTAAGAATAAACATAATGACTTACTGATCCATAATTAAACATAGCAAAGAATGCCCGTGAAGACTCAATGTCTCCAGGGGGAACGATGTAAGAGCACGTTCCTATCATAAATGTCAGTGAATTGAGACAATGCATTGAGACAATGCAGGAACAGCAAACAAGATGTTCCATCTAGATATGTGCTTACACCACCCACACCCACCCACGACTTAAAACTTTCCACATACCTTTACATTTCATATATTTCCTAATACTATAATCACTTACATAATTTACACATATATGAAATCTTTTCAGCACATTAGAAGTAAATAATTTGTGAATTATTACTAATACTAGTAGTTATAAAGAAAGAATTTTCACGTTTTAAAACTTTAGCCTTTGAAGCATTCATTTAGATAAAGTGAAAGACACAACTGATAACCAGCAGCCTTTGTTCCCCCTTGCGGACAGAACCCCTTGCGGGCAAAACCCCTTGCGGGCAGGACATTGTTCAAGTGGGATGGTTGAATACTCACATCTACAAGGTTAGATAATAACTTGTAAGGCTCAGCAAGTTGTAAAAATACCTTTTGTAATTTGTAATGCTTTGTCAAAAATGTATAAATACCAATACAAAAATTCAGTAAAGTACAGCTGCTTTCTTCATCACTCGTGGTGTGTGGCAGTCTGTCATTTTATCCTGCGTCGACCTTTCAGCCAACCTGTACCGTTCACCCTGAACACCCTCGGACTGAGGCCCATCGACCGGCGGTCCGCGGCATATTTTGTGCTTTTTAAAAAGAAATTTACCCACAGACCAATGCTTAACAAATTCTATGTTATATTCTTTCAGGAGTATTGCTTAACTTTTAAAAATATATACATATATAATCTAAATGAAATTTATTTCTACATATTGAATGTGATTGCCATCAATTTTCCTTATATATAGTTACCCAATTTATCTCACACTCTGTGTTGTCATTTTTTTTTATAAACTGTCCCCATCTATGCGGGTGGATTGGGTATTTTATTCATTCTATCCATCTCTATCTTTTAATGGGAAAATGTAGTTCAGTGTCATTTAATGTAATTTTTGGATGGTAGGATTTAAGTCTGTCATTTTATTATTTATTTTCTTTTTGCCTCTATAATTTCCCACTTGTTCTTTATAATTTGCATTTTAAAAATTAATTTAAATGTGTCAATTGGTTTTTAAATGGCAATTTTTTAGAGAAATTTCATGTTCACAGCAAAATTAAGAGCTGTGAGCTCTTAATTCATAGCAAATTCTAGTTCTAAGCAGGAATGTTTTCAATATTTCCCATTTGGGATGATGTTGGCAGTGGGTTTGTCATATATGATTTTTATAATTTTAGGTATGTTCCATATGTCTATTTTGTGAAAGAATTCTTATCACAGAAGAGTGGTGAATTTGGTCACTGACTCTACACATCTATAGCATTACCTATTATTAACATCTCCCACCAGAGTGGTACAGTTGTTACTATTAATAAACGTACATTAACACATTATTACCTAAAATCCAATTTATGTCAGGATTAATTCTTGGTGCTGTAAATTTTATAAGTTTGGGAAAATGCACAATATGTGTCAATCATCACATCATCATAAGGAGTATCTTCCCTGTGTTAAAAAATCCTCTGTGCTCTGCCTTACCATCCATCCCTCCCCCACTCATATTTTTACTGTCATCATAGCTTTCCCTTTTCCAATATATTGACAAATTGGTCCATTTTATTTAGGTTATAAAGGCGTATCCATTGTGTTCTTTATTGCCTATTTAACATCCATAGGCTTTGTAGTAATGTCACCTCTATCATTTCTGATATTAGTAAATTGTGTCCTCACTTTCTCTTAGATAGCTTGACTGGACGCTTATCAATTATATTGATATTTTGAAAGAATAGCTGTGTCATTGATTTTTTTCTCTATTGGTTCCTTATTTTGCATTTAATTCTTTTTTCTCCAATTTTCATTATTTCTACTATTTCTTCTTCTTACTTTGGATTTAATTTGCTTTTTCTTCTTTTTTTCTTGTTTTAGTTTGCTAAAGATGAAGCTTAGACTATTGATTTCAGATTTTTCTTTTCACATTTATACATTCAGTTTTATAATTTCTCTTTCAGCCCTGTTTTCACAAATTTGATGATGTGGTTTTATTTTCATTTAGTTCATCTTATACTGATAACCTGTAAATCAATAAAAACACAAGTATGAACTGTAAAAATTTTATTCTGAGCAGAAATATATGTTCATATTGTTATTGAACCTTTTTATTACAGGCAACTTTCAGCTCCTCCCACCGCACCCACTCATCTACATTCACGTAAGAACTTCAGATTGCTTTGGGGACACCTGCTAGCATTCTTTGGCAACTCAGCTTACTGAGGACTGGTATTGATTTAGTATTTTACCAAAATTTATAATCTTTATTTATTTTTCTATTCTTCTTGTTAGTTTCTTTCAAATCCACATCTCACTTTATCCTATCATTTACTTTTGATTCTTATATTTCTATTTCCAGTGCATTTATCATTGTTGCATATTTTGGACATTGTATACAAATAATATTAATGCTAATGATTATAATAAAATTATGATAATATAGACCAAATTTATTAAGGTGGCAGCATAAAGACATGGAATCAAATGAAAGCCTACTTTTGAAAATAAATAAAATGTCTTTGATGCTGAGATAATACATGTCATAAGATTCTATTATTTTCTGATAGATAATGCCACATTTTTCTCCTCTATTTCCTCTTTCACTTGCTGTTATATTTGACTAATTTAATCATATACTAGTTATTTTCTACTTGCCTCTGATACCAAGTTTGGGACTTAAAAGACCGAGTAATTTTTAAACGATTTTTTTTCTCTCATTCTACATACAAAAAATTGTGGGGTAGCTCCTGCTTCTGTAGCGCACTAAGGTCTTAGAAATGTGTTCCATTCACAAAGGGTGAACAATAAGAACCTTCAAATGATTATTTGTGTGATCAATTAATTATTGATTATAACTTTTATAGCTTCAAGTCATCTGGTGTTTCACATCAAGAATTGTCTTGGTTTGCTGATTATAGCGGTTTGTAAAACTATTTTAGTTTGATATGGATATTTCTTAGGTTTTCTCAGGCTCACACAAAGAATGCAAATTTTCTTTAGGGTGTTTTACCTCTGCATATCGAAGTTTTTCATTACATATTAGAGCTTTTCATTACATTTTGGTACTTTAGTTGCATCCGCAGAGTTTGACTACAGTTCAGTGTCCTTGGAGATCAGCTCTCTAGCTTTCTATAGAAAGATTACTGAAGCCTGTAGCTATGCTTATCTAAGATTAACCAGTTATTTAAAATATTTTTGGTGCCTATAATGTGTATACTCTCCTCCCTTAACACACCCTAGATATTCTTTAATTGCATAGTGATGAGCATGATGAGAAAGAAACTGCCTTTGAAAAGCACATCTGCTTTTAAATATGGAAAATGTTGTATTCTTGGTATTTTTTGCTACCATTTTCTATCTCTAGCGTGAAATATCACCTTTTTAGAAGAGAACCCTAGAGAGAGAATACCATATGCATATGGTTTTCAGTGTGACATTAACAGGTGCAACATTGCCTTAAAAACAGCAGTTAGGAATTTTTTAAATGAATGTTAAAAGCTTTTGGAACCCCATCTATTTGATTTAAAAGATAGTTTCCTTCTGTATTCAAGACACTTTGTAACGGTATTTCTTTCTTCCACTAATGTACAAGAATAGGCTATTAATATCACATATAAATAAATAACATCAATTTATATCAGTTTAGATTAATATGAGACAGTAAGATACCTAAAAGATTTTTTGGCAGCCTATTTGCAGCCTACTTGCTATAGCTGGAATTCAAATCCCCTACATTAGCTTCATAAAAATGTTGGCACAATGGTACTGAAAAACCTGTAGAGATGTTTTTCTTTCTGCTTAGCTAAAGTTTTAAAATATTATTTCAAGGCCCAGTCTTGATTTTCTTAAGGCACTAGCCATGATTGATTATTGAGTCCATCACTATGTATTTAATACTTATTATTTGTATAGGTTATCACTCTGTAAATCACTGAAAATTCTGAGTGATTAGATACCTGTCCCAGTACATGTTTAATTTGTTAAAGGGCTTAAACATTTACAAAGAAAGCAAAATATCTTGATATATCATTACAAATATGAAATAGAAAGCAGCAATATTAGTGGTTGGCAGTGGGCATACTTGTCTAGTTCCAGTTCTAAGCAGGAATGCTTTCAATATTTCCCAGACGGGATGATGTTGGTCTGTCATACACGATTTTTGTAATTTTAGGTATGTTCCATCTATGCCCATTTTGTTAAAGAGTTCTTATCATAGAAGAGTGCTGAATTTGGTCAAATGCTTTCTCTGCGTCTATTGAGTCTGAACATACAGTATTTGCTTTCGCTTCTGTTTATGTGGAGAATCACATTTATAGATTTGCATATGTTGAATCAGATTTGCATTCCTGGGATGAAGCTCACTTGGTCATGGGGATTATTTTCTTGATGTGCTGCTGAATTCATTTTGCTAGAATTTTATTGAAAAATTTTGCATATATATTCATAAAGGATATTGGTAGTTTGCTTTCTTGTTATTGTGTTTTTTCCTGACTTTGGTATCAAGGTGATAATAGCTTTGTAAGACAAGTTGGGGAGTATGTCTTCTTTGTCAATCCTATGAAATAATTTCTGCAGTAGAGGTACCAGCTCCTCTTTGTAAATTTAGTAAAATTCAATTGTGAAACTATCTGATCCAGGACTCTTTCTTTTTTTGTTTGTTTGTTTGGCTGGCAGTCTTTTTATCACTGCTTCAATTTCATTACTTGATTTTGGTCTGTTTAGGAGTTCTATTTTTTCTTCAGTGAGCCAAGAGAGGTCATGTGGTCCCTCAAATTTGTCCACTTTCTCCGTGTTTTCCAGCTTATGTGCATAGAGCTTTTAATAGTATTCAGAGATAATGTTTTACATTTCTGTGGTATCAGTTGTAATATCTCTTTTTTAATTTTTGATTGAGGTTATTGGGGTCTTTCTTTTCTGTTTTTGTTTAATCTAGCAAGAGGTCTGTAAATTTTATCTTTTAAAAGAACCAACTTTTTGTTTCATTAACTTCTGTGTAATTCTTTTGTGATCAATTTCATTTAGTTCTGTTTTGACCTCAGTTATTCCTTTTCTTCTGCTGGGTTTGGGATTGCTTTGTCTTATCATTCCTTAAGACAATTCATTAGATTGTTGATTTGCAATCTTTCTGTTGTTTCGATGTTGGGATTTAAGGCTATGAAGTTTCCTCCTAAGACTGGTTCCATGGCTTTTGTTGACTTGTGTCTGCTTTGTTATTTAGTTTAACACATTGTACAATTCCCATCTTAATTTTCTGTTCGAGTCAATAATCATTCAGCAGTAAGGTTATTTAATTTTCATAAATCTGTGTAGAATTGAGTGTTTCTGTTAAAATTGATTTCTAATTTTATTCTACTGTGGTCTAAGAAAATACATGACAAAATTTCTATTTTTTTGAAATTTTTGAGACATGTTTTATTCCCTAAGATGTGACCAGTCTTCGAGAACATTCCATGTGCTGATGACAATCATGCATATTCAGTAATTTTTTGAGTCGAATATACTGTACATGTCTGTTAGGCCAATTTGCTGGAGAATCTCATTTAAGTCCCATGTTTCCTTAATTATTTTCTGCTTGGAGGATCTGTCCAGTTCTGTCAGTGAGTGCTGAAGTTCATGGCATTTACACTGTTGCTCTTTACCACTTTATTTAGATTTAGAAGGGTTTGCTTTATACATCTGCATGCAGCTGTGCCCATTAAATAAATATTTAGAATTTTTGTGTCATCTTATTGAATTGTTTCCTTTACCACTATGTAATTACAATTTTTGTCTTTTTTTACTTTTGTTCACATCTGTTATCTTATATGAGAATGGCTTATAGCAGGTTTTTGTTTGTTTGTTTTTATTTTCATGGAATATTATTTTTCATTCTATCACCTTGAGAGTCTGAATTAGTCCTTGTTGATTAAATGCATTTCCTGGAGTTAGCAGATACTCAACTTCTTTTGGTTTTTTATGTCTTCTGAGAGGGGAATTCAGTCCAATTACATTTATTGTTAAGTGAACAGGTTTCCCTTCATTCTTCTGAGTAGAACTTCAATGCTTTGTTTTACCTCTACAGCCATTGTGGTACCTGGGCTCTGATCTTTAGAATTTAGAGATTTTATACTGATAAGTTCCTATTGTACTCATCACTGTATAATGAAGGTCTATCACCACTTCCATTCAACATAGTGCTGGAAATCTTAGCCAGAATAAGCAGGCAAGAGAAGAAAAAGGGTAACCAGATGGAGGTAGAAGAGTTCAAATTATCTCTCTTTCCTGATAATATGATCTTCTATCTATAACACCCCAATTATTCTGCCAAAAGACTCCTTGAATTGATAAAGTCAGCAGAATGTCTGATTACAAAATCAAGCACAAAAATCAGTAAGCTTTCTATACACTAACAATAGTCAAGCTGAGAATTAAATCAAAGATTCAATACCTTTCACAGTAGTCACACACACACAAAAAAATACCTAAGAAGAACTTTAACCAAGGAAGTAAAAGACCTTTATAGGGAGAACTACAAGTCCTATGGGAAGGAAATCCCACAGGGTATAAAACAGATGGGAAGATCAAGTTCATGGGTTGGCAGAATCAACAGTGTTAAATGTTTATACTACCCAAAGTAATCTACGGATTCAATGCAATCCCCATTAAAATGCCAATGTCATTTTTCACAGATCTAGAAAAATAATTCTATGCTTTGTATGGAGCCAGAAAAGAGACTGAATAGCCAAAGCAACCTTAAGCAAAATGGACAAATTGAGATGTATCACTTTCCCAGACATCAAGCTATATTATAAGGCTGTAATATACAAACAGTATGGCACTGGAACAAGAACATAGACCAATAGAACTATGAATATTAACCTTTATGCAAAGTTATGGAGATACCTTAAGGAACTAAAAGTAAACCCACCATTTCATCCAGCAATCCCTCTATTGGATCTTTATCCAAAGGAAAAAGATCATTTTCTCAAAAAGATACACACCCTCAAATATTTATTACAGCATACAGTTCACAACCACAAAGATGTGGAACCAACCCAAATTTTCATCAGTACATGAACGGATTAATAAAATATAGTATGTGTATACCATGGGGTAGTATTCCACCGTAAAAAAAAAAAAAAAAAAATCCATCAAAACAAAATGCCCATGGTGAACTAATACCTTCTGCAAAACCCGGATGGAACTGGAGAACATTCTTCTATGTGAAAAAATCACAAGGGGAAAAGAAACACTACTCACCATTAAACTGAAACTAATTAGTCAACAGTCATGTGAGGGTTCTTTCCAATCTCAACTTTATTGAGGGAAAGGTTTCTGAACATATTATTTTCCCTTGTCTATGAAGCCATTTGTACCCCTGGAAATCATCAAATTTTAAGTCTCATAGGATGAAAATTCGTAGAAGACAAAAGTGGCTTGAATGTTCTGCTGATACTTCTAAATTTCTGTCTTCAATTAGATGTTTATTTAATTACTCATTATTATATAGACTCATAAATAATTTTCAGAATATTTAAAAATATTTATCTATAATCTATTAAGTTTTCTATTAAGGAGAAATTGGTGCTACATATTACCCAAAAGAGAAAAGACATTTAAGATAGTATTCTTATGCAATAATTCTTAGATCACCTATTGCTCACTAGATATATATGTATTTCATCATCAATTTTTTTTAAATACATATTATATGCCAGGTACTGTTTTAGATATGCTGATTACATCATTGAAACAGAAAAAATATCTCTAAGCTCATGAAGTTTCCTTCTAATTTCCTTCTAATTCCCTTCCTTCCTTCCTTCTTTCCTTCCTTCCCTCCTTCCTTCCTTCCGTCCTCTCTCTCTGTCTCTTTCTCTCTTTCCCTCTTTCTCTCTTTTTCCACTGTAAAAAAAAAAAAAAACCCAAAATCCAACAAAACAAAATGCCCATGGTGAACTAATGAGAAAACGCCTTAACTATAGTAAGTACTACTTTAACTATTAAAAGAAATAACTTTCATACCTATCATTATTATTATTTTAAATTCTACTTGAATGTTATTGAATAATCACATGAAAGTTCCAAGTTGATCTCATTCACATTATAATTTACTGGTTAATTTAGCTGTTTGAATGTTTTGAGTTTTTAGGTCAGTGAAATAATTTGATGAAATAGTTGAGATATGATTCCTGTAAAAGTTAATATTTGCTTAAATCTAAGCTCTTCTCAGCAAACACCACATCTTTTTGTCCTGTCTCTTCCCTGTTGTTCTGCCAGAATACTTAATACAGAGCTATAATTAAATCTCCTAATTGTTTATGTAATTTTATTTTTTTCTACATCAATTTATATTTTTTAATAGTCCTTCCTCTATGTCTTGTTAGGATATTTTTTTCTTCCTTGACAACAACATTTTAAAATTGTTATTTGCTGTTGCTATTTGGTCAGGCCAGCACTTTCTATTTGTCCTTGTTTCTTTTTCACTACAATTGATTTTTAACCACCTAAAGATAAACTGTGACTTCCAACTGCTCTGTGGCTGGAGTTGTTGCAATTTCTTCTTTGAAATGGCTGAGTGAGCAGGAGATGACTCAAATCATGAGCAGGAAGCAAATGATTTCTTCCCTCATGAATCTTTGACTCAGCGTTTGGCAAATTGTAGAGATGTTGCAGTATTTCCAGTTGTCTTATACTTGTACTTTTCTTAGATTGCTTTAGCATTTATGATCAATCAGAACTTTGTGGAAGTACTCATTCTTTTTTTCTGAATTCATTGATAAGAAGTAAGTTAATAAATCTGATAACGTCTTTTGGGTGACTATTTAAAGATGGGATATGAAAGTAGAAGACTATTACTGAAGGTAATTTTAATTTTATCTTCTAATTTAAAGATTATCTGAGGATATATCATTCACAAAAACTTTTTTAAAGAATTATTTATTACAGAATTGAACACTGCTTCTCATTACTTAAAATACAAGGAAAACCATTTGGTCCAGTGTCAGGAAGCCTTAGATTTGTTCCAGCATTTAGGGTTAATTAGAACTATAAAGAGAGTTTCTGTTTTATTATTACATGAATGTGTAGTTTTAAACAACCAATTTATAGTATCTGAGCCTTATTTTGGTCACACATAGAATTAAAGATTTCTTCTAGAATCCCTTAGAATGTCCCTTGATTGACTAAAGATAGTAAAATTTTCTATCTTTTTCTGCAGTCCTGTGAACTTTATTACATGTATGGATATCTGTACCAATCACCATAATCAGGATATAGAACAATTTTACCAACCAAAACCAACTCTTCATTATAGTATTTTATAGTCACCTTCTATGCCCACCCCAATACCTGGCAATAAATGATCTGATCTCTACCCTGTAGTCCTGTCTTTGAGAAAATGTCATGTAAAACTGAGTCACATACATATAACCTTCCAGTCTTATTCACTTAGTGCAATTCCCTTGAGATTCATCCAAGGTGTATGAACTATAAGTTTGTTCTTTTTTTATTCTCTGAGTAGTATTCCTTTTTCTCGATGTACTTTTTATTTTTAATTTGTTCACCTGCTAAAGAGCATTTTAATTGTTCTAGTTTGAGGAAATTATGGATAGAAGTTTCATAAATATTCATGTACAGGTTTTTGCTAAAAATTAGTTTTCATTTTCTTAAGGTAGATCCCCAGGTGTGAGCCTTCTAGGTCATATCCTTTGTATATATTTAACTTTAAAAGAAATGTCTAAATCAATTCCTAGAGTGGCTGTATCACTTTGCAATAACCCCCAAAACATGACTGCCCCAGCTGCTTTTTACCTTCATTGGCTTTTGGTACTGGCTACATTTCTAAGGTTATCTACTCTAATATCCATGCACTGGCATTTCATCATAGGTTTAATTGCATTTTCTTAGTGGCTAATGACCATTCTGACAAATATTTGAATGTTATGTGCTATTCACTGTAATGAGTAAAAAGATCTCTTAGTGAAAATCATTTGTCTTTTTTCCCCAGTATAACCTTGACTAAGTCACCTTAGTTCCGAAATGTGGGCCTAAGAACTCTCATCTTATTCCTCTGATCAATTCTCAAATCTATGAGACTCTCAAATCTAACTCGGTGACATGTCAACTTTTCTTTGAAATTCTTGTTTCACCTTTCCAGATGTCAAACTGTCATCTCTGTTTGAATGTTTCAGGAGCTACTCAATTCAACTTTTCCTATATTAAAACCTCCTGTTCATGGGTGGCACCTGTGGCTCAGTCGGTAAGGCGCCGGCCCCGTATACTGAGAGTGGCGGGTTCAAACCCGGCCCCGCCAAACTACAACCAAAAAATAGCCGGGCGTTGTGGCAGGCGCCTGTAGTCCCAGCTACTTGGGAGGCTGAGGCAAGAGAATCGCTTAAGCCCAGGAGTTGGAGGTTGCTGTGAGCTGTGTGAGGCCACAGCACTCTACCAAGGGCCATAAAGTGAGACTCTGTCTCTACAAAAAAAAAAAAAAAAATCCTAAAACCTCCTGTTCATTTGAATCATTGTATTACCTATCCTATCTTTTTCTTCCAACATTCCCAAAGTCTCAAATCCTCAGCCAACCTCTACTCTGTTATTTTCCTCACTATATTCCATGAATTTCCAAGTATAATTGATTTACCATGGGCAATGTCTCCATTGACCATCTCTTCTACCACCACTAACACACTGGGCTCAAGATGATTTAAATAAAAGAACAAAACTAAGTTATGATAGGAGTTTATTTTTTAAATGCCAGATTTCTTTTGATACTCAGAATAAAGATCTGTGGATACTTAAAGAATATTGATTGTACTATGCACAGAGATTCATTTCAGAAAATGCAGAAACCCAATGTTCATGGGAGTAATGGGATAAGCAGAGTTTGTCTGGAAGAAATGCCTAGATCATTAATTTATGTAGGATATCCAAAAAAAGATATTTATATGAAAGATAAATATCTGAGTTAGAGTTAAATTATCAGCCAAGAAGGAGAATATAGGATTATTAGACCTACTGAGTGGACACCTTGAACACTTCATGTAATTATGAAGTTTTTGGATGATGTGTTTTTATCTAATTAAGTCTAGGCTACACAAAAATTTTCTGTCTAGCCTATTTTAATGTTATCTAAAGTAAAAATAAATGTGGTAGCTTCATTACTAATATGCAAGCCAGTATGTAACATTGGACTAGAAACAGTTTACTGAAAAGGTGAAGTTACATTACCAATTAAAATATGTACATTTACTTAAGCCTAAAAAATCTGTTTGCAAGCAACTTTTTCAGCAAGCATTATCTCATGTTAATCTGAGTGTAGGATACTATGCTAATTGTTGATGATATATAAAGTGAACTTTGACTATCAAGAGTTTAAAATAACTGCTAGTCTAATAAGCAGGTAAACTTTATAGGGCTTAACCCATTAAATATTAAAGAGGGTTTTGTAACTCAGAATAGTAAGGAAAGGAAAGCTTTTGGAAAAGAAGACAATTAATTTTGTTTTGGAAAAATGATAATAATAGAGAAAGAAAATAGAAATGGCAGTCTAGGTAGAGAATAAAGAGTAAAGTTAGAGAGACTTCAGAGAGCATTTCAGATTTTCTTTACAACGTGTATTATTAGAAGTCTGCATAGATACAATGTCTTCTCTCTTTTTTGCCTATCAACTAATCCATTTCTTGGCCAACCTAAGAAATAATTGGATATGGCAAATCACTATTTTTCTCTGGTCAACAATTTGTTCTATGCAGACTAGGACTGTGAACAACAGTTACTCATTGTATAGGAGGAAGATTTATCGTGCGCAATACAAATAGCAACTGTAAGTATCTGGGAAAATGGAAAGATAATGCCTCACATGATGGTTGAATCTGAAATAAACTCTGAAGTGAGAAGTATACGGAACAGAAGAACAGAAGCACAAATAGAGAAATGAGCAGCATATTTAAGTGTTTGAACATGACAATGTAACCTTTGCATCACCTTGAGAAGTTATGTGACTAGCTTAATATTTAGAGGAAGGAAGAAGGATCACACGTATGATGCCAAGAATGTGTGATGTAGCACAGAACATTTGAAAAACAAATAAAATTATTTATTATAACTGAGTCTCTGAGCGTCTATACTATGAGTGGTGGCGGAAGCTATAGCAGAAAGCAAAGACCATTTGGTGAAGCCTCTATGTAGGTTATACTAATGAATTTACATCCACTAACAATTTTCAGGGAAAGAGCTTTCTGAACATTGCGAGCCACATTCACTGTTAATATTATACGTATTTCTTTGTAGGTAACATCATTCAATTACATTGGCTGCTAGAATCTGCTAGAATGAATTTGATCAATGTTCTTTTATTTTTTATTTTATTTTATTTTTTAGGGACAGAGTCTCACTTTGTCACCCTCAGTAGAGTGCTGTGATGTCACAGCTCACAGCAACCTCCAGTTCTTGGGCTTAGGTGGTTCTCTTGCCTCAGCCTCCCAAGTAGCTGGGACTACAGGCTCCCATCACAATGACTGGGTATTTTTTTTTTTTATTGTTGTTCCAGTTTGGTCGGGGCTGGGTTTGAACCCTCCACCCTCAGTATATGGGGCTGGCACCCTACTAAGTGAGCCACAGGCACTGCCCTGATCAATGTTCTTTTTTATGATCTGTACTCATAGAAGAAATTCCTATAAATGTATTTACTCTGTTTTCTTTTTAAAGATTATATTAGGCCAGGCATGGTGGCTCGTGTCTGTAATCCTAGCAGGCTGGGAGGCAGAGGCAGGAGGATTGTTTGAAGTCAGGAGTTCAAAACCTGAGCAATGTGAGACCCCATGTCTACTAAACTTAGAAAAATTAGCCAGACATGGTGATGGTAGCTGTATTCCCACCTACTTAGGAGGCTGAGGCAGGAGGATAGCTTTATTCCAGGAGTTTGAGGTTGCTGTGTGCTAGGATTAGGCCATTGCACTCTAGGCCACACAACAGAGTAAGACTCTGTCTCAAAAGAAAAAAAAAATTATGTTGATAATAACATACATTTGAATAATACAGATTTCTAATTTATAATCTTATAAAAAACATTTATGATAATATTCAGAAGAAAGTTGATAGAATTCTTTAATCTCATTTTAGAGAGGTAAAAAGTGCAATATATTTTAGGTCACATGCTCATTATCACCAAGGTAGTAAGTGATACCATTAAATTCAAATTTTGCCCCATGGATAGTTTTTATAAGAGCCTACCATATTCACCGTATTTTAAAAGTACTGTAGAACTTATATTTCAATGATTTTACATGTTAAACAGAGAATCGGGATTCATTTCTACCAAAGTGAAAGATTAAATAATCTGATGAAATCATCAAATCTAATTTTTATAAAGATTTTATTTGACTGCGAATTTTTTGAGCTTTATTTCTTGGCTATATTTTTATTAAAAGGGATAGAAATAGAAGTTTCTATTCCATGTTTACCGCAAAATAATTGTAGTGCTTAAAAATTCTTGCACATGAAATATACTTTCTCATTTGTGTTTATACATGTGTATGTGTATACATATGTATATATACACATAGATACATAGATATATATATAATTTTGTGCTCTCTGAAACTCAAATAATTTCTTTGGATATTCAGAAGTCCTTGTATTACACAAACATAGAAAATGTGCATATGCATATTGCTATTTCTTTGTGAGAGTTGTGTCTTTTTTAAAAAAAAATCAATTCCATCATTCCTATTGCTTTTGCATTGCCTTTGACAATGACTTTATTGGTTTTAGTGTGGAACATTTCTTTCTCTCAGCTTGATTTTGACATGCATATTTAAAATATAGTTTGTTTTTAATGCTATATCTTTTTGCTACTGTTCATTGCTACTTTAGAACTTTAATTGCTGTTTGTATAGAATTGTATTTATCTGTTCTTCCAAAGAATGTACATGGAATGAGCATCTGAAAAATCTACCTGTACAGTGTGCTTACAGTGTGGGTTCATGGGCTTTCATTATCAAAGGATTTTTACCAGAATGTGTCTACAGCATCCAATTTAGAGAACTACTTCACGCCTGCCATTTCTCTGATTTTTCTGTTTAAGTTGGCAGATGAGAACATTCTCTTTGGATATTTTCATTCAGCAACTTTGGACGCAGGCAGATCTCAAATTACCATCTGTTTTATCAATTACCGCTGAGAGAACTGAGGCAACAATCCTCGCAAATGACATATAATACCATTTTATTATTACTCAATTAAATGTATATTTCAGACCAGACAAAGCTTTATAATATTAATATTTTTTAATTGTTTATATCAGTGACCTCATATAGCCTATTTATTTTGAGGAGTAATAAATTGTAAGTAATCCAATATCATCAACTAGGCAATACATAATAATATAAAATGTATTTAAATATATATTTCAGAGTATACCACATTAGTCAATCCATGACAATAGTCTAGCTTTGTTGAAAAGGCAAAATTTTAATAATATGACATATTGAATGAAATAGAATATAATAAGCAATAGTTTACAGAAGTAGATTGATGAATGTCAATGCTAAACACATCACAATTTTTTATAATACAAGTGCCCAGTATTTATGTTGGTAGGTGAGTAGTTAATTATTTTAAACTAAGCAGCCATGAAATGATTATGAATCTAGGCAACATTATATGCAAATATATATTTGAAGTAGCAGGATGGTTCATATCAACAAAGAGGAAGGTGAGGGAAATGGAACTAAGTTTATCAATAATAGATTTGAAAAGAAGGGAAAATAAATACATGCTTTCTAAAGTTAATAAAAATTTCAGTAATAAATGTGTAAATCACTTTTAAAACTATTATACTCTATAGTATCAATTCAACTGACAGTACATAAAAGAATAAACCAGATCTATAAAGTAATTGGTATGAGCATTCTTACCACCATAATTGGCTCACAGTCAAGAATTATATGAATTTTCTTCTTTCCTCTTTCCAAGTCATATTCCCTGTTTTTACTATAATTTTTGATATTTAAAAAAGTAAGTGAGATGACATAGACATCAAATTTCAAAGTCACCATGTCCCCGGAGCTCTCAAGTACTTTAAATTGTGTAACATGTTACAATAAATCTAAGCCCAAATCAAGGATGTAAAGTTAAATGTAAAATTTTGATTAATTTGGTAAGTTGCTTAACATAATCATTATGTATAGATTAGAAATAAAAAGTAAAATACATAGAAAAAAATTAAGAAACAAAATGCAATGAATTTGCAATAATTTAAATTACCCTGCCTAAACCCCTTCCGGGGTTGAATTTCTCCATCATAACTGTGGACTGAGGCAGAACTCAGGAGTGTTTGGATTAGAAAATTCACACTTGTCAGACCTTTTCCAGAGCTGCCCACTTGGTTTCTTCTATGGAGAGTGGTGCCCTTCCTCCTCTCCACCAACCAAACAATAGAACTCTAAGAAGCTGGGTTCAGTTTCCCTCAAGCCTCTGGGGACAATCCTGCTTCCCCTATTCAGAGTAGGGACTTGGACTCTGTGGGTCAAGAACGGGAAGCCTGTTGCCATATCCCAGGAATCAAGTATGTCCTTCAGGGGCATGGAGGTGTTATTTGTGAACTGATCTCAAATGGTGAGAAAATCCATATAATGTGGACAGAACTGAGAAGAGAGTGTGGAGAATATTTGTGATGTAGCACACACACGGACACCTCTTCCATCTTGGAAACAGCAGCCATAATTTCTGCCCTGCCCAGGGAGGCTCACAGGCTGGTCTTGCTGTATTGTCTCAAGACAGTTATTTTCTCATTGTTCTGGCTAATTTGGCCAGCTTCCAAGGGCCAGAAGCCACAAAGAGATCCACTCAGTCACAGAAGAGGAGAGAGACTCAACTCCCCTTCTATTTGCTAGACTATATATCTTGTCTGTCCCTCTTCTAGGAGCATGTTCTTAAGCATAGCAGGGGCTTTTCCACACTGCAGGCATCCACCAGTGGTGTGGAAACTGACCTTTGACCCTCATTGAAATGGCTCTTGTGCCAACCTCTGGTGAGCCTGGACAAACTTTCTCAACCCAACCTTGCCTGGCTTTGTGCTCTTATCAGCCCTGGTGATAGAAGACCATAAAGATGGGCCCCTTGGTGTTACAGGACCATGCCAGCAACCAATATGTCTGACGGATTCTTCTAACAGACTAAAGCCAGAAACAGATCCCAAGAAACACATCTATCATCTCCTGTCAGCACCACTCAGAGGGAGGTCAACTTGTACAGCATATTTCATCATTTACCAGTTTAGGTGTACAGGGCTTAGCTGACCATAATCAATAACAAGATTGAATCAAAAGTAAAAAGTCTTCTATCAAAGAAAAGCTGAGGATTGGATGGCATCACTGCTGAATTCTTCAAACTTCTAGCGCTTCAGAAATATATATTGTAATCAAGAGTGGTTTATCTAAGGATGTAAAGATTGCTCAACATATGCAAATCAACAAATATGATACAACACCTCAACAGAATTAAGGACAAAACCATATTATCGTCTTAATAAATGCAAAAAAAAGTATTTGATAAAATGTGGTATGACTTTATGAAAAACGAACTCTTAACAAATTAGATATAGAAAAGATACAAGAAAGGCCATGTGACCAACTTACAGCTAACATCATACGTAGTAGTGAAAAGGTGAAAGGTTTTTTTCTAAGTAGAAGACAAGACTGCCCCATTGTATCTCTTTTATTCAATGTAGTACTGAAATTCTGAACTGGAATGATTAGGCAGGAAAAATACGTGAAAGAAATCTAAATTGGAAAGGACAAATTCAAATAGTCACTGTTTGCACATGGTATAAACTTCTACATAGAAAACCATAAAGACTTCACCAGAAAAACTGTTAGGACTGATAAAGGAATTCACTAAAGTTGCAGTATACAAAATTCTCACATAAAATAAGTAGAATTTCTATACACCAATAACAAGTAGCTGGGGGGAAAAAAAAAAAGGAAGCGGTCCCATTTATAATAACTATTTAAAAAGTCTAGCAACAAATTTAATCACGGAGGTGAAACAGTCTACAATGAAAACTATAGAACATTGATGAAATAAATTGAAGGGGACACACAAAAATATGTGAATATATATTCCAATTACTCACCAAATACAATAATCAACTCAAAATGAATTAAAGTGGATTAAAGACTTAAACATAAGACCCAAGGCTATAAATCACTACAAGAAAACAGGGGAAATACTTAAGGACATTGGTCCCAACAAAGATTTTTATGGATAAGATGAGAAAAGCAGAAATAGACGAACAGAATTACATCAAACTAGAAAGCTTTTGCCAAAGAAAACAATCAACAGAGTGAAGAGATAACCTGCAGAAAGGGAGAAAATATTTGCAAACTATTTATTTAACAAAGGATTAATATCCAGAATATATGAGAAACTCAATAGTAAAAAAAAACAAAAGAAATACACACAAAAAGATTAAAAATGGATGATTGATGTGAATAAACACTGTCAAGGTAAGACATGAAAATGGCTAGCAGATGTACTTTGTAAGTTCAACATAACTAATAGTCATGAAAATTCAAATCAAAACCACAATGTAATATCATCTCACCCTTGTTAGAATGACAATTATTAAAAAAAGAAATTCTTAGGGCGGCGCCTGTGGCTTAGTGAGTAGGACGCCGGCCCCATATACCAAAGGTGGCAGGTTCAAACCCAGCCCTGGCCAAAAACTGCAAAAAAAAAAAAAAAAAAAGAAATTCTTGGCAAGGATGCAGAGAATAGGAAACTCTTATACATTGTTGATGGGAATGTAAATTTGTATAGCCATTATGGAAAATGTAGAGGTTTCTCAAAAAAACTACTCAATTTTGATATGAGGACAATTAATGACAATTAAGGTCATGGGAGGGGAAGGAAAAGCAGAGAGAGGGAAAAGGAAGAAGGGTGGGGCCTTGGTGTGTGCCACACCTTCTGGGGGCAAGACATGATTGCAAGAGGGACTTTACCTAACAAATGCAATCAGTGTAACCTGGCTTATTGTACCCTCAATGAATCCCTAACAAAAAAAAAAAAAAAAAAAAAGAAAAAGAAAATATAACTACTCTTATTTTTTTTTTTTGTAGAGACAGAGTCTCACTGTACCGCCCTCGGGTAGAGTGCCGTGGCGTCACACGGCTCACAGCAACCTCTAACTCTTGGGCTTACACGATTCTCTTGCCTCAGCCTCCTGAGTAGCTGGGACTACAGGCGCCCGCCACAACGCCCGGCTATTTTTTTGTTGCAGTTTGGCCGGGGCCGGGTTTGAACCCGCCACCCTCGGCATATGGGGCCGGCGCCCTACTCACTGAGCCACAGGCGCCGCCCTATAACTACTCTTATGATCTAGAAATTCTACTACTGAGTATATATCCAAATAATTTGAAATCTGTGTGTCAAAGAGTTACCTTCACTCCCATGTTTATTGCATCTCTATTCACATGAGCAGAGCTATGAAATCAATTTCAGTGTTCATTAATTTATGAATGGATAAAAAAGTGGCAAATATGCACAATAGAATAGTATTTGGCCATAAAAAAGAATGAAATCTTGTCATTTGTGGCAACATAACCCTGGGGGTCATTATGTTAGGTGGAATAAGCCATGCCCAGAAAAATGAATAATGTATCTTCTAACTTATATGAGGAAGCTAATCATTTTTTCTCATATAAGTAGAAAGAGGAATTGTGTGACTTGTAGAGGCTGAAAAACGTAAGAGTGAAGGGATGGGGAAATATTGGTTAACAAATACAAAATTGGGAGGCGGAACAAGATGGCAGCCGAGTAACAGCTTCCTTGCATCTGGGCACCGGGAGTCTGGGGAGATAGGACTCCAGGCATCTCTGGCTGGTGGGAACTGCCTATCATCACTCCTATGAGGATACAGGGAGTCAGCGAGAGACTTCTGGACCCCAAGAGGAGGACTAAAACAGTGGAAAACCGGCAAGTGGTCGCGTGTGTTCAATCTGTCTAAACCCGCCCACAACTTCCACAGGCACAAGAACTTAAAGAGCAAGAGGAAGTGAAAGGAAAATTAGGGCAAGGAAACAGATAAAAGAAATCACCCATGAGGAAGAATCAGCAGAAAACTCCAGGCAACATGAAGAACCAGTCCAGAACAACCCCGCCAAGGGACCATGAGGTAGCTACTGCAGAGGATTCCACCTATACAGAAATGTTAGGAATGACAGAAAGGGAATTTAGAATACACATAATGAAAACAATGAAAGAAATGATGGAAACAATGAAGGAAACTGATAATAAAGTGGAAAATAACCAAAAGGAAATCCAAAAACAGAATCAAATCAGAGATGAACGATATGAAGAATATAAAAAGGATATAGCAGAGCTGAAGGAAATGAAACAGTCAATCAGGGAACTTAAAGATGCAATGGAAAGTATCAGCAACAGGTTAGACCATGCAGAAGAAAGAATTTCAGAGGTAGAAGACAAAGTTTTTGAGATAACTCAGATAGTAAAAGAGGCAGAAAAGAAGAGAGAGAAAGCAGAACGTTCACTGTCAGAATTATGGGACTTTATGAAGCGTTCTAACATACGAGTTATAGGAATTCTAGAAGGGGAAGAAGAATGCCCCAGAGGAATGGAAGCCATACTAGAGAATATTACAAAAGAAAATTTCCCAAACATCACCAAAGATTCTGACACACTGCTTTCAGAGGGATATCAGACCCCAGGTCGCCTCAACTCTAACCGAGCTTCTCCAAGACACATTGTGATGAACCTGTCCAAAGTCAAGACAAAAGAAAAGATTCTGCAAGCTGCCAGGAGTAAGCACCAGTTGACCTACAGGGGCAAATCCATCAGAGTGACCGCAGACTTCTCTAATGAAACTTTCCAAGCAAGAAGACAATGGTCATCTACCTTTAATCTACTTAAACAGAACAATTTTCAGCCCAGAATTCTGTACGCTGCTAAGCTAAGCTTCAAAATTGATGGAGAAATCAAATCATTTACGGATATACAAACATTGAGGAAATTCGCCACAACAAGACCAGCTCTACAGGAAATACTTCAACCTGTTCTGCACACTGACCACCACAATGGATCAGCAGCAAAGTAAGAACTCTGAAATCAAAGGACAGAACCTAACCTCCACACTGATCCAAAAGATAAAACTAAGCAATGGACTCTCACAAAATAAGACGAATAGAATACTACCACACTTATCAATTATCTCCATAAATGTTAATGGCTTGAATTCCCCACTGAAGAGACATAGATTGGCTGACTGGATTAAAAAACACAAGCCATCCATTTGCTGTCTGCAAGAAACACACCTGGCTTCAAAAGACAAATTAAAGCTCCGAGTCAAGGGTTGGAAGACAATTTTTCAGGCAAATGGCATTCAGAAGAAAAGAGGAGTTGCAATCTTATTTTCAGATTCATGTGGATTTAAAGCAACTAAAGTCAAAAAAGACAAAGATGGTCACTTTATATTGGTCAAGGGAAAACTACAACAAGAAGACATTTCAATTCTAAATATTTATGCACCCAATTTAAATGCTCCCAGATTCTTGAAACAGACCTTACTCAGTCTGAGCAATATGATATCTGATAATACCATCATAACAGGGGACTTTAAGACACCTCTTACAGAGCTGGACAGATCCTCTAAACAGAAATTAAACAAAGATATAAGAGATTTAAATGAGACCCTAGAACAACTATGCTTGATAGACACATATAGAACACTGCACCCCAAAGATAAAGAATATACATTCTTCTCATCACCCCATGGAACATTCTCCAAAATTGATCATGTCCTGGGACACAAAACAAATATCAACAGAATCAAAAGAATTGAAATTTTACCGTGTATCTTTTCAGACCATAAGGCACTAAAGGTGGAACTCAACTCTAACAAAAATGCTCGACCCCACCCAAAGGCATGGAAATAAACAATCTTCTGTTGAATAACAGATGGGTGCAGGAAGAAATAAAACAGGAAATCATTAACTTCCTTGAGCATAACAACAATGAAGACACAAGCTACCAAAACCTGTGGGATACTGCAAAAGCAGTTTTGAGAGGAAAATTCATCGCTTTAGATGCCTACATTCGAAAAACAGAAAGAGAGCACATCAACAATCTCACAAGAGATCTTATGGAATTGGAAAAAGAAGAACAATCTAAGCCTAAACTCAGTAGAAGAAAAGAAATCTCCAAAATCAAATCAGAGATCAATGAAATTGAAAACAAAAGAATCATTCAGAAAATTAATGAAACAAGGAGTTGGTTTTTTGAAAAAATAAATAAAATAGATAAACCATTGGCCAGACTAACAAGAAATAGAAAAGTAAAATCTCTAGTAACCTCAATCAGAAACGATAAAGGGGAAATACCAACTGATCCCACAGAGATACAAGAGATCATCTCTGAATACTACCAGAAACTCTATGCCCAGAAATTTGACAATGTGAAAGAAATGGATCAATATTTGGAATCACACCCTCTCCCTAGACTCAGCCAGGAAGAAACAGAGCTCCTGAACAGACCAATTTCAAGCACTGAGATCAAAGAAACAATAAAAAAGCTTCCAACTAAAAAATGCCCTGGTCCAGATGGCTTCACTCCAGAATTCTATCAAACCTTCAAGGAAGAGCATATTCCTGTACTGCAGAAATTATTCCAAAAAACTGAGGAAGAAGGAATCTTCCCCAACACATTCTATGAAGCAAACATCACCCTGATACCAAAACCAGGAAAAGACCCAAACAAAAAGGAGAATTTCAGACCAATCTCACTCATGACTATAGATGGAAAAATTCTCAACAAAATCCTAGCCAAGAGATTACAGCTTATCATCAAAAAAGTCATTCATCATGATCAAGTAGGCTTCATCCCAGGGATGCAAGGCTGGTTTAACATACGCAAGTCCATAAACGTTATCCACCATATTAACAGAGGCAAAAATAAAGATCACATGATCCTCTCAATAGATCCAGAAAAAGCATTTGATAAAATCCAGCATCCTTTTCTAATTAGAACACTGAAGAGTATAGGCATAGGTGGCACATTTCTAAAACTGATTGAAGCTATCTATGACAAACCCACAGCCAATATTTTACTGAATGGAGTAAAACTCAAAGCTTTTCCTCTTAGAACTGGAACCAGACAAGGTTGTCCTCTGTCACCTTTACTATTCAACATAGTGCTGGAAGTTCTAGCCAATACAATTAGGCAAGACAAGGAAATAAAGGGAATCCAAATGGGAGCAGAGGAGGTCAAAATCTCCCTCTTTGCTGATGACATGATCTTATACTTAGAGAACCCCAAAGACTCAACCACAAGACTCCTAGAAGTCATCAAAAAATACAGTAATGTTTCAGGATATAAAATCAATGTCCACAAGTCAGTAGCCTTTGTATATAACAATAACAGTCAAGATGAGAAGCTAATTAAGGACACAACTCCCTTCACCATAGTTTCAAAGAAAATGAAATACCTAGGAATATACCTAATGAAGGAGGTGAAGGACCTCTATAAAGAAAACTATGAAATCCTCAGAAAGGAAATAGCAGAGGATATTAACAAATGGAAGAACATACCATGCTCATGGATGGGAAGAATCAACATTGTTAAAATGTCTATACTTCCCAAAGCAATCTACCTATTCAATGCCATTCCTATCAAAGTACCTACATCGTACTTTCAGGATTTGGAAAAAATGATTCTGCGTTTTGTATGGAACCGGAAAAAACCCCGTATAGCTAAGGCAGTTCTTAGTAACAAAAATGAAGCTGGGGGCATCAGCATACCAGATTTTAGTCTGTACTACAAAGCCATAATGCTCAAGATAGCATGGTACTGGCACAAAAACAGAGACATAGACACTTGGAATGGAATTGAACACCAAGAAATGAAACTAACATCTTACAACCACCTAATCTTCGATAAACCAAATAAGAACTTACCTTGGCGGAAAGACTCCCTATTCAATAAATGGTGTTGGGAGAACTGGAGGTCTACATGTAAAAGACTGAAACTGGACCCACACCTTTCCCCACTCACAAAAATTGACTCAAGATGGATAAAGGACTTAAATTTAAGGCATGAAACAATAAAAATCCTCAAAGAAAGCACAGGAAAAACACTGGAAGATATTGGCCTGGGGGAAGACTTCATGAAGAAGACTGCCATGGCAATTGCAACAACAGCAAAAATAAACAAATGGGACCTCATTAAACTGAAAAGCTTCTGTACAGCTAAGGAGACAATAACCAAAGCAAAGAGACAACCCACACAATGGGAAAGGATATTTGCATATTTTCAATCAGACAAAAGCTTGATAACCAGGATCTATAGAGAACTCAAATTAATCCACATGAAAAAAGCCAACAATCCCTTATATCAATGGGCAAGAGACATGAATAGAACTTTCTCTAAAGACGACAGACGAATGGCTAACAAACACATGAAAAAATGTTCATCATCTCTATATATTAGAGAAATGCAAATGAAAACATCCCTGAGATATCATCTAACCCCAGTGAGAATGGCCCACATCACAAAATCTCAAAACTGCAGATGCTGGTGTGGATGTGGAGAGAAGGGAACACTTTTACACTGCTGGTGGGACTGCAAACTAGTACAACCTTTCTGGAAGGAAGTATGGAGAAACCTCAAAGCACTCAACCTAGACCTCCCATTCGATCCTGCAATCCCATTACTGGGCATCTACCCAGAAGGAAAAAAATCCTTTTATCATTAGGACACTTGTACTAGACTGTTTATTGCAGCTCAATTTTCAATCGCCAAAATGTGGAAACAGCCTAAATGCCCCCCAACCCAGGAATGGATTAACAAGCTGTGGTATATGTATACCATGGAATACTATTCAGCCATTAAAAAAAATGGAGACTTTACATCCTTTGTATTAACCTGGATGGAAGTGGAAGACATTATTCTTAGTAAAGCATCACAAGAATGGAGAAGCATGAATCCTATGTACTCAATCTTGATATGAGGACAATTAATGACAATTAAGGTTATGGGGGGGAAGCAGAAAGAGGGATGGAGGGAGGGGGGTGGGTCCTTGGTGTGTGTCACACTTTATGGGGGCAAGACATGATTACAAGAGGGACTTTACCTAACAACTGCAATCAGTGTAACTGGCTTATTGTACCCTCAGTGAATCCCCAACAATAAAAAAAAAGAAAAAAACAAATACAAAATTACAGCTAGATAGGAGACATAAATGTTAATGTTTTATAGCATTGTAGGGTGGCAACAGTTAACATTAACTTATTACATTATTTAAAGTAGGTACAAAAGATGATTTTGAATGTTTCCACCACAAAAATGATAAATGTTTGAGAAAACATGTGAATTATCCTGATTTAATCATTATATCTTGCATATTTGTATCAAAATATTGCTCTGTATCCAATAAAGGTGTACAATTACAGAACCTCCATTGACTACCTCCTTAAGTCGATCGAAGTTTCATAGACTGGACATGCACCACATATACATATCAGTATAGTAGGACTAACAATGTTTTTGTAGGGCTGACATATCCAAAGAGAAACTTAGAAAGTTATAATCTAAATAGGCGATTAAATTTTCAACTTCAATAAGAATATCTTAAGGGATGAAAGGGGCTTAAAATAATGGAGACAATAATAAAACAAGAAGAAATAAATTGGACAACAGGATTAAAACAAACAAAGGGCAAAAAACAGACCTAGAAAAATTCTCTGAGCTCCTGTGCAACTTGGACACCAAACAGAATAAGTAGCTGGTAAGAACACTGTATAGGGATGTGAAAGGAAATATCCTAGATGTGTCTTTTCTTTCTTTAAAAAAAATTATTATAGAGATTATTACTTGTTGGAGAGTAATAGGTTTCCACAAAGTCTGCTTGTAAAAATTTTCACATGATTTATATTTTCATAGAAATTCACTCAGATTTTAATAATACAAGTGTCCATGTTTTCAAATAAAACAATCTGCAAGTTTGACTATGACAGTTTGTTTGTTTGTTTTAAGAGGGGATAAATTAAACATTGCACACTAACATTTAGCACACAATAGTCTTCCTTTCACAATTTTATAATCATTACTATTTTCTCAGCCCTGGCCGGTGTCTCCTTCGCTGAGTAAAGACCCTTGAATTCCTTAACAACTTTCCATTGGCATAACTTTTTAAACTACATGTCCTTATATCTCCTGCATTTTCTAGTTGTGAGATTTCTTTTCTCCCTTTGCTTCTGAATTGTACTCGCATTACTTGTTACCTCAATGCTATATATCCCTGTGTGTGTGTAAGTGAGTGTGTGGGAGTGAGTGTGTGTATTTGCAATAAGTATTTCTATATCTTATTTTCCTTTCTCTAAACTGATTTATGGAGGCCATTGTTTCTTTCTGATAAAGAATCTTGACATTGATGACTCCTTATATATGTGTGTGTGTGTGTGTGTGTGTGTGTGTGTGTCCTTGTTACTATGTCCAATTTCTTGGAAAGGGTTAATTAGATGATAAAAACAGTGACCTAGGTCTTTGGACATAGGTGTCCAAAGTGGTGATGGTGTTTTGACTAAATTACAGTATATCAGATAATATAATAGCTGAGATTTTTATTTTGTATTGTTTATGAAAGACAAGAAATTCTTAGGAATAGTCATAATAGATTTAGCAAAGGATGACAGAGGTGAAGCATGAAGTCATTTTCTGTACAAAATACTGCATTATAAACTCTTACTAAATGAGAAGTTAAACTATATAATCACATATATATTGATGTGTTTGATGACTATGTCTTGCTTGTATTAAATTTAGTCTAGTCTATATTTGGGGAAGATTTTTGTCCTTCTGTACACTTGCTATAAAGAGAAACATGAAAAATGATGCAGGACTATGACAGAAAGGTAACAACTTTACAAAGAGGGATGAATCATTACACATTCAACAATGGATCTCATCAAAATTGTTCTTAGCATCACATACTTTACATTCAATGGTCAATCTATGAACAAACTAGTGACTGAGCTATGGGTTCCCCATCTCATTTATCACAACAAAACTGTATCTTTCTCATTTCAAGAAAATTACAGAAAATAAAACTGCAATAAAACCAAAAAGCTGGAAAGAGAGATGACACCCATGACAACATTTAAAAAAGGATACTGAAGATGTGCAGCCATCCACTCAACCTACAATTAATGCAGCACAAGATCGATGTCTGAATCTTCCTGGTACAATATCTGACTGAACCTAAGACAGAACCCAATGGGAATGCAACAGAGTCATGAAGAAATGCACATAGGAATAGATTATATGATTAATTTTAACATATATATGAAATAAGTTAATTTACATATTTTCTTATGGCTCAACCTTAAATTCAGTAGAAATATATAAATATGTAATTTCTGTTCATTTGAACTATGGTTGAAATGAAACCATGATTTTGCTCTGAGCTAATACAATGCCGTTTGCCCAACGTACTTACTCTTGGCTATAATCCCTTCTTATCTGGGAGATTTCTATTAGCAAGACTTGTTCTGAAGTACCTACTGGATCTAAAAACTTCAGATTATATGTTTTGTGTCTATATGAATAGAGGGGAAACAAGAAAGGTGAAAACATGGTAAAAGGGAGGTATATAATTCAACACAAGTTTTAATCATATCAAATGTTTTAGCAATTCCCTAAAAATTAACCTATCTATATTCTGTGCAATACTATAGGTCAAGTGGTCTTCAAAATGAAGATATTTACATTCCAGAGAACATGAGAAGAAAGCTTTTCAGTGTTTGCATTTTATATTATACTTTTTCAATTTATATTTTCATAAAATTATTTTAAAACTGCTAAAAATATAAATTTATAATTAATACTAATACTATACACATATGTGTGTGTGCATATATACAGAGAGAGAGTATGTGTCAGAGACAGAGAGACAGACACACTGGATTATTTTTTAGTTGGGAGATTTTTGCCAGACTTACTAATTGGCTTTTATCTGACACTGCTCACAACAGGCATACTGAAATGTTTCTTTTCAGGAAATTCTTCATGGTTAACCAAAAGTTTTAGAACAATGGATATGAGGTCTCAACTCAATGGATAGGTGCTTATCTCTGATAAGGATGTAATGACCTGATTTGATTCTTTTTTGGTGATTTCTGACAACCTACCTTACCACAGGCATAAATTCTAACCTAAGCAATTAAAATCATGTATATTTCCTATAAGAAATATTAAGATGAGTTCTTAAGAAATACCACATATACTCACTAATAATTTTGAGGTAAATGATGGGCACACACACATGGACAGGAAGAGATTTAAAGGACATTGGAAACCAAGAAGGGGGATGGTGTAAGGGCATGTGGTGTAAAAACTTATCTTCTGGGTACAATGAACCCTACTACCGTGTGAAGCACACACACAAAAAAACCCACTTAAGCAATATACAAGGTATCCACATAACAAAAAACATTTGCACCCCCTTAATATTTTGAAATAAAAAATGAAACGTAAAATGAAAACTTATAGGAAATCACTAGAATCCCGTTTCCTCGAAAATAAGACATCCTCCGAAAATAAGACCTACTTACAGGAAAGACAAGATGTCCCCTGAAAATAAGACCTACCGCATCTTTGGGAGCACACCTTAAAATAAGACACTTTCTTATTTTCGGGGAAACAGGGTAGTAGAAAGAATACAGAGGAAAGGAGAAAAGTTAAGAGTAACATCTACCAATAAAATATCTTTTTTTTTTTCATTTTCGTTTCTTGGAAATGTGAAAGGTGTCCTTGTAAATATACTGTAATGTGAAGTCAATGTCTGTGTTTTAATGGCCTTTTATAAATCAGTGTTCACATTTTAGAATTTTCCAAACCAGCCCCTTGGAGTGATTCTCGAGGACTGAGGATCATGTTCTCCTGAAGGAACTTGTCTGAATTACCTCTGAGATCTTCATCGGGTATCTCCAATATCATTCTTCACCATAGCTTTAAAATGTTGTTCCCAGTGATCCATTTTTATGGACAGCGTGCATTTTAGTGGAAAAAGGTTGAGAAATCCTGTTCCATTAGCATGACCCATTTGTATTTCAGCATAGATCCTCCTTTCAAACCTAGATAAGACTCTACTTTTTAAACATATTTTTAGGCAGAATGTAGAGTATCTTCTTCACTCTCCTGCTCTCAAACCTGGGTAGAATACTTCTGGATGGGATCTAAGTGTGACCTACACAAATGTTTACCTCCCTTGCCACTGAGTCAATAATTAAGACTAGCTCTTCTTCTTCTGCTACTCTTTTATCCATCAGGATCCAGGCAGAAGGTAGAAAATACACAGCACAATTTGAACAGATACCTTTTAATATTTTTAGTATAAAGATTTATTGACTATCATGGAGATTTATTTGTAAAGGAGTAAAGAGAACTATGAAACTATCTCTGGGGTGAAGATAAACCAAAGCTGGCAGAGAAACCAGATAAGACAAGAAACACTTTGCTGAGGTAAGAAGAAGTTGAGGTTGGCAGGTAGGAAATTCCCCTGCTGGTAGGTTGAGGCTGCTAGGTTAAGAACTGGGTGCCTGCAAGCCTCCTTGGGAATAAGCTTGCAGAGTACTGCTGAAACTTGACGGGAAGGCATCTGGCAGCTTGTGTTTCTAAGGTAAAGTTTGAGTTGTGGTTGAGACAGTCGAACCCTCCCTCCTGGGGAGTTGCTGTACACCCTCACGATGTGTCCATCAGGTAAATCCCACTCATTCCCCCCCTCCTTCCCCCTCCCCCCACTTGAATATTCTTGGGTTATTCTCACATATGGACATGTAGTTGTTTTCCTATTGGATTCATATAGGTATTGAGTACATTGGATACTTGCATTTCCATTTTTCTGATATTTTACTAAGTAGAATGTGTTCCAACTCCATCCAGGTAAATACAAAAGATGTAAAGTCAGCATCTTTTCTTATAGCTGAGTAGAATTCCATGGTCTACACATACCACAGTTTATGGTATATACATACACCACGTTCATGGGTTGAGAGGCACTTGAGTTTCTTCCATATCTTGGCAACTGTGAATGGAGCTGAAATAAACATTTTAATGCAAATGTCCTTGGGATAAAATGATTTATTTTCTTCTGGCTAGATTCCTAGTAATGGAATTGCAGGATCAAATGAAATGTCCACATTCAGCTCTTTGAGGATTCTCCATACTTCTTTCTATAAAGGCTGTATTAGTTTGCATTCCCATCAACAGTGTAAAAGTGTTCCCTCCTCTCCACATCCACACCGACTTTTGCCGCTTTGAGATTTTGCGATGTGAGCTATTCTCACTGGGGTTAGGTGATATCTCAGGGTGGTTTTGATTTGCATTTCTCTGATGCCTAAGTACATACCTAGGAACTAAAACTCAAAACCTAGCTTCCACAGTAGCATAGGGATACAACTAAGATTCATTTTTTTAATGGCTAGATATGCATCAGTTATTGAACATTTCATTTTTATAAATCTGCAGTACAGTGCCAATTTAGGTAAAATCAATACATCTGATTTCCACAATAAGATAGTAAGCTTGAGAAAGGAATAGCAATATTTTATTACTTCTGTTTCTTTATGTCATTAGCCCTGCTCCATGGCTAAAACAGGTTGCAAAGAAATGAAAGTTTAGTACACACTGTTTATTACACTGGTATCTTTTTAATTACATATTCTGCTTGGACTAAATAAATGCATTTCCACTCTGAAACTACATTTTCTTATTCTGGTTGTTTAAGTGAATAGTTGGAACAATTCACATAACCCTATAACTGAAAAAACATTTACATTGTATTCTTTCTCTGGATTCATTATTAATTTTTCTCTTGGTTGCAAGGCTTCTATTAAAGTAGTTAAGTATCATTAACATTTGTACAGTCAGCTGCTGGTGCATAGTGGGTACTTAAGTCTTTTAAGTCCATAAAGAGGAAATATTGTTTTCCAGATGCTTTATCATAAAGAAGGGAAAGATAACATATCAAAAGCAAAAAATAAAATGAAAGAAATACTTCTTAATTTTCTAAAATATATGAGCGTCAACTTATTTGTATCAACGTTGTGCATGTATAGTATGCATGTTTGCAGATATTCTACTATACAGTTCCTACATATTCATTTATTTATAGAGATAACTTACCCAAAAAAGTTAGTAATGTGTCTATGTTGCAAAATAAAATGTCTCTTTTCCCAAAGTCAATCTGATAGAAAAGTTGACAACTCTCAATGTTATATAGCCACCATGGGGAATGTTTACTCTTTGCAAAACTGTGGCTGCAATAAATTCTGAGGACAATCCTGACCTTCGACATCCTAGTTTACCAAAATTTAAAGTGCTACTTTAAAAGTATATCAGTGAAAAATTTGGCGACAATAGAATCCAGCAGAAACCATTCGTTCATTTGTTGAAGCACACGGTTAGAAAATGAGGGTAAAACACTGATAAATGATTCAGATGTGCTTCCTGCTTACACACCTCACTCCTGCACAGGAAGGAAACCCGTTAAAGTTTCTGAGTGACTGGTGAAAGGCAGGGTAATTCTGAGGTTGGGCTGCTCGTGGGATACATATGTAGATGGGCTTTTCACCTTTAGGATAGAGACATTTTCCTTCTCTCAAACATAATTTCTTTCCCTTAGTTCAAGTTGAGCCTACCCTTATCTGTGATGAAAGCGTACAAACACTAATAAAGTACATCCAGAGGTCTTTTTGTTCAGGTTGTTGAATATGCATTGCCAAAACTCAAGTACCATAGAATAAAATATAATATACTTGATATATAGCCCTTCATACTCAAGGTATCCCAAAGCACTTTGCAGAGCAATGACTTAGATAATGTAGTGCAGTGATTGTGTTGGCAAACTTGACTGTCATTACTAACTCAGCAATAGATCACACTTTAGCCTTGAACATTATAACCTGTTTGAGTGAGAGAAGCAAAGTTAGCTAAAATTTTAAGAATTATACTCTGATAAATTTTTTAAATGATGTCCCATATTGTTTCCACCCCCCCCAAAGCTGACATTGTATTAAGCTATTCTTTTATCAAGATTCTATCTATATGATAGCACAGATATCAGTGCAACAACTTACATTAGATTATATATTAAAAGAAGAAAAATGAGATAATTGGAAATTTGAATGTAGCTTAAGTTTTACATATTTAAATCTACCTTTGTAACAAAATTTTCCAATGTTTTACTGAAAACCTGGGAAAAGTTTGTATGTTTTTCTTTTGGGGGTGGGGGATGCCAAATACTGAAAAGTATATGTTGATAATATCAATTTATTTTATTGATTTCTGTGATATGCAGTTCTAGGATTTTCACTTATTTTACTTTAAATCCTCATAATAATGCTATAAGGTAGATATTATTACTTTCATCTTACAGGTAAAAAAACAGGTACAGAGAGATTAGGGAGCTCACTCAAGGTCACACTGTTCATAAACAGGAAAGTAGGTTTTAAAAACAGCTCTGTCTTGCTCTAAAGGGTCTGATCCTTCCCCTACATCAGGCAATCCATGTAGTGTGAAGGAAAGGAATGTGTTGGTTACGTTTCATTCTGTATTGAAATGGAAAGTAGTTTGACATTAATGCAAATGTGTCTGGGTTAAGATTCTACCTCAGATATAAAAAATTAAACACTAATAAAAATGTTGTTACAGTAAAAACTGAAACTATCTTAAATCTTCAAAATAATTTCAGATACTTCCAATGTCCAAAAGCAGTCTCCGTGACTCCTGGAAACAGGCCTAGCCAACTGGATGTTAACCAATGTGAGGGGATAGGCAATTTCTAACCATTCTTTTGAATGTAATTATCTAACTTTATATAGCATTTAGTCATGGAGATAAAAATCATAAGCTTAAACATTTGTTCAATGTTGTTAGGTAAAAAAATATATAAGCTGTCGAATTACAAATACAAGCTAAATAAATACAATGCTTTCATGAAACTTACCTTCTAATGCATTTATACATAAATTTCAAATTGCTGATATTAATCAGTAATATGAAAGAGCAAAGGAAAAGGTACTAAGATTACACAGGATGAGAGACAAAGTAAGGAGATTGGGAAAGGTGTATGTTGAACAAGCTCCCAGTACACTGTGTACTAGAAGTACTCATTATGCCATCTTTCCTCCCAAATATTTCTTCTTCTTCTTTTTCATACATTGACTAAGAACTGCCTCGTATATTAAGATACTAATGCAAGAAATCTATACTTCTCTCTTGACTTCTCTTTCAACATATAGTCTATCCAACATGAAATTCTGCCAATGCTAGCTGTTAAATGTACATCTTTACCCAGCATTCTTAACTACATTCCACCACGCCCATTACAGTTCAGGATTCCTTTACCTTCACTTGCATTACTTCAAGAGGCTAACTATATAGGAAGTTGCCACTTTTAAATCTTCTCTTCATACGGTACTCAATGTTATCTGTCATGATGCCAACATTCGTGTGTCTTTCCCATGCTTAAATGATTAACTTAGTCCTCAGATTAATGTTTAAGTTTCTTACTTCATTTTATTGGGTCATTTTTTATAGCAAATTCTTATTTCGCTAGCATCATTTCACCACTTCCCACCTTACTTGCTAAGCTCCATTTATATTAGGACTTGAAATTCATAGAATATATTCTGCTTCCTAGTACAGAGATTTATACACTGTACTGTTCCCATTGTTAGAATGCTCCCACGGTACAACATTGTATTTCATGTTTCAGTTGGAAATTTCCGCCACTCAGCTCTCAAAGTCAAGCATTTCAAGAAATCACCCACTGGGCGGCGCCTGTGGCTCAGTTGGTAGGGCGCCAGCCCCATATACCAAGGGTGGTGGGTTCAAACCCGGCCCCGGCCAAACTGCAACCAAAAAATAGCCGGGCATTGTGGCGGGTGCCTGGGGTCCCAGCTGCTCAGGAGGCTGAGGCAAGAGAATCGCTTAAGCCCAGGAGTTGGAGGTTGCTGTGAGCTGGGTGAGGCCACGGCACTTTGCCGAGGGCCACGGGGTGAGACTTTGCCTCTACAAAAAAAAAAAGAAAAAGAAATCACCCACTGCTGTAGGTACCTTTGCTGTATCTTTCATCATGGTCTTTTAATACTTTTTGCAATCAGCCTCTATGCACCTCACTAGACTTTAAGCATCACAGGAGCAGTATCTAACATATCGTAGTTGTAAGTATCTATTAGTGAGAAGAATTAACAATTAATGTACTAAATCTTTCCACCTCTGTTCAAGATTTTTATTTATTTAAATATTTAAAACTGAGCTATCCCCAAGTTTGTCACTATCACTTATCAAAATTTTACAATGAATTGAAGAGATTTTGTCATTTCCCAGTCAATGTCCATCTCTCTAGATCATAAGCTCACACAGTGGTAGAACAGAATAACGACCCAACAAACATGCCCATTTTCTCATCATGAGGGCCTGTGAATGAATATTCACCTTACATGGTAAAGGAAATTTACAGGTGTGATTGAGCTAAGGCTCATAAGATGGAGAGACCTTCCTGAGTTATCCAGTGGCCCGATGTAATCACAAATGTTCTTATTAAAAAGAAACAACAAAATCAAAAGCAGTAGGAGGGCATGTGACAATGAAAGCAAAAAGGTGAGAGGATGCCTGGAAAGATCCATGAGCCAAGAAATGCTGACACCTTCAGAAGTTGAAAAAGAGCAAGAAAGCAGAATCTCCCCTAAGAGCATCAGAGGAACCCAGACCTGTCGGCACCTTGATTTTAGCCCAGGGACACTGATTTTGGACCTTTAAACTACAGAACATTAAGAGAATGTTATTTGTGTTTTTTTAGGTCACTTAATTTGTGGTCATTTATTATAAAGCCATAGAAAACAAATATACACAGTGACTCTTACATAGGAAGAAATAAATACTATGTATTACAAGAATAAGGAAAATCCTAAAGGCAGTTACACTCAAAGACATAGAATGTGGAAATGGCAAAGTCAAGGTGAAGAGTCCTTGGTCACAGATTATTCATTTGTTGCTTTGGATATGATGGCTAGAAAAAGATTTAAGAAAAATTGCAGATGTAAACAGAAGCAACTGATAAACTGAAAAGGGGAGAAAAGTCATGGTTTGGTATGTACCAGAAACACCTGGAAGAGTGGGCCTCACTTCCAGATGTTTGATGCAGAAGGCCTTGGGTTGAGCCCAAAACTTTCATTTCTGACAAATTCCAGATGAAGTTACTGCTACTGGTTTGTTGGCCATACACATAGAGAATCATTTGGATGGAGACATATCAGCTACTTTTAATTTTATTTGTTTTCATCACCAACTACAGTAGATCCTCCATAGGTAACCACGTCCCTCCAGTAACCATCTCTTTAAGTTGACCTAATTTTCACAGGCCAGACATGCACCACATGTATGTATCAGTACGGTAGGCCTAGTTCCTATGTTGACCACCTCCATACATTGACCAGTTTGTTACAGTCCCTTGGGTGGTCAACGTACAGAAGTTCTAATATAATTTTAACACCTGATCTTTTTCATATTTGCAAGCTCCTCTTCAGTGGTTTTACATTCTATTTATCTTTCAGTGCCTTCAAAATATTTCCCACCTTCAAATAATTTGTTTTTGTTCATATATTAAGCAAAATAAGGTTTATACCGATTATATATTGAAAAATTATTTGCAATTGTATCATGTTTCTTGAAAAAATACTTTTTAAAAAGAGATACTTTCTGATTATACAAAATTGTACTAAAGATTCAAAAGTCTTCAGTCTAATTTCTTAAGTGTAGATAAATGGGTATATTTGGAGGAAAGATGGGTAAACTGTAGAAAATGTTGAGAAAAATTTAAGACACAGAAAGTCTATTTATATCACATTCATAAAGTAGCCACAGTGAATTGTTTGTTGTAGACGACTAGGATTTTGATATTTCCTTTGGTTTAGGGACCAAGTATTCCAAAGGTGATTGTGGGATGAGGGGGATGTTCTGTTGATGGGTTTGTATGCACATCCATCCAGCTATATACATAGGACTTCTGTGTCTTTGTGCATATATTTATCTAATTGTTACAAAAAAAAAACTTTTTAAAAACCCCCCTGAGGGAACTGTTTCACATATGTTAGCTTAAAAGGTACTCTGCTTATAATTGGGTTTCTTTCGTGTATTTCCTTTAAAAAATTTTTCCATTGGCAAAGTGATTTGAAAAAAAGATAGTGTGACAAAACCTGAGATTATTCTCTGGAACAAGTAGTCTTTAAAAAGGGAAAGAGTCTATTGCCTTCTAGTTAAGTGCTTAACATTTTTATCTACACAAATCTTAAAGATGCATCACACATGTGTACATGAGAAGAGGGAATTTATAGGAACACTTTTGTGTTAAAGAATTAGTGTATCTTTCTCTTAGTACATGCCAAGGTGAGATACAATAGTAGAGTAAAAATAAAATCGGGATTTTTAAAGTTTCAGTAACTATTTTAAAATCTTACGAACTGAGAAATCGTTGTGTTTACATTAGTTTTTAATTCATCCCTTTACTTCTCTTGCCTGTGATCTATTCCAGAAGCATTGTGTCATTGTCAGCTGAATTATAAAAAGGTAAAATAATTGGTTATTCAGTCAGTGATTCTACTGGATTAAAAACAGAACAGGTTGGTAATGATCCAGCCAAAGCGAGTAAAAAGAGAACAGGTAAGCACATATGGTACAACATCTGCTTTCAAACTTAGAAAAGATCTTCTCTAATCCCTGAAGCTTTCTTGGCTTTTCTTCTTAATTCTCTTTCTTTGCAGAAAGCACTGTGAAAACACATCCTGACTATTTTTTACATGTATTACAATTTTTTCAAATATTAAATCACTACAATTTCCATTTCACAGTTTCTGATCCTATCACAAAAGCTTCTGAATACTGAAGCAAATAGATTTAGAATAGTTAAACATTATACTGAATCTGAATCTCAAAGACAATCTTTCTCTCCTTTAAGTGGATTCAGTCTGTTTCCTTCTTTATCTTTTATGATAAAGTATTGTTGAGTTTTTTAAAAGCCTACAATACTTTGTAGGAATGTTATGTAAACAAGTGTATTCTATATTTTACTTGTATTATTCCTCAGTTTTGCTAAAGACAGTTGAATGAAGCCAGATGTCATTCCAAGCAGAGTAGTGCTTTAAAAACACAGTTGTCCCTTTGTATCCATGGGAGTTGTTTCCAGGACCCCACAGATTACAAAATTTCTGATGCTCAAGTTCCTTAGAAAGGGTGTAGTATTTGTATAAAACCTATCCACACCGTTCTGTGTATTTTAAATTATTTGTAGATAACTTATAATAACTAACATAATGTAAATGCTATATAAACAATAGTTAGGCTGCATTTTTAAAAAGCTGTAGTATTTTTATTGTTGTGATGGTATTTTAAATTTTTTTCAAATTTGTGGTTCATTGAATTCAGGATGCAGAACCTATACACTGATTTTAATTTGCTACCCTCTAAAAAGGCTGAATGAGACAAATTAGTCTTAGTTGTATTATTTTGATTCCTGATAATTCATAATTTCTGATAATTCAATAATTGACGTTTGTTTATAAGAAAACATTTTCCTTTTTATTAAATGAATACAGTGAGTCCTACTTAGAAGAAATATTACTGTTGCACAAATATTTCCCACTTAGTTATTTAAAAATCATCTGTCTAAATGTATTTTTGTACAGTCCACCAGCAGCAACAGATGATCTTTCACAATAATTTTAATTCCTGACAGTCATTTTACCTGTTATTGAGCACCTACCATACCGGTTTTCCTGACGTTCATCTCCTTGACCCTCACAGTATACCACCCTCATTCCCACTGCGCAGACGCGGAAGTGAGGCTGGAGCTGGTAGAGCAGGGAGCCTGACCTCACGGAGCTGCCAGAGGGGACGGCTGGCCTTTCGTTCCTGTCTTGGTCTGATCTGTTAATGTGTGTACCCCGGAGCCAAGTAATGTCTATTGTATATTTTGTAATGTCTGTCAATTTTAATGCTTTTTTCTTTTCTACAACTTCCTGTTGGAGTTAAATAAGGGCTAACATAAAAAATCAAATTCTACATGGAGTGAAGCACATTGTATTCGTGTATAATATCGATGTAACAACCATTGTTTCAATGACATCACTGAGCAAATATCACCTATCAAATATCTCAGAAAAAAATCATGTATGTCATTTGCAAGATTGCTTTTGCGAGATTTAAAATGTCAGAGTGGATATTTCTTATTTGTAATAATTAAGATCTATTTGTAAGGTGCACTAATTCTTTCAAGTTCTTGGTTTTACCATCAGAAAATCACCTCTCTAGTATTCTAAATGCAGATGATGTTTGGAAAGAAGTCCTATACGTTTTCTTGTTTCTGTAGAACAGAACAGAAGGGATATTTTAGTGTACTTTTAAGTGCTGTTCTTAAATACCTCCATAATTTTTTCTTCTTTTATATCATGGCCTTAAAAATGCTTTTTCTATTATCTTCATATTGAATTAGAATTTAAACTTATGGAGTATTTTAATTCTTTTTTCCTATTTGACAATCAGTCATTTCATGCTGCATAATAGTTTTTATATTACAAAGGTGTAACAACTAGCTGCCTTGTACTTGCACATCTAACTGGTTCATTTTGATCACGAGTTATACACAATAAATGACCTTGGAATTACTTAATGGTGATTCACGTTGTTATTAATAAAAACCATTGTATATTGTCGGCATCTGCTTCAATACAGTCCTCAGATTATTCTAATCTGACCTATTGTCTTTAGACACAGATCTTTACCAAAGGCATAGGCACCCAGCATTGGAATAACGGGGAAAAGAAGAGTCTATTCAGAGAGAAACACAATGTAAGAGAATTTGGTATTATAGCACCAGGTGATATGACGCTATTGTCCTGTATTCCATACTCACAAAAAAAATCAATGACTCCTAAAGTGCATTTACTAAAGAGAAAACAGGATGAAAAAGAGAAAGGAGAAAGATAGAAATAATCAGCTCTATTCTGCTCCTGGCAGGCAGGAGTCCTGCTAGGCAGACTCCTCAGGGAGAAAGAATATCATTTTCCTGCCTCACCAAGACCAAAGCCGCTGTGAACCAGAAATCCAGGGCTTTCTTAGGAACTGTCACTTTTATGGTAGGGGAGATTTAGGGGACTTATCAAACAGGCAGGAATACTATGTAATATAAGCACCATTTGTATGTAGCAGCAGCTCCATAGGATTCCCTCCTTGCCTGACCACAAGCTTTCCCCTTCACTGTTGTACTTTTATGGCAAAAATGATTCAGTACTGTGGAGAGGAGGAATGGAATCTCTCTTTTGCCTGCTATGAAACTTTCTTTTCTCAAACATTTCTGAGTGCCCTTAGAACAAACAAAATCTTTCCCAATGAGAACAGAATTGATTAGACTACATCACAACCTACATGCACACACACACCATGTGTACATATAGGTATAAAGGTATACAAGGTAGTACAGCTTCTGGACTACCATTTTAGACAGGCAGATATTTTAACCTTTTATAATGAATTGTATTCCTAATTCAAATGGAATCACTATACATATATATGTACACACACTATATATAGTGTTATAGATGTATAAATAATAATGTGTGCAAAATTTAGTTGTTCACTATATATATGCATACAGTAGTGAACAACTAAATTTTGCACACTCTTCCTGTCCCAGTGTGTGCATATATATATATGTATATATGGAGAACAACTAAATTTTGCACACATTATATATAGAGTGAACAACTAAATTTTACATACTCTTCCTTTCCCTGTTACTCTAATACTGGGTGCCTACACCACTGAGCAAGATCTGTGTCTAAAGACAACAGGAATTCTAACTCAAATGAAATCACTATATAGATATATTCCTTTTAGTGTGTGCATTTATACATATATATAGTGATTCCATTTGAATTAGGAATAAAATCCATTATAAAAGGTTAAAAAGTCTGCCTGTCTAAAAAGGTAGTCCAGAGGCTGTACTTTTAATTGGATTTGGAAATTACATTACTTGGGTGCAGTAGGGCCAAAAGTACACAGCTGGTTTATCCAATCTCTTATTATGATAATAATCAATATAGCTATTAAATATGAAATTATGTCTCTAATTCTCATAAAACTTACAATTTGATTTTTACTTGACTATGCATCTTAGCTAATTATTTAAATATGAATTTATTACTTACATAAATGTACTTGATTGACAACTAAAAAGGCCTTTTTTTATGCAGTAATGAATTCTAACTCTATCCTTCAAACACTAAAGATCTTATTACAATTTACAAATAACATTACTCTGCTTTTATTACTAGTTGATGAAGGTGGGTATGAATGAGTTAACACTCAGTCCCTAGCTTTAAAATCCTGTTTAGCACAGAAGTCCTTCTGTTTTGCTTATCTCTTTTTTAAAAATTAAGTTTTCATTTCCTGGCATGTTCTAAGGTTGAAGTATTTACTTTTTCTCCATATGGTTGATAGCTCTTTAGAAAAGTCCTGGAAATCAGGTCTAGCCATTTAGTAGGTCCCAAGTTAATGTGCACAACTGTTGATGGACAATAAAGTTTTGACTCAGCCCGAGATTAAGAGATTTAAAAGTGCAATAACTCATTTTACCTTTAATTTCTTATCTTTTTGCAATGAACATGAAAAGTATAACTGGTATAGAAAAGCATAAACCATTACTTTTACCTGTGTCAACAACTTGTATGTTCATCACTGATTTTCAAATGATAAAACTCCTTTCCTGTCTTTTATTCTTCTTTCCATTAAAAAGCACTCTATTGATTGTACCAACTTTCTTCTCTTGCTCCTTAATAGCTTCTGGTAGAGTTGTCTCAGGACTTAGAGTCTATTGCCAGGTAAATACCTCGCCATTGCCCACCCTTTCACTATGTAAATATTTATGTGTAAGAACTCTTGAATTTGTATGTATATTATTCCAGGACATTTAATGATGCACAATTATATTCCAATTAAAATTTAGTTGTTCTAAGAAATAACGTTTGACCAAAGTGAGTTTAAGTTAAAACCAATGGCACACATGTGAATAATTTCTTATGTTGTCTAATTTTTATGCTTTAGTTTGTATTATAAAATCATCTTAAGAAAGAGCCTTTATAGAAAGAATGGTGGATGGCACATTTTTCATTTTTTACAAGAGGCTAATTCTGTGCGTTTTTAAAATGCACAAGTTTATTCAGGTATGAAATATGAGAGAAAAAGAGAAAGTTTATGGTAAAAATACTTATTCATAAAATAATGCCGAGTATTTTTTGGCATATATTCAGTTAATATAGGCCAATACATATAATAGAGGGTACTTGTTTCAAATTTGTAGCATCAATATATATTCATTGTCTAAATTATGCAATGTGTACAATGCATAATTTGCTACCAAAGATACATCAGACAGGTTATTACTTTTTTGTAATATAATCATGCCAGAATTAAGAAAGTTTTTATGTTGAATTCTCATTTGTATGATGACCTGAACAATTATTATGCATACAGATAAATCTATTTTTTAAGAAAATATATCAATGTCATATATGTATTGTTTTTCCTTTATTTTTATGTATCCTAGTAAGGGCTTTCTTAGGACAGAAAGGGATAGCTAATCCCAGCCCGAAAGTGCAAAGAGAGTGTGCCTTGTGAAATTAAAAAAAAAAAAAAAAAAATGCTCATGTGAATTGTCTACATTTGCTATTTTTAATAAAGCTGTTTTTTTTTTTTCTTATTCCATTAAATGAAACTTTTACAGTCCATTGGTGGGACAGAGAGGTGAAACTGGATCTTTGAAGACCTCTGTCGTCACCTCTATCATTATTCCTGCTCCAATGACAACATGGGACATACTGTCAAAGATCTGTGGGTAATACCCTTATTACATGTGTCGTTAGAGGATGTTTGCCATAGCTGCTTTAACACTACAGACATTTTAAGTAGGTTATTCCATCACTTTGCCATTTTGATTATGACAACAAAATGACACCATATTGAAATGGATTTTTGGAAAGAAAGGCTAACTGTCCAGAGAGGTCCATGCTCACGCTAATTAAAATTGGCTTAGGTGGCACAACCTTCATAATTCAGAGTATGACTATGAAGGATATGCATGTTGAAAACCTTCTTTGCTCATTAGTGCTATTTCTGTCAGACACTACTACCTGCTCTTTTCTTAATGAATGCTAAGCCATCTCTTTAGAAGATTGTGCTGCTTCTCTGAGCTGAAGGAACTGTCTTATTTCCTCCCAAGTTCGTCAGGAGTAAAATCGGGGAGTCACCTCTTTGACATTTTCCAACCCCTGTACTTATTTATCTCTCTGAGACCTTGCGCTCCAGAGATATCACTGTCTTAATTAAGAAGAAGGATGTGACCATGGTAAATTGACTGATTTCATTGATTAAGGACTAGCTGTACAAGTAACATTGATTTTAACAGTGGGTCTACATAAATGTAATTGTTCGAACATGGGGCTGCATAATTATGGTGATGTACGAGAAGAGTTGGTTTGTCCTTTTCAACCTTCACTAACATTCTTTTGCATGATAATGTACCTTGTGCAATTAGCAGAAATCTTAAATGTTACAAAATGTCTTTTGTGAAGACATGAAGTAATAATTATATTCTAATTTAATTCAACAATGTCAGACAGTTTTTCTTTTCTTCTCATTTTCTTGTTTTTATACACATAAGATCATGTTTATGGTAACGTGAACATGGATTTTTATCTTCCAGTCCCAACAATCAGCCATACAAACGTATACAAAAACCTTTTACTTCAAAATAAATATAGTACACGTGTTCTGACATTCACTAACATTTGCAGCTAAATACTTCTTAAAACTGGGATTCTCCTTGGCATGGCTTAAATTTAAAGAAAATGCCTTTAATCTTCCTATGTTTTTATGAAAAAAATATCTCGAGGACACTAGATTGTAGAAAATAGATGATTAATAAATTCTTTATGTTAAATCAGACTTCAGTAGAGTAAATATAAATCATATTAAAAATAAAAAATATAATTACTGTTTTGTTTATTATTCCCATATTTAAATGAGATTCAGTTCTATAAGATATTACAATAGGAGATTATCTAATACAAACTGAATTTTCATGTAGGTGCTATGAGGCTATAGGTGATTATATACTTTGATGTTTCATGAGCTGAAGAAAGAAAAACTCTAATCTTCCATGTATTTGAATTTGAAAAAAAATCAAAAAGAAGGCAGGTGAAATTTACATAAACAATCTTGGTTAGTGAGTCATGAGCATTGAATTTTTGTCATAAACCTGCCACTAATTAGTCCTGTAACCTTTAGTGACTCTTTCATACATAATGAAAAGTAGCTCATGAAATAATGTGAGGCCTCACTCTTCACTTTTGTCTTTCCTATCTACTTGTTGACCAACCAGAAAAATAATTCTATGATCTATTGTAGAAATACTAGGTCTCCAGATCGGCGGTATTTGTTGATTGCTTAGTTTTTAAGCGTCACAGCATGTGCAGAAGTTTAATGACTAAATTGATACCAGCACTGTTATTCCCTTAGCTGTGAGTATCTAAAGCATCTCTATATAATCACATGGTAACCTTTATGCACCTTAAACTCTATCCCACTACTTTGCATATGTATATAATGTAGATCATTTTTTGGAAGTGTAATTCAATGAGTGTTCTCTTATCCATAAGACAACTTCTGTTCTTTTATCTAGTTCATCATATCTAACCTTAGCATTTTCTTCTTCTACCTCCCACTTCAAAAAGAAAATGCGATCCTCCCCAAGTCTACCCAAGATAGTCTACTCAGTAGTTAAGTAGAACATTTATAACCTTGGGAAATGTAGAAAGAATATGAGAGATGGAGGTATTTAAAGCAAGCAGTCTAACTTGAATGTTTTCACTTCCTTTCTGTTAACCAGCATCTTCCCTGTGTAAGGTAGTGTGTGTGTTATTTGTGTGTGTGTGTGTGTGTGTGTGTATGTGTGTTTAAGTAAATAATTTGATAGGTGGTGGTAAAGGCTAAAGCAGAGGCTTCTATTGGGATCATTTCAAATGCTGAGGGAAGAATGATATAAATGTATTGAGGGTGTCTCTATACTAACTCAGGGTAGCTGCACTGGTGTGAAAAGTAACAGAGCATTATAAAGAGAACCAGAACGCTCACCCTCCTTTGACTCCCACGACAGACCTAGAAAAGAATCCCCATGTGATGTGTGCAGAGGGACAAGTGCCTGAGAGGCCTTGAGTGACCTACCTCTCCCCAGCTTCTGCTCATAGTTCTTAGAGCACCTGAAAAATATGCCCACCATGCAACTCCTGAAATAAGCAGGAACTGTCTAGAACCTCAGGCTCTCTCTGTTCTCATTCCTCCTAGAACTGGATGTCCTGCAACTCTCTCCCTCTCTCTTTTTTTAGACAGAGTCTCATTTTATCACCCTTGATATAGTGCCATGGGTGTCATGGCTCACAGCAACTTCAAACTCTTAGGCTCAAGAGCTCAAATGATCCTCTTGCCTAAGTCTCCCCAGTAGCTGGGGCTACAGGCACCCACCATAACACTAAGCTGTTTTGAGAGACAGAGTCTCACTCTTGCTCAGGCTGGCTCAAACTCCTGAGCTCATGCAATCCACCCACCTCAATCTCTCAGAGTGCTAGGATTACAGGCGTGAGCCACGGTGCCTGACTGTTCTTCAACTCTTGAATTCAGAGAACTCAGTTGCACCTGGGGTATAAATACAGGGTGGAGCACTTTAGGAGTCCTTTAGCTACAGTGCAAAGTGGAGTACATGAAGATGAGACTCTTTCTACCCTGAGCAGCTTTCCTGAGCCTTGTGGGACAGGCCCATCGTGAATCCCCAGTTTCTGCTGATTCTTGCTGCCTGTCTGGAGTAATAAAGTTGCTTTGCTTGATTTACCATGTGAGTGTTATTCTGTACCACTGGACTTATACTCTGACAGCTGGGTGTATGCAAATTCTTCTGCTAGACCTGGGTACCTTTGCAATATGGAAGTGCCACAGGAGGAAATAAAAAGAAACTGACTTGGAGCTAGCATAGCTAACAATGGGGCAACTATAGCAAGAGACAGAATGACCCTGGCAAAAAGGCCACATGTGACTAGCCTAGACACAGCTTGGTGAAAGAACTTTGCTAAACTCAGAAGAGTTCTGAAATTAAGAGAATCCCACCGTGCTCTGATTTGAGACAATAAGCTCAACATACATGAGGGTGGTAATGCAATGGTCCAGGGATAAGACCAGGGAGACCCTCTGCCACAGATAAAGCAAAGGTGAAGCGTGGGACAAGAAAGGACTTGCCATGAGGCTGCAGAAAGTCCAAAGCATCTAGACACTTACCCAAAAGAAACCATTGAAAACTTGAAGAAAAACATGAACAGAGAAGCTAAAGCTAAAAGCTGCACCATTGTCCTCAAACCTAACAAATTAAGCAAAAGATGAGTCTAGTGAGCTAAAGCATGTCAGGTATACAAAATAAAGAACTTACACTTTCTATTATGTGAGAAGTATGTTCAAATTGTGCCCGTTAGGCGTATTTTGTTTCCTTACTAAGAATGTTTCCTCCTTCTTGGTCTCAGCTTTCTTTTATGATTATCTTTGTTTAAATTCAGGTAAGTCAAGAGATCTTCCATAGCGGGGAGGGATTAAGTGAAAAGGAAGATGCCTACTGTGTTCTAAGTCCTGGGCTGAGCACTTGAACTACATGGCCTCATTTAATCTTCCCTAAACTATTATTTACATATCTTAATCCAGTGTTAATGATGGAATGCATTCCAAGATTTTTGGGGAATATAGGAATATAACTCTACTTAACATTGGCATGTTTAATGACCACACATACACACTCTCACATGCACACACATACGTACACAATTCTATCCTTCTCCAGTACAAACCCAATTCAATTACACTTATGGAAAAAACACATAAAATATATTTAAACATTTTTCTTTCACAGTCTAGAGATATTCAGTCACTTTTATTGGGCTGGATTAGAAACAGAGATCACTGCAAAAGTATAACCTTGAAATATGAAAAGCTTTTTCTTGTCAGGCAGAAAAGGAACATGAGTAGGGGAGTGTTTCCCTTATTTCAGGGAATAAGGGCTGAAATATTAAAAGGCATTTAGAAACTTGCAAATCATATAGAAAGATTAGAATATCAATACAAAGTAGCAGGCGTGAGAGATAAAAGTAGTGAGATATCAGAGCCAAATTATGATGAATGACTCATGCTTTATTAAAAGGACTTTAGATTTCACCCAAAAGACAGCAGACAGCCACTAAAGATTGTGAAGCAAGAAGCAAGAGTGTGCCATAATCTAAATCACAGTTAACAAAAAAAAAAAAAATCATGATTGCATTAATGTACCTAGCTATGATTTAATAAAAAAAAATGAAGAAAGAAAAAGAAAAAAAAAAGTTCTCATCAATGTAGAGTTTTATTTGGAGTGAGGAGACCAAAAAAGCAAAACTCCAGTTTGGGGACTTCAGAAAAATTCCTAGAGTATACAATATCTATGAAATAATGCCATGCCAAGTGAAAGAAGAGGTGGAATGTGTTTGAGAGATAAGAAAAATGTTCATCATCAGTTCCAAACTCAACTTGCTCTTTCTACCAAACTCTGTGGGGATGGGGTAAGTGACACCACACAAGCAACCATAGAAACAGCATGGGGTCCTGATTTTTCTGATACTTTCTTGATTCCTCTTGGGCTTTCCTAAGACTGTGAGTCTACGCATTTTTGATGTCTTGGCTGTCTGTTAACAAAGGATCATAGCTAATCATTTCTAACAAAACCCTTAATTTCTTTGGGTGTGAAGTCATAATCAAGAGGTTTTGTTTTGTTTTCTTATTTTTACGGAGGAAAAAGACTGAATACATGTTTCATCATCTTGGGATAGACATAATATATAAATACTGTGTAAGCATATAGATTTCAAAGATTTTTATATTATTAGTAATTTTATGGATTATTAAATGGAAATCTTTATTTGAGTTTAATTATTTTCTTTGGAGTTTATACTAAATGAAAATATCATGTAAATATATACCTCTGCCTTTGCAATTACTTTGGGAATGGTTTGTTTCTTAGTGATGATAATAATAATAGGTAACATTTATCAATAAATTCCTATGTGTTGGGGATGACACTAAATGCTCCACATGGATTTTCTCATTTAATCTTCAACTCTACATAATGAGTTACATAATATAGTGTATGTATGAACCTTCATGTAGACTCATAATGTTACCTCTTGGCTACATCACCCATAAGATATCCAAATTGACATCCAAATAATTGGCCTTTTAGTCCTCTGGTATAGGTGGGTTAGTATTGCCTGGAAGTGCCTGGAACAAAGTAGATGTTGCTTAATAAACATCTGTTGGATGAATAATCAAAAATATCTGTCCATGTATAAATAGATGGCAAGCTTATATTCAAAGATCTGGGATTATCTTTGCCTGGGAGCAATGGGTGATACTGGGTGACTTAATTAGAAATTGGCATGAGTACATTTCCATTTTAGGTGGCGAAGTCTGCTTCCAGGAAAAAAATGCATATAACGAAGGCAAGATTGGAGGTAGCAAATCTAGTTAAAAAAAAAAAAAAAAACTGTTTCACTAATCCAGTTGAGAGTTTCAAATAAAATAATGGCATAAAGAGTGGAGAAAAAATAAATTTGGTACTTGTCATGAAAAAAGGATTAACAAAATTTGGTAAAAAGACTACGTATTGGAAGAGAAATGAGTCAGTTTTCCCCATAATATTATGCAAAGGTATGTAAAATTCACAAGTGTTTTGCTTTAGTGATATTTATGGGGAAGCGCATCATACTTTTCATGACTCATAGAATTTATTGTGCCAATTTTAAAATTTACACAAAGGAGAAAAAATGTTGTCATATTCCAGAACTACGAAGTGAGAAAAAGGAAAGCCACTGGAAAAGAAGGTATAAAACTTAGCTGTGTGACATTTGAATACTAAAATGTGCTAATATTTCTCTTTTATAACCTATTTGATCTCAGCCTATATCTGTATTATTTTCAAGTCAAGTGAGCAAGTGTTGCTTAAGAGTCTATTATTCATACGTTTTATTTTTATTTATTTATTTATTTATTGCAGTTTGTATCCAAGGCCGGGTTTGAACCTGCCACCTTTGTTTTTTTTTAATTTTTTTTTTTGTAGAGACAGAGTTTCACTTTATTGCCCTCGGTAGAGTGCTGTGGCGTCACACAGCTCACAGCAACCTCCAACTCCTGGGCTTAGGCGATTCTCCTACCTCAGCTTCCCGAGCATCTGGGACTACAGGCGCCCGCCACAACACCCGGCTCTTTTTTTGTTGCAGCTTGGCCGGGGCTGGGTTTGAACCCGCCACCCTCGGCATATGGGGCCGGTGCCCTGCTCACTGAGCCACAGGCGCCGCCCTGAACCTGCCACCTTTGACCCACAGGTGCTGCCCTGTACTCACCCATTTTAAAAAGTAAACATTAGCGGACTATTAAACTCTTCAACTATTTAATTACTTACTTTACAATGAGATACAGAGAATTTTTCTCCGATAACCAATAAATTTGTATGGGTAGGAAAAAATACCATGCAAACTCAAGTTCTCCACACATTCACAAAGTAAAGAAATATTGTGGGTTATGGTCAAAAAAGACAACTCCCAAGAGGAAAGCAAGGTTTGGGTTGGAATTCGGGAAGTGTTACAACTACTCTATTCAAGGTTCATTCTAGTCATGGCAAAAGATTACATAGAAAGAAGGCTGTGTCTGTTTTACAATGCTTAGAATCTCTTTAAGGAGTGTTTAAAACTTGAATTGTCTGAAATGGGACTAGAGTATCTCAGAAAGAACAATAGTATCTATAAAAGGATTTTCAGGAAACCAACACGTTGGGAGTAGATAGCCTATACTGGGAACAGTGAAGGATGATTGTGGATAAATAAAATGGGACCATTTTATTGTGAACTCTTGGGAACATATCCAATTCCTGGGAAAATTCATCTTTGCATAACCCACATAAAATGGGATCATACCACAAAAATAGTCAAAGAAATATCAGTTCAACTTCAAAAGTTTCAGAGAGTAATATGAAGCTTTTCTTTAGTGTTCTTTGAAGGAAAAAAGAAAAGTTTTATAGTGTATCGAAACAATCTTTTTTTTTTTTTTTTTTTTGTAGAGACAGAGTTTTACTTTATCGCCCTCAGTAGAGTGCTGTGGCATCACACAGCTCACAACAACCTCCAACTCCTGGGCCTAGGCGATTCTCCTGCCTCAGGCTCCCGAGCAGCTGGGACTACAGGCACCTGCCACAACGCCCGGCTATTTTTTTGTTGCAGTTTGGCTGGGGCTGGCTTTGAACCAGCTACCCTCAGTATATGGGGCCGGCACCCTGCTCACTGAGCCACAGGCGCCGCCCTCAAAACAATCTTAAAACTACTCTTTATATGTTTCTTTCTCTGATTCACAATCCTCACTCTTCATAGATCCTACCCCCTCCACACGGGCCTACTCATTCACTTTAGAATAGAGGAGCTGATGTCTTCCCCTTGATAAAAACCTGCATACCCTTCACAGGGACCTTCTAGATATTTTCTTAGACCTCCTTCCGACTCCTGACCAGAGAATGAGCAGCCCTTTTGAAGTTCTGGCACATAAAAGTGATCATTCAATTATATCATTGTCAGAGGAAAACAAAACTATTGCACAACTAAGGATAGAAAGAGAAGTATGGAGAATTCTCAAAGAACTCAAACTATATCTCCCGTTTGATCCTGCAATCCCATTACCAGGCATCTACCCAGAAGAACAAAAAAATCCTTTTATCATAAGGACATTTGCACTAGACTGTTTATCACAGCTCAATTTACAATTGCCCAAATGTGGAAACAAGAAGCTTCCATGGGCCTTGGAAGGTTTAAATTGAAAGGATGGCCTGTTTAGGTTTATATTTTAGAAAGGTAGCTTAAATCAAGGCATGACGGGATGGGCTGAATCAGTGTCAGTGTGGATGTAGGTTAGTCAGTTTACAGGCTATTAACAGTAGGATAGAGTGTGTGCTGGTGGACAGGAGAAACGGACAGATTGGAGAGATGTTAAAATACAGGATTATAGTAACTGCTCTGTGAGACATGACAATTTTGTAGTTGAAGAAACTCTGTCTCAAGAGGTTATGTGATTATTCTTAGGTTACAGTCAGTAAGCAAAAGAGAAAGGTCTACAACCCAGCTACTGTGACTCCAAATTCAAATGCCTTTGAGGATTCCAAATCTCTTTCAAGAAAGTTTCAAAATATGAATAAAAACAGAAGAACATAATTTTCATCTCACCTCTGTCCTACTACCAAACAACTGAATTCAAGATTCAATTCAGAAGGTAAAGAGTAGATGATTTCACTAGAAGTCTTCTATTCACTCAAGTCAGTGTTTTATTTCAACTTTGTGGGGCAGGAAAGGGAGATTAAAGAAACCGAATTGAGGGAATTGGTGAAATTACTGTATAATTGTTTGTTATTCTTGGGACTTCTGAGAATGCTCTATGCCTCTTCACCTTCTTGCTTGTTCTTTCTCTCATGCACGTGTACAACTCTGTTTATTTATCTATGTATGTATCCATATATCTTTGTTTGTCTATCTATCCTTCATTCCATGCTGTTTGTCATTTAATAGAATGGCAAAAAGATGAGGAATTTCTTAATATTGATGTCTGCCAGAGCTCTTTTGTCTTACAAATTCAAAGACATTTGAGGCAAGTGCCAAATACAATGTTTAGCTGACTGCATGTAGGGAGTAAATGTTAATGAGGTGAATAATAATTTGAAGACAACTGGAATCTCTAACTAGGTATCTTCTCTAGCAAAGCACACCCAGCAAGGTGACTTTTCACACACTTGAATCGACCTGTCTCATCTGATGTTAAAGAATTGCCATTTATCTGCTAATGTCTAAATGAGAAGCTGAGTCTGCAAATCAAGGCACTACACTTACATTGATTTTTTGGTGTTTGCGAGTAGCTATGTTTACATGCCTACATCATACATTGTACCATGTGCACCAGAAAGATTTCAGTTTGGGTTGTGCAGATGGTAACTGAAACATAGGTATATAGGCTCAAAACATGAATAGCCAGACTTTAAATGATGAAAATAATGGCATAAGACTCAGACCTGAGAAATCACAGAAATCAAACTGAATGAATATCAGTCAAAAGCATGAACAAAGTTATGTTGACAACAAAGAATATTTTTAGAAGACTGTAAAATATAGATGTTGCTAACTGATAAGGTAACCAAAGTAAATTTCAGATTTGTGCACTTTAGATACTTATGCAAAAAGTCAAGTAATATTTAGATGTGTTTGTGTATAATAAAGTGCCTGTTAGCTACAAATCTCATGTCATGAGCATAACAGGAATGGCTGAGAGGATTAAATACATTGGCTTCATCTGCTTAATGGGCAAAATTTTAGTAATGAATAAGTTTCTCCTACTGTGGAAGCCTAATTTTTTTATTTTTTTTATTAAATCATAACTGTATACATTGATATGATCATGGGGCATCATACAATCGCTTCATAGACCATTTGACACATTTTCAGCACAATGGTTAACATAGCCTTCCTGGCATTATCTCAGTTACTGTGCCAAAACATTTACATTCTACATTTACCAAGTTTCGCAAATACCCCTGTAAGATGCACCACAGGTGTGATCCCACTGATCCCCCTCCCTCTACCTACCACCCCCCTCCCTCCCCTCCCTTTCCCACTTCCCCCTATTGTTAGGTTGTTTATTTTTTTGATTTTTTTATTTTTTTGTAGAGACAGAGTCTCACTTTATGGCCATTGGTAGAGTGCCATGGCATCACACAGCTCACAGCAAACTCCAGCTCCTGGGCTTAAGCGATTCTCTTGCCTCAACCTCCCCAGTAGCTGGGACTATAGGCGCCCGCCACAACGCCACTATTTTTTGGTTGCAGTTCAGCCGGAGCCGGGTTTGAACCCGCCACCCTCGGCATATGGGGCCGGCGCCTTACCAACTGAGCCACAGGCACCGCCCTCTATTGTTAGGTTGTAACTGGGTTATAGCTTTCATGTGAGAGACCCAAATTAGTTTCATAGTAGGGCTGAGTACATTGGGTACTTTTTCTTCCATTCTTGAGATACTTTACTAAGAAGAATATGTTCCAGCTCCATCCATGTAAACATGAAACAGGTAAAGTCTCCATCTTTCTTTAAGGCTGCATAATATTCCATGGTGTACATATACCACAATTTATTAATCCATTTGTGGATCGATGGGCACTTGGGCTTTTTCCATGACTTAGCAATTATGAATTGGGCTGCAATAAACATTTCTGGTACAAATATCTTTGTTATGTTGTGATTTTTGGTCTTCTGGGTATATGCCCAGCAGAGGAATTACAGGATTGAATGGCAGATCTATTTTTAGATCTCTGAGTGTTCTCCATGTATCTTTCCAAAAGGAATGTATTAATTTGCATTCCCACCAGCAGTGCAGAAGTGTTCCCTTTTCTCCACATCCACGCCAACATCTCTGGTCTTGAGATTTTGTGATATAGGCTAGTCTCACTGGAGTTAAATGATATCTCAAAGTAGTTTTGATTTGCATTTCTCTGATGATTAAAGATGATGAGCATTTTTTCATATGTCTGAAGGCCATGCGCCTGTCTTCTTCAGAGAAGTTTCTCTTCAAATCCCTTGCCCAGCCTGCAATGGGATCCCTTGTTTTTTTCTTGCTGATGTGTTTGAGTTCTCTGTGGATTCTGGTTATTAAACCTTTGTCAGAGATATACCCTGCAAATATCTTCTCCCATTCTGAGGGCTGTTTGCTTGCTTTACTTACTGTGTTCTTGGCTGTGCAGAAGCTTTTTAGTTTGATCAAGTCCCAGTAGTGTATTTTTGAAGCTGCTTCAATTGCCCGGGGGGTCCTCCTCATAAAATACTCGCCCAGACCGATTTCTTCAAGGGTTTTCCCTGCACTCTCCTCTAGTATTTTTATAGTTTCATGTCTTAAGTTTAAATCTTTAATCCAATGAGAGTCTACCTTAGTTAATGGTGAAAGGTGTGTGTCCAATTTCAGTCTTCTGCAGGTTGCCAGCCAGTTCACCCAGCACCATTTGTTAAATAGGGAATCTTTTCCCCACTGAATGTTTTTAATTGGCTTGTCAAAGATCAAATAATGGTAAGTAGCTGGATTCATCTCTTGGTTCTCTATTCTGTTCCAGATATCTACTTCTCTGTTTTTGTGCCAATACCATGCTGTTTTGATCATTATCGATTTGTAGTAAAGTCTGAGGTCTGGTAGTGTGATTCGTCCTGTTCTGATTTTATTTCTGAGTAATGTCTTGGCTATTCGAGGTTTTTTCTGATTCCATATAAAATGAAGTATTGTTTTTTCAAGATCTTTAATATATGACAGTGGAGCTTTAATAGGGAGTGCGTTGAAATTATATATTGCTTTGGGTAGTATGGACATTTTAATAATGTTGATTCTTCCCAGCCATGAGCATGGTATGTTTTTCCATTTGTTAACATTTTCAGCTATTTCTTTTCTTAGAGTTTCATAGTTCTCTTTATAGAGATCTTTCACGTCTTTTGTTAGGTAAATTCCCAAATATTTCATCTTCTTTGGCACTACTGTGAATGGGATAGAGTCCTTAACTGCTTTTTCAACTTGACTGTTGTTGCTGTATATAAAGGCTACCGATTTATGAATGTTGATTTTGTAACCTGAGACGCTGCTGTATTCCTTGATCACTTCTAGGAGTTTTGTAGTAGAGTCCCTAGTGTTTTCCAGATACACAATCATATCATCTGAGAAGAGCGAAAGTTTGATCTCTTCTGACCCTATATGGATACCCTTGATCGCCTTTTCTTCCCTAATTGCGGTGGCTAAAACTTCCATTACAATGTTGAAAAGCAATGGTGACAATGGGCAGCCTTGTCTGGTTCCTGATCTGAGTGGAAAAGATTCCAATTTAATTCCATTCAATATGATATTGGCTGTGGGTTTGCTGTAGATGGCCTCTATCAGTTTAAGGAAAGTCCCTTCTAGACCAATTTTCTTGAGTGTTCTGATCATGAAGGGATGCTGGATATTATCAAAAGCTTTTTCTGCATCAATTGAGAGAATCGTATGGTCTTTGTTTTTTAATTTGTTTAGGTGCTGAATTACATTTACAGATTTACGTATATTGAACCAGTCTTGAGCCCTGGGATAAAATCGACTTGGTCATGATGTATAATTTGTTTGATGTGTTGCTGGATTCTGTTTGTTAGGATTTTGTTGAATATTTTTGCGTCTATATTCATTAGTGATATTGGTCTATAATTTTCTTTTCTTGTTGGGTCTTTTCCTGGTTTGGGGATCAGGGCGATGTTTGCTTCATAGAACGTGTTGGGTAGTCTTCCTTCTTTTTCTACATTTTGGAACAGGTTGAGTAATATAGGTACTAATTCCTCTTTAAAGGTTTGGTAGAATTCTGACGTGAAACCATCTGGTCCCGGGCTTTTCTTTTTAGGGAGGTTTTGTATAGTTGATGCTATTTCTGAACTTGATATGGGTCTATTCAACATTTCCACTTGATTCTGGCTAAGTTTTGGAAGGTGGCGTGCTTCCAAGTATTGGTCAATTTCCTTCAGATTTTCATATTTCTGAGAATAAAGTTTCTTGTAATATTCATTAAGGATTTTTTGGATTTCTGATGAGTCTGTTGTTATTTCATCTTTGTTGTTTCTGATTGATGATATTAGAGATTTTACTCTTTTTTTTTCTGATTAGGTTGGCCAGAGGTTTATCTATATTATTGACCTTTTCAAAAAACCAGCTTTTTGATTTATTGATCTGTTGTATAATTCTTTTGTTTTCAATTTCATTTAATTCTGCTCTAATTTTGGTTATTTCTTTTCTTCTACTGGGTTTGGGGTTGGAATGTTCTTCCTTTTCCAGTTGCGTGAGATGTCCCATTAAGTTGTTAACTTCCTCTCTTTCCGTTCTCTTGAGGAAGGCTTGCAGTGCTATAAATTTCCCTCTTAGAACTGCCTGTGAGGTGTCCTAGAGGTTCTGATAGTTTGTGTCTTCATTGTTGTTTTGTTCCAAAAAATTGGCGATTTCTTTCTTAATCTCATCTCTGACCCAGCTATCATTCAGCATAAGGTTATTTAACTTCCATGTTTTTGTATGAGTATGCAGATTCCTGTTGTTACTCAGCTCAAGTTTTATTCCATGGTGGTCTGAGAAGATGCAAGGAATAATTTCTATTCCTTTAAATTTACTAAGGTTAGACTTGTGACCTAAAATGTGGTCGATTTTGGAGTAAGTTCCATGGGCTGATGAGAAGTATGTGTATTCAGTTTTGTTGGGACGAAATGTTCTGTAGATGTCTGCTAAATCTAAATATTGGATGGTTAGGTTTAAATCTAAGATTTCTTTGTTCAGCTTCTTGTTGGAGGATCGATCCAACACTGCCAAAGGAGTGTTGAAATCTCCGACGATTATGGAGCTGGAGGAAATCAAGTTACTTATGTCTGTTAGAGTTTCTCTTACAAATTGAGGTGCATTCTAGTTGGGTGCATAGATATTAATAATTGAGATCTCATCATATTGAGTATTACCCTTAACAAATATGAAGTGACCATTCTTGTCCTTCCTTACTTTTGTTGGTTTAGAGCCTACTGTATCTGCAAATAAAATTGCAACACCTGCTTTTTTCTGATTACCATTTGCCTGAAATATGGATGACCATCCTTTCACCCTGAGTCTGTATTTGTCTTTTAAGTTAAGATGTGACTCTTGTATGCAACAAATATCTGGCTTGAGTTTTTGTATCCAGTCAGCTAACCTATGCCTCTTTAGAGGACAGTTTAAGCCGTTCACATTAATGAAGAGTATTGATAAGTCTGGTGGAATTTTGGCTATCTAGTTTTTGAAAGGTCCAGTGGACATTTTTAATCCTTTCACCAGTGTGGAAGTTGGAGTTTGATCCGAAGTTCCTGAGTGAGTTTACTTTTGTAGTATAGGATTGGGTTGGTCATTGTGGAGGATAGGTCCGAGAATATCCTGAAGAGCTGGTTTACTTATGGCAAATTTTTTCAACATATGAATGTCATTGAAGTATTTAATTTCTCCATCATAAATGAAACTCAGTTTAGCTGGATACAAGATCCTGTGTTGAAAGTTATTTTGCTTTAGGAGGTTAAAAGTCGATGACCACCCTCTTCTGGCTTGAAAAGTTTCAGCAGAGAGATCTGCAGTTATTCTAATAGTCTTTCCTTTGTACGCAATGGTTTTCTTTCACCGGGCTGCTTTGAGAATCTTCTCTTTCATATTAAGTTTAGTGAAGCTAATTATGATATGCCTGGGGGATCACTTATTGGAGTTGAATCATGCTGGGGTTCTGAAGCTGTCTGCTATGTGAATTTCAGATTCTCTAGGCATGTCTGGAAATTTTTCTTTCATAATTTCATGCAGAAGGGCCTCTGTGCCCATCGAGGCCACTTCATCATTCTCAGAAATCCCAATTATTCATATAATAGTCTTCTTGGAATTATCCCAGAGTTCTCTGAGTGAATGATCCGTTTTTGCTCTCCATTTCTCTTCCTCTTTGAGAGATTGGGAGCTTTCAAAGGCTTTATCTTCAATGTCAGAAATCCTCTCTTCTGCTTGCTCCATTCTGTTGCTGAGGTATTCTACTGTATTTTTCATATCTTTGAGGGCTGTAAATTCTTGCTTCAGTGCGTCTAAGCCTTTGGTGGTTTTGTCTTTAAATTTGTTAAATTCTTGAGACAACTTTTTAATTTCTCCTCGAATTCCTAATTCCATTTTATTAATCTTGTCTGCAATCCAAATTCTGAATTCGATTTCTGACATCTCAGCCAGTTGTTTATGAATGGGATCTTCAATTACACCTGCCATATCTTTTCTTGCGGGGTTGATCTATTCTGGTTATTCATGTTACCAGAGTTTTTCTGCTGATTCCGCCCCATGGTTATTTTACTCCCTTTGATTTTTCCCCTGGGGCTTTATCGAGGGCCCGTGCAGTGTTGTGGCCTGAGAAACTGGGGCCCTGTCTTGTGTGGTGGGGTGTAGTGTTTCTGTCTTGTTTTCAGCTTGTTTCTGTTCGATCCTATTGTAACATTTACTCTGGCTTGAAGTCTCAGCTGTGTGGAAAAAACAGCAATTAAGTCACCCCGCCCACCCACCTCTGGCGCCAATTTGAAAAGAAAAAGGAAAATCAAACCTTCCTACAACCACATACCCAGGGCACCGCCTGAAAAGTCCTCAGTCTATTAGTTCAGTTCAAAAGGTCCAAATCGATTGTCTCAATCGGCACCTGTCTCGGGTGGGAGAGTTCAAGATGTCTCTGGGAACTGGATCACAGGGGTCTGGTGACTCCTCTGATATGGCTTATTCCAGTGCTGCTTGGAGTTAGGAGGAGCCACCTAGCAAATAGATCAGTCTGGGAAGGTTGATGTCTCCTTCCCCACTTTGCCCCTCTGTCGGACCCAGTCACTGGTATCTCTGCAGATGGCTAACCCAGTTGCCTGTAGTGAACAGATACTCCAGGGGTTTGCACCTGCCTGAATTGCAAGGAAGCCTGCCAGGCCCCTGCAGTCTGCTGCTATCTAGCAGGAGGAGATGGGGCCTGACATCTTTGAGTGCTCGATGCAGGTGGTGGGAGGGAGGTGTTCACTCAGGCTTAGCCCCGTCCCTGATTGATGTTGCTAACAGAACAGAACAGAACAGACAACTTTGCAGGGCTCTGTCTCTGTTTCTGCTAAAATTGCCTACAGAAGATGGGCTGTTCTAAGTTCAAACGTCTTTGCTGCTGGAGGTTTGTGTCTGATTACCTCTCTGAGTCAGACCTGCCCTGGAAGCTTCCCGGGTTTGTGAGCAGTCTCAGGCAAATCCTTTGCTCACTGGTGGCCTACTCTGGTTGCCCAGGGAGACAGGGGGTGTGGCTTCAGAATATCCAGAAGTGAGCCATTTTGCTTTTGTTTGTGTCCTTGTAATCACAGCTTGCCTCAGCAGTGTTGATGTACGTTCTTCAACCTTCTCTCTTGGTGCGGCTCAAATCCACCAGGATACTTACTAAATTCCTGTCCCTTAACTCTCCTTCTGGATGGGAGCCTCTGTCGAAAGCTGGCTTCAGTCCGCCATCTTGTCTCTCCCCTAAAATACAGATTTATTCATTTCCAAAGTCTGACTCTTGGCCATTTTTCTCCATCAGCTTCTGCTTTTTTTCAGTTCAAAACAGTCAGATTCCTGACCACAGCCTAGAAGACCCTTTAAGTTCAGGGTAGCTCATGCCAAAAGCATCCTTAGGGCCAGGTAAACAAAGGGGAGTGAACCAAGACCAGGAAAAAGGAGATGTAACCAAGCAGCAGAGCCAGTGTCTGATTGGCAGTTGAGAGACCAGTGAGAGCTCCTAATTTTGTTTATTTTAAAATTAGTGTGCTCTAATAATTGCATTAAAAATCCAACCTATGTATTCATTTAGGCTATTTGAGGATCATGCAAAAAGCCATATAAATAATAAAAACATGAAAGGACATTGTACAAAGCAGAAGAAAACATGGAGACATGTGTCTGGTATGGGGGAAAGTGATACTGAGAGAGTCTCAGCTTCTCAACTCTGTACAGTCAACACATGAAATGGACTTAGCACTTACCAAACATTTAGTTGCTTTTCTCAAAGATGCATGAAACAGTGGGACAACTTCCTTCCTCTAAATCACCATATTTAATATTTCTCTCAACATTTCACCGGAGAAGTCATTGAATGTTAAGAATCAAAGGATGAACTGCTGTCTAAATCTTAAATGATTCCTTCTTGCTGGCAAACAGAAGTTTACATTATACCAATGACTTTGCCCATTATCAACTTATTATTGTTCTTTGACATGAAAATAGAAAATGGTCTTTTAATAGTTGATTCACTGTAGCACAAGTCACAGAAAATTAAAGCAATTGTTTCTGTGCTAAATAATATTACACTGGGTACATCTAGATATTAGACACTTAAATATATGATTCATAATAATACACTTGAATATCCAACTTTTCCTCTGGATGGTGAGTTTCCTGAGGTCCCTATCAGTCATTCCCAATGCTATCTTGGTGTCTTATACAGAACAATATTCAATAAATATTTGTTGGATGGATACAAGTTTTTAATAAACTTTACATGTAAATTTAGTGTAGATTTATTAGGAGGGGAAAAAAAGACTGGTTGGTGCTTTTCATTCAATTTAAGATCAGGAAATAAAACATGAATCTTTCAATTTCTTCTTCTAACTATTCCCTTAATATCAGCTTCTTTCTAAATGGCTTCCCCCTGCCCAAAGCATAATATTCTACAGTTTTATGCAATTTGGAATTTTTTTATTCAACTGTGAAATCTTTTGGGTACATTGTTATTAAACATGTTATCAAATATTTACTGCATATATAAATAAGAAAGTTGAACCTTCTGTATTCTTATACTGATAAAGTGAAAAAAATCTTCAAACTAACAAGAAACCAGAAAATTTAAATTTTGATATGTTTTATGTAGTGATTAGAATATTTATTAGAAATTTGAAAGTATTATTAGATAAAACCACAGTTGCTTATATTTTATTATTTTACTGCTGCCTAACTTCATAATTAGTGATGTTTTTCTCTATCACTCCAAAAATATGGCAATGAGATTTCATTCTAATAATACCTTAAGTAAATAAGATTTCAAAGGCTTTTGAAAAATTAATAGTATATTAAATTTTTCTAAAATGATTCTGTGGGTTTTTTGCTTGTAATTCACTAGGTTCGTGCTGAATGCCTTGTACTAAATGTGTAGTCCTAAAAATATGCAAAATTGTTATACTCCAGCAAATAAAACTTTCAATTTTTAATGGGCTCTGAAGCAGTCTTATATAGATTAGGAAAAGCTTGAAAAATACAATTTTTGAAGTTTTCTCACTCCAGAAGCTAATACCTATTTGACTTTTTTAAAAAAAGCAGTATTTAACTTAGTACAATAATGACCTTTTTCCAGTAATTTGCAATATGTATTATTCCTTTAGGGGAATATCATGGTGCCGTCTGGTAAGATGAGCTTTCCTATGTAAATGCTACCCTTTTAAGGTCAAAAGCTGTACTCAGGTAACTATGGCAAGTGAAAAATGGTCAGGCATTTAAGATAAACAACATGGAAAACCCAAAGCTTTGTGATAATCCTTTAATATGTTTTAAAGTAGTTATGGCTATCTCAATCTATATATATATGTGTGTGTGTGTGTGTATGTATACTTATACGTATAGAAACAGCTACTTGCACACAAATAAATTAGTTTCTATAGAGTAGTGCACAATTAAACTGTTATCTTAAATATTAATTTGAGACTTTATACTAACAACATTTTGGTAAAACCATGTTAACTACTACAATTCCTTCCAACATTTGCCATGTATCAAGTTCAATATCATAGTAAATCTAAAATTTGCATAGAACCATACACCTATACACCACAAATAAGTGTATCCTCCGTAAAAGTCACTCTTTGAGTTTCACAGTTAGGAAGTCATCTTTGAAAAAATAAGAGATTTGATTCTTTGAAATAACTCCTTTTTATAACCATGAAATTCAGTGAAACCATTATTTGGACTCTTTTCTTCCACTATCATTACCCTGGTTTAACAAAGTGGTGTGGTCCCGACAAACTAAATGCCAGCATATTATATTTATTCTGAGTAATGTCGTTTTTTTTTTGAATAGAAAAAATTAAGAATGAAAAGCACTTCAATAGGGAAAAAAAATAAAGCTTGTGCAGACCAAGAATTAGAATAGCAGTTACCTATAAAGCTGTCAAATGGCACTGTTAGCTATAATAATTTATTCTATAATTTAATGTAATCTTGACCCATCACATGTTAATACAGCATGACGAATAGTGGATAAAACATGCTTATTAATATCTTGGTGAGTGATGTGACACTGTTTTTTGCCACATTCCTTTGAAATATCTTAATATTGGAATTAGCAGCCCCTATAATTTCAACAATTTCAATAAGGAATTATGTTTCCATATCTTACTAGTTAGTGCTGTGATTAAGAGAAATTTAATTTGTAATTATGCTACAGGTAATGAATTGTTTCTTGAGTGGAGGATACGAGGATAAGTCTGGACATGATCTCTGTAACATGAATTATAATTTGTCTTCTAGGAAAGCTTCTGTCAACTTTGAGTAAAAAAGACAAAACTGAGTTAAGGGGACCAACTGCTTAGCTTGTACTCTCTACTATTTTAATGACTTGTCTGGTTAAAATACTTGCAATACAGATAAGGCAAGTACAATTTCTTCTATTTGTGTTGTGACGGTGACAGTTCAGTGCTATGAAATATTTCATTCTTACTCTCTTTTATTCCTTCTCGTCCTCGCTTCCCACCAAATGCATACCCACACACATGCATACATAAAAATACTAACAGTGATGTGTGCTGCTCATTTATCTATTTCTTTTGCAAAAGTTATTCTTTGCTACAAGTTAAAATTGTACAGATAGAAAGAAAGTAACATTTATTTAGAGGGATAAAAGTAGAGTTCTCTGCTGGGACACACTTCTGGAGTAATTTCCCTTTTCTTTTAGTGTTTATTTCTCAACCTATAATACTCCACTTAGTACTTCTCTAAATATAAATGCATAATTTAGCTGAAATCATTAAATTAGTGTAAAATCACAAATGTTCCAGAATTATTCTTTGGGAAAGGACAATCACTTCAGTACACTGAATTCACCTGCAATGCCATGAGAAAGGGTTATAGAAAGCATGGGATAACGTCCGATTTTTATTGTTCTGACACTATCTGGCGAGTAATGAATAGTATTGGAAACACAGATCTAAATGAAGCTTCAAGAAATTATTAGACTGTATAAACATAATTCATGTAAACGACTCCAAACTAATGAAAACCTATGGTATATAGCAACACTTAAAACAAAAAATGAACCACATCTAAAAAGCACAGCAGTCTCTGGGTTATAAATGAGATAGGTTCTGTAGCTTTGTATGTAAGTTGGAGGAGATGTATTTACCTATTCTTCCAATAACCTCCGTTCATAAGTATGAGTCAATGTCAGTTGGATGTTTCTAATTCACACTTATTATAATAGCTTTTGTACCTAAGTGTGAGTTGTATGTAAGTCAGATGTTTGTAACTCGAGGACTGCCTGTATATATTTTTTTCATGTCATAAGGGGATCGGTACTAGCTGTGCTGAGTATTGGTAGAGTAGGGTAGGCAGCAATAAAAAGTTTCATTTTACTCATTTTTATGAACCTGGGATTTTTATAACATTTCCCAAGAAATGGCTATTTTGCATAAAGGTGGCTAATACTGTATCCTAATCCCCTGATAAAACCTATCACACTTCCAGCACTTTTTGCCACAGCTCCCCAAATGTAGTGCCTTGCTTGCCTGCCAGCAACTGCCCCACCAAATAATTCAGGCTGTGCTATAGACATACGATGCTCTAAGTGAAGACTCAGAAAATCTCAAGAGAGCATCAGAATATCACAATTGAGGAAGCTTAAAAATTTACAGGCAGATTTTCCTTTGGGCTACATAATGGTAAGTGCAGACTTTTGCAAGGAGGGGCTTTCCTATGTATGCTCAATTAGAACCTGGTGTGTCCCTTTCTTTTTTTTTATTAAATCACAGCTGTGTACATTGATATATTCATGGGGCATCATTCACTAGCTTCACAGGCCGTTTACCAAGTTTCACATATACCCTTGTAAGATGCACCGCTGGTGTAATCCCACCAATCCCCTTCCCTCTACTCACCTCCCCCCTCCCTCCCCTCCCCTTCCCCCTTCCCCCTATTCTTAGGTTATAACTGGGAATGCAAATTAATACATTCCTTTTGGAAAGAGATATGGAGAACACTTAGAGATCTCTTTCTACTCTGTTTCCTTCTTACTGACTGCAGGCTCTCACAAGAGTTATCAATCTGCAGGCCACCCCAGACCGCTTGAAAATGGTCTAATCTCACAGAAGATTCCTCTCCCTTTATTTCTTTTTGGGTGTTGAAAACGCTAGCAGTTGTTCAGGATTTGGAGAACATTTTTCAATATTCTCCATAGGGTCTCTAGCCTAAGGATGGATGTGGATACTGCAATTCCTGTTCAGTTTTCCGCACTACCAAGTACAATAACCCGTGAAAATAAATCCATTCTGCTTATGAATAAGTATAAATTTCCTTCAAAGACAAAACACTGTAATCCTCCAAGAAGTGAATAATTCTGTCCCCCTGCTTTTTGTAGATTTCTTCTGATCATTAAGAAGAGAAAAATTTGGCTCTGGTTTGCTGTCCCTAGAAGCAAAGTTACCTACTGTAATTATTTAGATTTGCCAAAAATCTACCTATAAAAACAGAATACTATTTTTTTCATTGTTTATTCCATTAGAAGTACACTAATGGTAAGAGTACCAGGCTGTCAAACTGACTGACTTTGAGTCTAGTGGCACCACTTACTAACTCTGTTACTTTGCGCAATAAACCTAATCTCTCTAGGGTCAATTTATTCTTCTGTTAACAATATTACCTAACTTACACAAAAGTTTTGCAAGACTTAAGGTACATATGTACACATATACATGTATATAAGTATATGTACATACATGCATATATGGATATGTTTATATGTATATAGAAAGAAAGAAAGAGTCAGAGAGAGAGATTGAGATGTTTAGGATAGTTCCTGGCACACAGTAATGCTGTTATGACAGGTCTAGTTAACGAAGGGACTGGCTGCACCATGTAATCCTAAATGTACATGACCCTGCTGACAAAAGATTTATAATCTCCTTCAACAAATTATTACAAGATTTAATTATACTCATTTCTTTGAATTTTGGATGCAATGTGAACAAGTAAATCACAATATATACATATTTTTTCTGGCTCTCTCTTCACCATTCTGATCAGTGTGAAATTTTATTCCTCCATATTTGCTGGTAGTAAGGACTTTTATATACAGTCAGTTGAAATTAGCAAATGCACTACAGCAATAAGAATTTTGTTCTTAAAAGCCTTTCCGGGCGACGCCTGTGGCTCAGTGAATAGGGCGCCGGCCCCATATGCCGAGGGTGGCGGGTTCAAACCCAGCCCCAGCCAAACTGCAACAAAAAATAGCAGGGCGTTGTGGCGGGCGCCTGTAGTCCCAGCTGCTCGGGAGGCTGAGGCAAGAGAATCACGTAAGCCCAAGAGCTGGAGGTTGCTGTGAGCCGTGTGACGCCACGGCACTCTACCGAGGGTGGTACAATGAGACTCTGTCTCTACAAAAAAAAAAAAAAAAAAGCCTTTCCACACTGGATTAAAAATAAAGATTTCAAAGATCAACCAATAATACACTATTCAAACCTAAAAATTGGGCTGGGTATGGTGGCACATGCCTATAATCCTAGCACTTTGGGAGACAGAAATTGGAGGATTACTGGAGGCTGGAGTTCTTGACCAGTCTGGCAATGTAGCGGGATTCTGTTTTTATAAAAAACAATATAATTAGCTAGGCCTGATGATATATAGCTATAGTCACAGCTACTTGAGGGGCTGAGGCAGAAGGATCACCTAAGCCTAAGAGTGAGAGCTTATAGAGAGCAATGATCATTACAGTATGGATTGGATAACAGATCAAGACCTTATCTCAAAAACAGAAATTACTGAAAAGGTAGTATGAATGTTCACGCTGTGTCTGTGATGAAGCTGGTCACCCTCAATAGCTCAGTACCAATGGGGCTATACTATACATTAAATGATCCCCCAAAAAAGCTTAAACTGGAATGGACATGGAAGTACATGTGAATTATCGCCAATTTGGGGTGCTTCCTCAATAAATCACGATGTGCATTTTTCAGCGTTAATGTTGTTCTATCACATGTATAGATACAGGATACGTTTTTATCTGCTTTTAAAAATATGTGTATTTGCTGAAAAAGTTAAATAAATGTGTAGAACATCTTATTTGAAATTTTGTGTGACCCTCTACAAAATGTGAACGTATATGATGATCATGTGTACGCTGCTAGCTTAAACTTACTGGTCACATTGAACCAAGAAATGCCTCAATTTGAGCAAAATGTACGGAAGGTTAAGGAGAAATGTGCATCAGAAGAACAATGTGATAATTTACAAATGTGTTTGAGAGTGAGAGAATGACCCAGCAATCTCAGGAGATCTTAATAAAATAAATAATTAAATAAGACGGCCTCTCAAAGAGGGCTCACTTTGACCCACTCACAACCCAAGTCCTCTCATTCTGTCTCCTATTTCCACAGAAGTGCTAAAATGTTTAGGTCACATATTTCTATATTGTTATAAATACAAAGCATTCTTGTTCCTCCATCAGCAAACTTAAAAATAATTTCTAAATATGTTTACCCTACCATTAAATTTTTCATTTTGGGCACATATCTCACATGCTAATAATGAATAAGCTCTCAAAATTATAGACATATTTCAAGAGAAATTTCATGCTTCCTTTTCATTATAATTTAATTAATATTGTGTCCTTATACTTCTTGTACTTTTTAATAGCATATGTATCAATGTCATGATTCTGTGTTCTGTACATCTGAAGAAATATAATGTATCCGTCATTTCTGAGTAAGAAGAGCCTTTGTTTTTATGTTCTCTTCACTTTGTTCCCTATCCGTGATTGGGTATAGAGTAGCCCTTTCCTCACTTCATTGTATGCAGTCTCCACGGATTAGATCTCATTCACACCTATGTCAACCAGTGGATTAGCCTCTACTAAATACTTAGTATAATTTTATATTTTTTTATTATTTTTATTAATTGTTGGGGATTCATTGAGAGTACAAAGAACCAGGTTACACTGATTGCATTTGTTAAGTAAAGTCCCTCTTATAATTGTGTTCCGTCCCCAAAAGTTGTGTCACACACCGTCACTCACCCCCCACCCTCTCCCTCCTTCCCTCTGTCTGCTCTCCCCTTCCCCACCCACCACTGTGTGAACACTTAGTATAATTTAAAAATAACATGGAATATAAAAACGTATTGATTTGCCAGACGTCTATTGAAATCCTACATTGTTCGAAGAATTTTGCAAGAAATTGGGTAAGAATGAAACTTGAGGGCGGCACCTGTGGCTCAGTGGGTAGGGTGCCAGTCCCATATACAGAAGGTGGCGGGTTCAAACCCAGCCCCAGCCAAACTGCAACAAAAAATAGCAGGCGCTTGTAGTCCCAGCTGCTTGGGAGGCTGAGGCAGGAGAATCGCCTAAGCCCAGGAGTTGGAGATTGCTGTGATCTGTGTGACGCCAGGGCACTCTACCAAGGGCGACAAAGTGAGACTCTGTCTCTACAAAAAAAAAAAAAAAAGAAAGAAACTTAAAACTTTCAGATAAATCAGTTTAGCAGATAAACACTCTTTCTCTGTTTATGCAAAAGTATATCAATATATGTATGGCAAATATTAAAAATAATATGCCTTTATCTAAAATATAGGAACACAATAATAAAAGGTAAATGTACGATGATGGTGCATTGATGCAAGTTATTTGCTGTTCATTACTTCATAACATCCTTACAGTATCCCTGTGAGGGGGATATATTTTAATCTAAAAATGAACACACAGAGAGGCTTAGAAACTTCTGAAAGGTCATTCAAATGCAAGTGGTACAACAATAATCAACAGGTTTAACTCCACACATTGTATCCATAACATGTCACTAAATGAATTAATTTTTTTTTTCTTTTTATGTGAAGTGTAGTATAGAAAAGGCAAGGAAAGGTGGAATTAGGGGAGCAGAACAAGAGTAAAATTGAGAGAAGAGAGACTGAAATAAAAATGCTTTCAAATGGAGATGATACATTTAAGAGCTTTGGAGATCAAAGTCTGAATAAGATTTACTAGGAAGAAAAGGGGAAAGGAAAAGAACAATGTAATTTGTATAAATGGAAGTAGCACATAAACAATTAGAGTAGACGGGAAAAGTAATAGGAAATAGAATTGGAAATTTATACTGATGCTAGGTTCAAAAGGGCTTTGGAATCATATTTTAGGGTTTATACTGTATCCTATAGGCAGTTGGAAGTTCTTAAAAGTTTACAAATGGAGGAATGACTTAAATACCTGTGTTTGAGAAGAATTCTAAATGTAATAAAGAGAATGGATCAGAAGTAAGAGGAGAAAGAAGAGAGTGGTTAAACTAGTCAGGCAAAATGTATCAAGGTCCTAAATTAAAACATTGGCAAAAAAAAAAAAAAGACTGGGTAAAAAGATGTATGAGCAACATTTCAGTGATAAAACTGTTGTGGTTTATGGTGAATTAACTCTAGGAGATGAGTGAAACTGAATAATATTTTTGGTTCAGGCAGAATGATATTGCAATTAATGTAAGAAATAAAGAGTAGAGAGAGTTTTGGCAGACAAATGATAATTTACATGCATTATGGGGCATAACGAAGAAAATAATCAAAAAACAAATAGAGCATATAATCACTCACTGCATTGGATAGTCCATATCATAAAATGGGGACTTGTATAGAGTAGGTTAATCAATCTCTCATTTTCTTCAGGAATTATTTTAGGGCTTTTCTTTGGCCTTTCCTACTATAGTAGCTGCTATTCTCTTGTCTAGGTAAAGAAGCCAATGTGATAGACTTTGAAAATATCTAAGCATGGTTTTCCAAATGTAAAATTAGGGAGTGAACTAGCAGATTCGTGTGAAAAAGCCAAAGCCTACCATTAGACCTATTAGCTGCTGCCTGTGTGACCCAATCAAAATGGGATGTGAAAGATGGAAATTTGTGTCTCTAGATTTCAGATAAAATCTATCCTGTATCAAATAACTCTCAATAGATCTGGTTTCACCCGCATAGAGCCAAAGTCAATGGCCAGGCATTTGTTTGGGGGAAAGACTGGGGAAATCATTATTACAATAATTTTTGGTATTGTTTCAAGCTTCTTGCTCATGGAAATGTAGCCTTTTAGTCATTATAGTTCATAGGTTTTAGGTGTGAAAATAGATCCAAATGAGGAAACTGAGATTATGAATTTTTCTTCCAGTAGCTAACTTTAGCCCTGAGACTTGTACTCATCTCATCTCTTCTTATTCTCTCTTTCTTTCCTTCTCACTACCTGTGCATCTATTTATCTATTTATTCAGTCTTTTCCACTGCTGCCATCACATCCAAAATTTTCTTCATGCGCATTATTTTACACTTTTGCACCAAGAGCAATTAACATAAGATCTACATTCTTAGCAAATTTTTAAGTAGACAATACAGAATTGTTAATCTTAGTCATTATGTTGCGCAATAAATCTCCAAAACTCATTTACTCAGCATAACTGAAACTTTGTAAGCTTTGACAAAAACCTCCTCATCCAATCCCTCAACCATGGAAAATTACGCATCATAATCTCTGCTCCTAGAACTTTTTTTGTGTGTTAAATGTTCATTTTGCTTTCCAGAAGCCTTACCAATTTATGCAATACCAGTTGCCAACGTCTGCTTTTGTTGCCTATGCTTTTGGTGTTGTATTACAGAGATCATTGCCCAGTCTAATGTCAAGAAGCTTTGTTCTTCTATTTTTTGAGTACTTATATAGTTTCAATTCAAACATTTACATCTTAATCTATTTGGAGTTGATCTTCTTACATAAGGTAAAATATCAGGTTTTCCCAACATCATTTATTGAAAAGAATATCTCTTCCCTATGGTCTGTTCTTGAATCCTTATTGGAGATCAGTAGATGTATGGATTCATTTCTAGAATATTTATTCTTTTCCACTTGTCTATATTTCTGTTACTATGCCAGCACTACACTGTTTTGATGAAGGTAGCTTTGTAATATATTTTGAAATAGAAAGTGGCATGCTTCCAACTTTGCTTTATTTGTTTAAGATTCCTTTATCTACTTGAAGTCTTTTCTCATTCTGCATGAATTTTTTATATATGCTTTCTATTTCTGTAAAGAATTCCTTGGAATTTTCACAGGCATGGCTTTGAAACAATTGATCACTTTGGGTAGTATGAATATATCAACAATTCCATTAATTCAGTAATAAGTGACATCTTTCCATTTATTTGTATCTTTTAAAATTGTCTTCATTGATATTTCATAATTCTCAGAGGATGAGTCTTTCACCTCTCTTGCAAAGATTATTTCTGAGTATTTTATTCATTTTGCTGCTATAATGAGTGGTTTTTTTCTATTTATTTTTTGATAATTCATTGTTTGTATATAACAATCATGATTGATGTTTTATATATGGATTTTGTATCCTGCACTCTTTATTGAATTTATTGAATCTGTTTAAATAGATTTTAATGAAACTTTAGGGTTTTCTGTGTACCAGCATACTTTGTTTTATTGTGATTAGCCTTATGGCATTTTGAAAGTATGTTCATTACAATTTTGTGGCAATGCTAAATCAAACAAGTCTATTGGCATTTTTTTTCCCCCAAACAGAATGTGTTCACTTTGTGTCACTGAGTTATACTTTGGTAGGTCATACAATATTTCAAACTTTAGCTTATAGTTACATGTGTTATGGTGGTCTATGATCAGTGATCTTTGATAGTACTATTGTGGTTGTTTTGAGGTACCAAGGAACTGTGTCTATAGAAGATGGAAAACTTAATGAATAAATATCATATGTGCTCTAACTCTCCAATTAACCAGTGTCCTTTTAACCATGAACCTCCAATTAACCATTCCTCCAATTAACCAGGCTCTCTTCAGTTCCTTAGGCCTCCCTATTCCCTGAGACATGATAATACTGAAATTAGGCCAATTAATGACCTTACAATAACCTCTAAGTTCTTCAGTGCAATGAAGACTCAGACATCTTTCACTTTAAATCAAAAGCTACAAGTGATGAGGCTTAGTGAGGAAGGCATATTGAAAGCAGAGAAAACGCTAGACTTCTTACATCAGTCAGTCAGCCAAGTTAGGAGTGCAAATTAAAATTTCTTGAAATAATAAAGCTGGAGGAATCACATTACCTGATTTCAAATTATGTTACAAAGCTTTAGTAACCAAATAAGCACAGGGGTAAAAACAGACATGGCATGAAAACTGACACTTGCACCAATGAAACAATAAAGAGCCCAAAAATGTATCCACAAACTTGTAGTTAACTCATCTTCAGGAAAAGCACCAAGGACATACACTGAGGAGAGGGAGGTTTCTCCCCTAGTTATGGGAAAACCTGGATGTCCACATGCAGAGGAATGAATTAACCCCCCTATTGCTCAATATATGCAAAAATCACGCTTTGAAAGTATGGAACTCCTTGAAGAAAGCATTAGGGAAACAATCTAGGATATTCGTTTGAGCAAAGATTTCTTGTATAAAACCTTGTAATTATAGACAACCAAGCAAAACTGGAAAATTGTGATTATATTAAGATAAAAATCTTCACAGTAAAGGAAACAATCAACACAGTTAAGACATAACCTATAGAATGGGAGAAAATATTTGAAAAGTATATCTATAATAAGGGTTTTATATCTAGAATACATAAAGAACTCAACCAAATTAATAGCAAAAAAAAAAGTAACTCAATTTTAAAAAATGGTCAAAGGACCCAAATATATAGTTTTTCAAAAGAAGACATACAAATAGCAAGTAGATATAAGAAAAAATGTTTAACATCTCTAATCATCAAAGAAATGCAAGTTCAAATTGCTATAAGATATCATCTTACCCCAGTCAAGATGACCTTCATCCAAAATGCAGGTGATAATGAATGCTGATGTGGATGCGGAGAAAGGAAAACATTAATACACTGTTGCTGGCAAAATACACTGTAGGGCCACGATGGAGAAAAATCTAAAAATCGCTCAATAAATAAAAATAGAACTACGGTATGATACAGCAATCCCACTGTTGGGTATATATACAAAAGAAAGAAAATTAATGTGCCAAAGAGATATCTGCACTCCCATGTTGATTGCAGCATTAGTCACAATAGCCAAGATATGGAATCAACCTAAGCTTCCAACAGTGAATGAATAGGAAAAGAAAATGTGGTAAATATATACAATGGAATATATTATTCAGCCATAAAAAATAAATAAATCCTGTCATTGCCAACAACACGGATGGAACTGGAGGTCATTATGTAACATTAAATAAGCCGGGCACCAAATGATAAGTATCACTTGTTCTCATTCGTATGTTACATAAAATTAAAGATCAATGAACTCAGGAAGATGGAGAATGAATGATGGTTACCACAGACTGGGAATTGGGAGGTGGTAGAGTTACAGAGGATGTTTCATGGGCACAAAAATACAGTTAGAATAAGATCTAGTTGGTAGTAGAGTAATAGGGTAACTATAGGTAACCACAATTTCTGGTATATTCTAAAATAACAAATAATAGAGTTGAAATATTCTGAACATAAATAAATAAATGTTTGAGGTGCTAGATATTCCAAAAACCCTAATGCAATCACTACATACTATATGTCTGTATTAAAACATCACACGTACACTATAAATATGTGCAACTGTTATGTATTTGTAATAATTAAATTTTTAAAAAGTAAAAAAGGAAAGCAAAACTCATGATATCTTTATGTCCCTAAAATTAAAGGAAATTAAATGTTATTCTAGTGAACTCGTGAATGATAGGAAACCTAAATAGCCTTCTTGCTGAGCTGGGGAAAGTTTTAGAAGTACAGAAGATCAAACCAGCTACAACCTTCCCTTAAGACAACCCTGGGTTGTCAAAGATCAAATAACGGTAAGTAGCTGGATTCATCTCTTAGTTCTCTATTCTGTTCCAGACATCTACTTCTCTGTGTTTGTGCCAGTACCATGCTGTTTTGATCACTATCGATTTGTAGTGTAGGCTGAGATCTGGTAACGTGATTCCTCTGGCTTTGTTTTTATTTCTGACTAATGTCTTGGCTATTTGAGGTTTTTTTCTGATTCCATATAAAATGAAGTATTGTTTTTTCAAGCTCTTTAAAGTACGACAGTGGAGCTTTAATAGGGATTGCGTTAAAATTATATATTGCTTTGGGTAGTATGGACACTTTAACAATGTTGATTCTTCCCAGCTATGAGCATGGTATGTTTTTCCATTTTTTAACATTTTCAGCTATTTCTCTTCTTAGAGTTTCATAGTTCTCTTTATAGAGATCTTTCATGTCTTTTGTTAGATAAACTCCCGAATATTTCATCCATTTAACAAATGGTGCTGGGTGAACTGGCTGGCAACCTGTAGAAAACTGAAACTGGACCCACACCTTTCACCATTAACTAAGATAGACTCTCACTGGATTAAAGATTTAAACTTCAGACATGAAACTATAAAAATACTAGAAGAGAATGCAGGGAAAACCCTTGAAGAAATCGGTCTGGGCGAGTATTTTATGAGGAGGACCCCCCCGGGCAATTGAAGCAGCTTCAAAAATACACTATTGGGACCTGATCAAACTAAAAAGCTTCTGCACAGCCAAGAACACAGTAAGTAAAGCAAGCAAACAGCCCTCAGAATGGGAGACGATATTTGCAGGTTATGTCTCCAACAAAGGTTTAATAACCAGAATCCACAGAGAACTCAAATGTATAAGCAAAAAAAGAACAAGTGATCCCATCACAGGCTGGGCAAGGGATTTGAGGAGAAACTTCTCTGAAGAAGACAGGCGCGTGGCCTACAGACATATGAAAAATGCTCATCATCTTTAATCATCAGATAAATGCAAATCAAAACTACGTTGAGATATCATCTAACTCCAGTGAGATTAGCCTATATCACAAAATCCCAAGACCAGAGATGCTGGCGTGGATGTGGAGAAAAGGGAATACTTCTACACTGCTGGTGGAATGCAAATTAATACATTCCTTCTGGAAAGATGTATGGAGAAAACTTAGAGATCTAAAAATAGATCTGCCATTCAATCCTATAATTCCTCTACTAGGCATATACCCAGAAGACCAAAAATCACACCATAACAAAGATACTTGTACCAGAATGTTTATTGCAGCCCTATTCATAATTGCTAAATCATGGAAAAAAAACAAGTGTCCATCGATCCATGAATGGATTAATAAATTCTGGTATATGTACCATGGAATATTATGCAGCCTTAAAGAAAGATGGAGACTTTACCTCTTCCATGTTTACATGGATGGAGCTGGAACATATTCTTCTTAGTAAAGTATCTCAAGAATGGAAGAAAAAGTATCCAATGTACTCAGCCCTACTATGAAACTAATTTATGGCTTTCACATGAAAGCTGTAACCCAGGTACAACCTAAGAATAGGGGGAAAGAGGAAAGGGAGGGGAGGGAGGGGGGAGGTGAGTGGAGGGAGGGTGATTGGTGGGATTACACCAGCGGTGCATCTTACAAGGGTATATGTGAAACTTAGTAAATGTGGAATATAAATGTCTTAGCACAATAACTAAGAAAATGCCAGGAAGGCTATGTTAACCAGAGTGATGAAAATGTGCGAAATGGTCTATGAAACTAGTGTATGGTGCCCCATGATCGCATTAATGTACACAGCTATGATTTAATAATAAAAAAATTAAGTAAATAAAAAAGACAACCCTGGGGCCAACTCACTTCAATTCTATGAAGACTCAGAGAAATGAGGAAGCTGAAGAAGAAAGGTTTGAAGCTAGGAGAGATTATTGTGTGGGTTTTAAGGAAAGAAGCTACCCCCATAATATAAAGTGTAAGGTGAAACAGCAAGTATTGGTGTAGAATCTGCAATAAGTTATCCACATGATATAGTTAAAATAATTAACAAAGCCTTTAGTGTAGAAAAACCATCTTTCAATTAGATGTGAGAACTTTCTTAGCTAGAAAGGAAAAATCACTGCCTGGCTTCAAAGAACAGGGGATTCTCCTCCTAGAGGCTATACAGTTGGTGACTTTAAGTTGAAGTCAGTGCTCATTTACTATTTGACAAATCATAGGGCCCTTAAGAATTATACTAATTTTACTTTATCCGTGCACTATAAATCAACCAACAAAGCCTGGATGGCAGCACATCTGTTTATAGAATATCTTACTGAACATTTTAAGCTCAATTTTTGAGATATATTGCTCAGAAATAAAAAAGATTTCTTCCAAAATATTACCTTTATTAGGAATGCATCTAGTCACTCAAGAGTTCTGATGGAGATGCACACACTAATTAATATTGTTTTCATTCCTATTAAACCATCATCCATTCAGCAGCCCACAGATCAAAAAGAAGTTTGGACTTTCAAGTCTTATTGTTTAAGAAATATATTTTGTAAGACCATAACTGCTATAAAGAATCACTGCACTATCGTGATAAAACTGACAGAGGTGAAGTTGCTTCTTATGGATGAACAAAGAAAATGGTTTCTTGAGATGAAACCTACTCCTGGTAAAAATGCTATGAATGTTGTTGAAATAAAACAAAGGATTTAAAGAACATTACATAGCTTAGTTGATGAAGCAACAGCAGGATTTGAGAAGATTGACTCTAATTTGGAAAGAAGTTCTACCGTGGGTAAAATAGCTGTTAAACAGTATTGAATGCTAGAGAGAAATCTTTTATAAAAGGAAGAACCAGTCAATGTAGCATTTTTTACTGAATTAGGAAGTTGCCACTGACATCCTAAACTTGAACAACTGCCACCCTAATCAATTAGCACCCATTAACATCAAGTCAAGACCCTCCACCAGCAAGAAGATGACAACTCAATGAAGGCTCAAAGCATTTTTAGCAATAATTTCTTTTAATTAAAGTGTATAAGTAGTTATTTTAGATATACAGGCAGTCACCAGTTTACTAACTTACATACAAATTCTTAAGTTGAATTTGTATATAAGTTGGAACAGGTATATTTACCTGCAATAGCTTCCATTTGTAAGTGCAAGTTGAATGTCAGTTAGATGTTTATAACCAGGGGACTTACTGTTATAGGCTCCTTTTGTAAGTGCAAGTTGTACATAAGTTGGATATTTGTAACTCGGGAACTTCCTGTAATGTTAATGTATACCTGACAGACTACAGTGTAGTTAGTATAGACATAACTTTTATATGCACTGGGAAACCAGAAAGTCCTTGTGACTATTTTTATTATGGTTTTACTGCAGTTGTCTGAAAGTAAACCTGCAACATTTCTAAGGTAAGCCCATATGTGATCATGTCACAAGCAAACAAAAATATTCTTCTTTTCACATTTGGATGCCTTTTATTTCTCTTTTTTAACTATTTGCTGTGGCTAAGACTTTGCGTTACATTTTGAAAAGAAGTAGTAGATTTCAGAGAGAAAGAACTCAGTTTTTCCCAATTGATTATCATGTTAGTTGTTGGCTTTTCATATAGGGCCTTTATTATGTTACGTTTCTAACATAAGTATTTTCTAGAGTTTTTTTATTTCAAAATATCATGAGGGCACAAATAGTTTTGGTTACAGGGATTGCTTTTGTAATGCTTGAGTCAGGGATGTTAGTGGGCCCATCACTCAGAGTGTTTGTGGTATCTGTTGTGCCCCTGCTGTTTAATTTCTGCTGGGTTTTACTTCCTTATATGTATATGTGCTCATTGGTTAGTTCAAATTTAATAGTGAGAACATGTGGTGTTTGTTTATTCATTCTTTAGATACTTAGAATAATAGTTATTATTCACTTAGAATAATAGTTTCCAGTTCCATTCAAATCCATGGAAAAGGCATTAATTTATCCTTTTTTATGGCTGAGTAATAGTCTACAGTATTCTTATAGCATATGTTGTTAATCCACTCATGAATTAATGGGCACTTGGGTTGATTCTACATCTGAATTGTACTGTAATGAACATTTAAGTACATATGTTTCTTTGAGAAAATGGCTTATTTTCCTTTGGGTAGATATACTGTAATAGGATTTCTGGGTCAAATGGTAAGTCTACATTTATTTCTTTGAGAAAACTCCATGCAGTTTTCTGTAGAGGTTGTACCAACACTGTGTAAGTGTTCCTTTGTCTCTACATCCATGCCAGCATCTACTGTTTTGGGATTTTTTTATACAAGTCCTTCTACCTGGGGTAAGGCGATATATCAGAGTGATTTAATCTGCATTTTCTTGATCATTAGTGACATTGATCAGTTTTCATGTATTGGCCATTTGTCTATCTTTTTTTGAAAAGCTTCTGTTCACGGATGGATGTTGAACTGTGTCAAATACATTTGCTGCATCTATTGTGATGATAATATTTTTCTTTTTTTTTAATTTTCGCATATACATGTGTTCATTAGGCTTCCACTTTTTGCCTTCACAAAATTATAAAGGCTAAAAATTTAACAATAATAACAATGTTTAAGACAGGGACCAGAAACAGAAACCTCACAAAGATTGAATGAAGACAAACACATTCAGAATAGAAATCAAAGGATTGCTGCAATGAAGTATTAAGCAATAATAATAATAGTAATGCAAAGAAAGTAACATTCACATTGTCAAATAAGAGTATGTCTATTATAGAATACATTGACTCTGAGGTTCTGTATGGAGTCATCAATTAACTACTTCTTATTTTTTCCCAAAGTATCAAAGAATAGACAACTATTTTTCCCAAAGTATCAAAGAATAGACAATCAAATATTATAAATATTTATAATATTTATAAATAAAGATTAAAAAAAGTTTAAAAAATAGATCAGGCTAGATATTATAGACAATAGAAAAACAGGAAATACTTCAAAATCATTCTACTTATCTGGATACACCTGATATTAAAATTAGAAAAAATATATTATTATAAAGGGGAAATTACAAACATAATTCACTTTTAAATGAGGATGCAGTATCCTGTGTCCTAAACAATATATTACCAAGTTGAAGCAAAAATTAATGTTTAAGTAATGTACTTTAGTCAAAATTGAATCGAATTTATGTGAGAATTAGTCACTATTTTCTTTCTTCTTCTTTTTTTTCTTTTCCTTACCCTCACCCCCTCCCTCTTTCTCTGTCTGCTCACCCCTTCCCCTATGCCCCACCATGTCACTGATTGTCATTAATTGTCCACATATCAAAGTTGAATACATAGGATGCATACTTCTCCACTCCTGTGGTGCTTCACTAAGGCTAATGTGTTCCACCTCCACCTAGGTTAGTACAAATGGGGCAAAATATCCATTTTTTTTAACAGCTGAATAATATTCCATGGTATACATATACCACAGCTTACCAATCCATTTCTGGGTTGAAGGGCATTTAGGCTGTTTCCACATTTTAGCAATTGTAAATTGGGCTGCAATAAACAGCCTCGTACAAGTATCTTTATAATAAAAGTTTTTGTTTGTTTGTTTTTTCCTTCTGGATAGATGCCCAGTAATGGGATTGCAGGATCAAACGGGAGGTCTAGGTTGAGTTCTTTCAGGTTTCTCCATACTTCCTTCCAAAAAGGTTGTATTAGTTTGCAGTCCCCCCAGCAGTGTAAAAGTGTTCCTTTCTCTCCACATCCATGCCAGCATCTTCAGTTTTGAGATTTTGTGATATAGGCCATTCTCTTTGGGGTTAGATGATATCTCAGGGTGATTTTAATTTGCATTTCTCTAATAATTAGGGATGAACATTTTTTCATGTGTTTGTTGGCCATTTGTCTGTCTTCTTTAGAGAAGGTTCTTTTCATCTCTCTTCCCCATTGATGTATGAGATTGTTGGTTTTTTTCTCATAGATTAATTGAAGTTCTGTATAGATCCTAGTTACTAAGCTTTTGTCTGATTCAAAATATGCAAATATCCTTCCCCATTGGGTAGGTTGTCTATTTGATTTGGTTGTTGTCTCCTTGGCTGTACAGAAGCTTTTCAATTTAATTAAATCCCATTTGTTTATTGTTGCTGTTGTTGCTATTGCCATGGCAGTCTTCTTCGTAAAGTCTTTCCTCAGGCTGATATCTTCCAGTGATTTTCCTATTCTTTCTTTGAGGATTTTTATCGTTTCATGCCTTAAATTTAAGTCCTTTATCCATCTTGAATCAACTTTTGTGAGTGGAGAAAGGTGTGGGTCCAGTTTCGGTCTTTTACATATGGATATCCAATTCTCCCAGAACCATTTATTGACTAGGGAGTCTTTCCCCCAGTGTACATTCTTATTAGGTTTATCGAAGATTAGGTGGCTATAAGTTGCTGGTTTCATTTCCTGGTTTCCTGGTTTCCTTTCTATGAATGGAAAATATTTTTCCTTTTATCCTGTTAATGTGTTGTATCACACTGATGGATTTTCATGTTTGAGCCACACTTGCATTCCAAATCTATAAACCACTTTGCTAGGTATATGACTTTTTTCTGTGCTGTTGAATTTTGTTTGTTAGAATTTTGTTCCATAGTTTTGCTTTGGTTGACCATGGATATTGGCCTGTAGTGTCTTCATATGGTTTCAGTGTTAAGATTATGCTGATCTCATACAATGAGTTTAGAAGTATTCCTTCTTATTCATTTTTTGGAAGATATTGAGAAATATTGGTATCAATTCTTTTTTGAATTTATATTTGTATATATTGTGAGATAAGAATCCATTTTCACTCTTCTACATATGGGCATACAATTTAACCAGTGTCTTTTATCAAAGAGAGTGAACTTTGCTCATTGCATATCTTTGTACCTTTGTCAGATCAGTTGGCATGAGTATGTGGATTTGTTTCTGGAATCTCCATTCTCTTCCATTGTTCCACCTTTCTATTTTAATGTCAGTGCCATATTGTTTTAATTATTTTCCTTTGTAGTAGATTTGAAAATCAGGGGGCATAACATCTCCACCTTTGTTCTTCTTATTCAAAATTGCTTTGGCTATTTGGGATCTTCTGTGTTTTCTTCTGAATTTTAGGTATTTTTTATATGTATTTTCTTAAAAAACACCAGGGAAATTTCAATAAGCAGTTCATGGGATGGCTTTCAGAAGTATGAACTTTTAAGTGGTGTCAATTGTTCAAATTTATGAACATTGGAAGTTCTTACATTTATTTTTATCTTTTAAAATTTGTTTAGTCTATTTGTAGTGTTAAATATTCAAAGCTTTCACTTCTTTGGTAAAATTATTCCTAAGTATTTTAATATTTTTAAAAGTATTCCAAAAATAGAATAAGTAGGAACACTACCACACTCATTCGCCAAGGCTACCATCACCTTGATATCAAAGCCAAAGACACTACAAGAAAGAAAAACTACAGGCCAATATTCCTGATAAACATAGATGCAAAGATCCTCAACACAATACCAGCAAACTACATAGTATATATAGTTTATAACTAAATATATACCACATATTCTGAAATCTATAAAGCAATAGGAAAGTTAATCCCATACTTTTTAATGAAAATGATATAGGAATAGAGCTTCCAGTCAACACTATGAGTGATCTCATAATTGTGTGTGAGGAATTCTTTTACTTCCATGCACAAGAACCTTGCTTTTCAGAAATATGATTTCTAGAGAAGAGGACTTAATGTGTGTTACCTCTCATTTCTCAAACCCACCTTGATACATTGTTCATGTATTGGTTGGTCTTAGTTTATTTTTATCATCTTTTTGTCCCTGCATTCTCCTCCTAATGTAAGAATTCAGAAGTCTCTTGGATTTGAAATGACATTTAAGATTTTCCATTGGCTTTTGGCTATAATTACTACTATACTTACCATTAAATAGACTCAGGAATAAATCTCTGAAATACTCACCACCATGCCTGTCAAATAGCCATCTTCAGGAGTTCTCTATGTCTGAAAACACACAGGGAACATTTTCTTGATGGCATATCATTATGTACTCAAGATATATTTATTCCAATAACTAACTACATATCTCATTGTGTATCCAACATATGGCTGCCAAGGATTGTGTCACAGTTCAAAAATAATTTAGTAACTTTAAATACGATTAAAGACTTCAAAGACTGTCACTTGATCTCTAACATTTTTGCCTCCAAGATTTTCTACCATTTACATTTTAGTTGAATCTTTTGCTCACGTGTCAAAGAACTTTTCCCACTCCCTGTTATAGCACCCTCTAAGAACCTCTCCACCTCATAATGGAGCAAGGAGCTCCAGTGATTTCAAAATCATTTCCTTTTGTCTTATTAAGACATCACAGTTTCTAGTAAAAATAGTCTCTCCTAGTAAACAAGGCAAAGTCCTTGAATAAGTGCACTCCTATCTTCTGCTGAGCTTTTCTCTTTCCAGAGAGCACCACAAATCCACAAACTTGTAGAAAATAGAAGGTAGCAAACAAATGGAAAGCTGCATTTTAATGAGGAATCCTATTACACTTCCTCAGTTTTGTGAACTCATGATGCTTCGTATCTGTTACATCCAAAAGACTCCACGGTGATAATTCTGTAATAGAGTACTCTAGTCATTTCTAACTTAAAATGACATTTTTAAAATCATCACAGATCATGTCTTGTCAACTCCTACTTTCTAAAAATATAATTCCAAGAACTGTTAACGGTAAAGTTGCATTCTTAATTATTCATGTACTTTTTAACAGGGTATGGTTTAAAATAAAGATTGTTCACCAACCCTAACCAACATGTGGCAGTTTATCTCAGCATCGTATTACATTCAAAGAACATACCAGGCAACCATTTACTTACTCATCCACTCCCAAGCAGAATGGATATTTAAATATATTATATTCCCTTGACTAAACATCCACTCAAATTTTTTTTATTCAAATTAACATTCACTCAAAATTTCCCTCTCTTTTTTAATCTCAATATCATAACTCATTTTTTTTTGCTGTTTTATTCTCTCAGCCCTTCATCCAAAAGGAGATATTCTCTGTCACATATAATATGTAAAAAAATTGAAAATCTACCTCATGATACCACATTGAAGATTAAATAATGATTTAAAACACCTAGCACTGTATTATTTAGCACAAGTTATTCATACATAAATTGTATCTATCTATTTATCTATAGTATCATTATAGTTTTTAGAGCAGTAGAGTTTCTAATTCAATTGCATTGAATGAAAAATTGAAAATAAGACAATTGATCATATAATTAATATTCTTAGGGAAGTAATATTTGAATATATCTCAATTTCAGAAGAGTAAGATTCCTTTTATCTTTCAGTCTGTAATAGTTACTATTTAGACATTATTCAGTATGTATTATGTTGGACACTGTGTAGAGATAAAACAGAATAAAGTACAGATCCACATGAAGCTCATGGTTTATTCTATAAAATAAATAATACAAAGTTAGCAAATAAGAAACAAACATGTGCAAAATCCTAAGAAGGAAATGTAAATGGTTCTGTGATAGAATATATGAACTTGGAATAGTCACAGATATACCATTAAGGAATGCTAAAGCTCATAGACAGAACAAGTCAGAACAACAAGGATGAATGGTGGGATCGCATGTCGGATCTATTAGTATAGAGTATAAATGTCTTAACACAATAATTAAGTAAACGAGATGAGGTAAATAAAGAAAAAAGAATTCAAAAAAATAAAAATCGTAATAGCATAATAGAAAGATCTGAAAGTTAAATTGTTATGTTTCCTGTTAATATGATGTACTTTATTATAGTTGAAATTATAGTGTAAACCAAAACTACTATTAATGTAATGACTTTAGACAATTTTCTTATTATGAAATTTATTCATAACTTGAATAATAGTGTCATGTAACACTGTTAGTCACCAATACTTTAATATGTTACATATAAATAACTTGCTAAGATTTGTTTTATTCCTAAACATCACGGTTTTTCTGTTCCTCTGTAGTTGGATATCAGTGAAAAGTGGTTCATAAAATACATCATTTTTGTAAATTTCTCTTGGAGATATTTTCATCCATTTCTCTGAGAGCCAGCAGTCAGCTATCAATTACATTGAATTGTAAAAACAAGAAAGGCTATTCAATAAAAATTCACCCTGAGCAGAAATGTCTAAATATTTTGGCTGTATTTGCTGCAACACAAATATTGCCTTTCTCCAACTTAGAATAAACATAAAAGCATCAATTCACATGTAATATTATCTATTTTTTTCTAAAAATTTTAGCTGTCTATAGCCTTAAGAATTAGACAAGTCAAGGTAACAATAGCCCAGGAAATCTCTGGGTACTTATCTGATAACATTTTTGTTTCTATCACCCATTTCTCCAGTAAAAATATACTAATTTATCCATTCATAGACTCACTCATTTCCTAGATAAACCCCTTATTCTTATTATTTTTCAACTAACTTAATGAAAAAGTAACAGATATAGGTTCTTTGGCTGATAACATTAAATGAATAAAACCAAATTTTAAAATTTCTTTTGCAGATCTGACTTGTTTGGGCATACAGAGAATATTTGTTCCCCATTTTCCTTTTTTAGAAAAACAAGATAGGATAAAGCACATGTCTAAGATACAAATTCTTATATTTATGAGAAAATACAGCTATAGATGTCATCATGAGTAGGGACTTTTATAGTGTCATAAAAATTCAGTGTCACTGTAAATTTATGCTGCTGAAAATGTCGACATTTATGTCAACTTTTACAAGGACATATTTTTAAATGATACTAAAACTTGATGCAGCAACTTTTACTTAGTTAAAAAGTGAGATTACAGAACAAAAACATTTACTCTAATTTTTGCAATTGTCAACATGGTTAATTAATTTTTAACATTCTCAAATCATATCAAGGTTTAATGGGTACTTAAAAATCATATTAAAGTTAAAAAGCATGAAAACATGTTCATGTATTATTCAAATGTAACAATTGATGCATATTATTAGTATTCATTTGCAATGCATTTAATTCAGATTTTTAATACTTGATAAGAATTATTAATGATGTAAGCATAAGTTGATGCTTATTTAAGAATTATAGATAATCAGAGATTTATATCATCAATCTATTTTCACTCAATTTATATTCCAGGACAAGCATGGTTACTATTTTGATTAATGAAAAACAAGAAGGTTTTATATTAAGATTGCTCAAATCCATCAATTCATGCACAAGGATTTTCCTATTTTTAGCAATATAAGTTCCTTTGCAATGAAGAAGAATAATCTCATTAGGTGGTCTATTATTGGCAACCAGAAAGAACCAAAAGAATATCACTCTCAAACTTAACATCTAAGTTAGACAAGCTGCTATGGACTTCTTGGTATATGTTGACAGTGCTGGTGGTAGGTGGGAACTCGCAAACATGAGCAAGTTCAAACCAGAATCTTTTCCTTTTTCTTTTCCTGATAGCTGAGCAACTACCGGCGAGCCCAACCTTCTCCAAGGAAACATCCTATATTCAGAATTAGAAACCAGCTCTAGGCTAACCCTGGAAGACAGATTTGCTGCTGTTTGTGCTCAGACACCATGTTGTAATTTTTGTGTATGAGACACAGCTACATGAGCCCTTCCTGAGGTCAAGCCCTCATATTTAACCAAGTTATAGAAGCTGGATAATTTTATTGTTCCTAAATTTCTATTTTGAAAATCTGTTGGTGTGAAGGGTGTGCGATAGTTTTCTTGAATAGCTGGACCACAGTACTATAAATATGCTGCTGGTAAATTTTTACCTGATTTGCTGTGTATCAGTGTATTTGAAGGCATTCAGAGGTAATCTATCGAATAAGTAAGTGTCTTGCCTATCTGGAAGAGATAAAGGGTTCCAAGTTGAAAAACAGTTTCTGGGAGCTTATGAAGTTGCCCAGATTTCCCAAACTAAATAATATCTGTCTATTTAATAAAAGGAAATCGAGGGCTACAACTTCCAGGAAGATATTATAAATAACATTTCTTTATTTCTATCACCAGTGTAACTAAAAACCTTGGACATCTATTCTGAATAAGACAAAGATAAGAAGCCTCTGAAAGGTGGAGTGAAGTAGGCAGACTAGGGTGGTTAGGACAACAGGAACAACATGATGGTGAGTTCCCTGGGCTTTTTTTCTGCTCAATATATACCAGAATGTGTCAGATGAAGTTGACAACCTGGGACTAATAGGGGTGTAGGAAAAAGAAAAGGTCTGATAAAAGACTATTTTCTCTAAAGAACAGACCAGAAATGGTGGCAGCCTACTAAAACAAAAAAACTTGTAAATGGTAATTATCTTGTTCTTTTCATAGGTAAAACAAAAACAAAATAACTGATTAAAAAAAAATAAAACACCTCTGCCCAATCTCCATGGTAGGGAGAGTTCAGAGAAGGCATAGTAAGAAGCCAAAACTTTCATACCCAAAAGTGGAGACAAAGTCCCTCCTTCCCTTCCCTATCAATGAAGACCATGTGAGAAGCCTAGACTTCCACTCCCCTCAACAAGAATGGGACATTTCTCTTCTTCCCTGTTTGGGAAAAAGCTTAGTAGAGATCTCAAAAGTGTTCAAGCAAAACCTGTACATAGATGTTTAATGCTGATACTATTCACACTAGCAAAAATGATGGAAATAACTCGATGTCCATTGACTGATAAAGAAAAAGTGAGTTTTATCGAAACAGTGAAGTATTATTCAGCTATAAAATGAATCAAATACTGACACATGTTTTAAACATGTACGTACTTGGAAACATCACAATAAATGAAAGAAGCCAGACAAAACATTCATATATCATATGATGGTACTTATATTAAATATCCAATTTAGAAAAGTCCAGAGAAATCTGGGAAGCAGAGTAATAGTTATCAGTAACTGTGGAGAGGGGAGGATGGTGAATGGATGCTTAACGGGTATGGGGTTTCCTTTTGGGTTGGTAAAAATGTTCTGGAACTAGATGGGAAAAAATCCTTTTATCATTAGGACACTTGTACTAGACTGTTTATCGCAGCTCAATTTACAATCGCCAAAATGTGGAAACAGCCTAAATGCCCACCAATCCAGGAATGGATTAACAAGCTGTGGTATATGTATACCATGGAATACTATTCAGCTATTAAAAAAAAATGGAGACTTTACATCCTTCGTATTAACCTGGATGGAAGTGGAAGACATCATTCTTAGTAAAGCATCACAAGAATGGAGAAGCATGAATCCTATGTACTCAATTTTAATATGAGGACAATTAATGACAATTAAGGTTGGGGGGGAAGGAAAAGCAGAGAGAGGGAAGGAGGGAGGGGGATGGGGCCTTGGTGTGTGCCACACCTTCTGGGGGCAGGACATGGTTGCAAGAGGGACTTTACCTACCAAATGCAATCAGTATAAACTGGCTATTGTACCCTCAATGAATCCCCAACAATAAAAAAAAAAAAAGGTTACACATTGTGAACCTGCTACCATGATACCTTGGAATCCAAACTTAATCCATTCCAGAACCCTATTTGAGTTCCAAATCATTATACTTCCAAGATATTTTTTCCCCCTTTAAAATAATAGAAACTGGATTAATCCTTTCCTAGGTCCCACAAACTTAAATTTTCAAAATGATTTTAATAGTGAATACACTGGATTTTAAGGTAAAATATTAACAAATAATCATATTTGAATAAAATGTAAATTAATAAAATTAAAAATATAAAAACCTAAAAATATAAAGGCTTATGTCAAAACAATTGAATACTTAGTTCAAAACATACCCCCTCACTGTTCACAAACTCCTTAAACTCCTTTACAAACGTTTCGGCTGCTTCCAAATTAGAACTGGCAGCCTCTCCGTGCATAACTACACTATGGATCCCAGTCCTTTTCTTAAAGTTCTTGAACCACCCTCTACTCAGGCATGCCCTTCACTAAGTCATCGTGGAGGATCTTGGCTTTCTCACAAATTAGTCTCAGAAATCACATAACCAGCCAGCTGTTTTTCATTAATCCAAACTAAAATGAGTTTTTCTGTCTCTTCCATACTTTTCGATCTCCTGGAGGTCAATGTTGCAGCCCCTTTTCACAACATCTGCTACTTTGACAGCTTCTTTGTTTTTCAAAATCATACAAAAAGTTGATTTAGGCATCACAAACATAGTCGCGAGATCAGCCACTTTCATTCATACTCGTAAGATCTTTCTTAACTTCAACTGTAGTTCTAACAGCTTTCCTCTTACTCTTATTTGCCTCACTGCACTTCTTAGGACCCATGATGAATACACATAGTTGTTATTTTACTAAAAAAAAAAAAAAAAAAAACACAAAAGCACAAAATTAGCAGGGAAAATCACACAAGTGCTTTCACCACAGCTTCTGACAATGAACTGAATGACAAAGCAAATGGCTGGCCTGAGGGCTGGGGAAACGAATGCAGAAAACCACACACAAACAGTGTGCTGGGCATTAGGATTCCAAAGCAACGTTTGGATTTGGGGCAAAATTTGCTCGAATTTTTCATTCAGATTCCAAGTTGTTTGAGTTCTGGGGTGTTCGGATTCCAGGGGTAATACTATAAATGGAACTGGTTGAGCACTTTAAAATAGTGCCAAAATTTATATGTCTATTTGCCACAGTAAAAAATCAAATAGCAGAGTTAAGCTCTAATATGCCAATAATTGCCTTAAATATAAAATGGTCTAACTATATCAATTAATAGTTAGATACTAGAAAAGTAGCTCAAATGGTATGACCTAACGATATGCTTTCTAGAACTAACTTAATTCAAATGTATTACAAAATTGCTAAAAGATTAGATTTCAATGTGTGTATGTGTGTTTACCACAAAAAAGAAGTAAGTATGTTTGAGGAGGGAATTATTAATTAGTTTGCCTTAATCATTCTACGACATAAACATAAATCATCACATTGTAACTCACAAGTATATACCATTATTATTTGTCAATTAAAATAAAAATTAAAAAATATAATGATGTAAGGAATTTGAAAGTAAAATGATGGAACAAGATTTATACAATGTAAACAATTAAAAGGAAGTGGGAGTTGCTGTATTGTTAGCCAAAGTACTCTTGAGGGCAGAAAAAATTATCAGAGACAAAAATGGATATTATGTAATGATATCAGCACTGTTTCTTGAAAATTCTTTCTCTTCCCACATATTCATTTTGGTATCTTTAAAATAACTGTCAGTCATAAATGCAAAGTTTTTAATTTTGGACCCAAAGTTTTGGTCTGTATAGGCATTTATCAACACCCTAGTGCACCATGAAATCGAATTTATATACCGCATTATGGTATATAATTTTCCCATTTATCTATAGATGAACATTTAGGTTGTTTTTACTTTTTGGCTATGAGGAGTAATGATGCAATAAACATTCATGTCATGTGAGTGTTACTGTGAAAGTATATTTTTTATTTGCCTTGTGCATGTAACTGACATTGGAATTGGTGGATAACATGGCAACTGTAACCTTCTTTGAAACTCCTCAGCTATTTCTTGATGTGGCTTCACCATTTAACAACCCCACCATCAATGTATGAGGGTTTCAATTTCTTCCTATCCTTGCCAATATTTATTATTACCTTTCTTTTTCTTTTATAGCCAATCTAGTAGATATGAAGTGGTATTTTATAGTCATCTTAATTTTCTTTCCTCTGACAAGTTGAGCATCTTTTCATATGGTTGTTAGCCATTTATATATTTTCTTCGGTTAAATGTTCAATTTATTTGCTCATTTTTTTTTTTTAAAAAAAGCACTTTTTTCTTCTTTTTGTATTTTAACTCCTTCTTATACCTTTAGATAAAAGTCCTTGAATAGATATATGATTTATACATATATTCTCCAAGATTATAACTTTTTATATTATTGCCTTTTGAAGCATACGTGTTGTAAAGTTTGCAATTTAATTAGTTTCAAAGCATTAGTTATTTCTCTTTTACAGATCATGCTTTTGGTGTTGTGTCTAAGAATTCAACTGAACCAAGACCATTAAGATGTTGCTGAAAGTTTTCTTCTAGAAGTTGAATAATTGTAGCTTTTATACTTATGTCTACGATCTATTATATGTTAGTTGTTATAGGTGCTATACATTTTAAGAGTCTAAATTCACATTTTTTTCACGTACACAAATTTATAATGGCATAATTTGTTAAAAAGATTGTCTTTTCCCGTGACCTTGGTAATTTGCCAAATATCAACCTATCATCACTATCCAGGTTTATCTGGGGATTCTTAATTCTATTGCACTGGTCTATATGTCTGAATTATTCCAATACAGCATTGCCCTGATAACTGCAGCTGTATACAATATTTAAAATCAGAAAGGATGCTCTTCCAATTTTTCTGCCTTTTCAAAATTGTTTTGACTATTTTAGGTCCTTTGCATTTCCAAATAAATGTTGGAATTAGCATCTTAATTTCTTCCAAAACTACACTAAGATCTTGATAGAATTTGCAATAAATTTATAAATCAATTTGAGCAGAATCACTATCTTACAGATATTGAGTGTTCCAATCTGGAAAATGTATTATCTCTATTTTTATTTAAATATTATTAAATATCACTAATGAATATCTTGTAGTTTTGAAGATATAAATTTTTAACTTACTTTATTAAATTTATTACTAAGCATTTTATTTTATTTAATGATACCTTGGTTGAAGTTACTTTCCTAATCTCATTTTTGTAGAGTTCATTGCTAGTATATAGTTGTACAACTGATTTCTGTATGTTGATCTTATATCTCACTACCTTGATGAACTAGATTATTAGTACTAGAAGTTGTATATAACTTTAGATATCCTACATATATCCTACATATAGAATCATCATTTGTGAATAAAGGCAGATTTAATTATTTCTAGTTTGGTTGCATTTTATTTTATTTTTTTTTATTACCAGATTGCTCTGACTAGGACCTGTACTACAATGACAAATAGGTAAAGCAGGAGTGAAAAACTTTACTAATGAGCTTACAAGAAAAGATCACCATTAACTATGATAGTAGCTGTAGAATTTTCACAGATGACCATTAAAAGGTTGAAGAAATTCCTTCTTTTATTTTATTTTATTTTATAGACAGAGTCTCACTCTATTGCCCTCGGTAGAGTGCTCTGGTGTCACAGCTCACAGCAACTTCCAAATCCTGGGTTTAGGGTGATTCTCTTGCCTCAGCCTTCCTGGTAGCTGGGACTACAGGCACTTGCCACAACGCCCAGCTATTTTTTGTTGCAGTTTGGCCGGAGCCGGGTTCAAATCTGCCACCCTCGGTATATGGGGCCAGCACCCTACTCACTGAGCCACAGGTGTCGCACAGAAATTCCTTTCTATTCCTCATTTTTTGATAGTTTTTCTTAATCATTAATGAGTATTGGATTTTATCAAATGCATTTTGTGCATCTAATTATGTAATAGAGAAAAGTTATTCAGGAAATGGAAACTTTTCACCATACAAGAGAGATTAATTGGTAGACAACTTCAAAACCTTATCTGTAAAGAGATGAAATACCTCCAAAAATAGAACATACAAGCATACTTAAAATTAATAACATGGATGGAAGAATACATACTTATGCTTTTCGTGTAACAGTCTATATTAATGGTTTGAAAAGGTACAAAAGTAGCCCAAATTTGTGTTTAAAATATTTTAATGTAGTAAAGAACCAGAAGTTTTACTCATTACAGGATGGTAGTCACTAGACTTACCAAGAACAGAAAGGAGTAGTTCCAGCTACTCAAAAGGCTAGTGCAGGAAGCCCACTTGAATTCAGGAGTTTCAAACTGCAGTGAGCCACTACTTTTCAGCCTGCGTGACAGAGACAGACTCTTGTCTTACCAAAAGTAAAAGCAGGGCAGTGCCTGTGGCTCAAAGAAGTAGGGCGCCAGTCCCATATGCCAGAGGTGGTGGGTTCAAGCCTAGCCCCAGCCAAAAAAAATGCAAAAAAAAAGTAAAAGCAGAAATTCTATGAAAAAAATACAATAACAGATAAAAAAAAAAAAAACCTCAATGAATGGATTTAATAGTCATTTGAGACAAGTAGAGAATTGGTGATTAGAATAACACGTCCAGATTGAAGCACAAAAGGACAAGAAAATGTACAGTATAAAAAAAAGCAAGAGACATAATATGAAGAGATCTAAAATTACACAAAATTTATGAAGTGATCTAAAATTACATGTAATTTATGTCTCAGAAAGAAAGTAGAGAGAAAATTGAAGCAAAATTTAAGGCAATAAGGGCCAAAATTCTGAAAAACAGATGAAATATGTCAAGCACAGATTCAAGAAACTCTAGGAAGCTAAAGAAAACCACATGAAGGTACATCACATAAAACTGCATGGATGGTTCAACATATGAAAATCAGTAAATGTGATACGCCACATTAACAGAATGAAAGACAGAAATCATATGGTCCCCTCAATAGATGCATAAAAATCCTAAAAAAATTCAGCATCCTTTCTTGATAAATATTCTCAACAAATTAGGCATGGAAGGACTGTATCTCAACACAATAAAAGCTGTATATAACAAGACCTTAACTAACAGTGTACACAATGGCAAAAATTTGAAACCTTTTCCCCTAAGGTCAAGAGTAAGATAAGGATGCTTACTATCTATTGAGCATAATACTATAAGTTCTATTTATAGCAATTAAGCCAAAGTAAGAAATAAAAAGCATTCACATTAGAAGGAAAGCATTTAATCTGTTCCAATTGCAGATGTCATGATACTTTATATGGAAAACCCCTCTACAAAAAAAAAAAAATTAGGACTAATAAATGAATTCAGTAAAATGTGAGACACAAAATCAACATACAAACATCACTACGGTTTCTATACACCAACAAAAGACCACCTGAAAAAGAAATCAAGCAAATCCTAGTTACATCAACTACAAAATAAACTAAAATGCTTAGGAAGAAATTTAAAAGTAAAAGATCTTAACACTGAAAATTGTAAAACATTTATGAAAAAAATTGTAGAGAATACAAACAAATGGGAAGATATCTCATAGTTATTAATTATAAAAGTTAGGATTGTTAAAATGTCCATACTATCCTAAGTGACCTACAGATTCAATGAAGTCTGTATCAAAACTCCAGTAATAATTTTTACATAAACAGAAAAAATTCTTAAAAGTCATATGGAACACAGGAGAACCTAGTCAAAGCAATCCTGAGCAAAAAGAATAGGCAAATGAAATAGAATAGCAAGTCCAGAAATAAATCTACTCTTTTGTGGTCAACTGAATCTCTTCAAGAAATATGATGAGAACATACAATGAGAAAAGAAAAGAATATTATTTCAAGGATGCATGTTGGGAAAGCTGAATATTCACAAATAGAAAAGTGAAATTGGTCATCTCATGCCAATATACTTAATCAACTCCACAAGGAGTGCAGACTAAAGAATAAGACCTGAAATGGTCAGAATAAATATGAAGTTTCTTTTAAAAAATGAATAATAAAAGTAACATATGATCTAGAAATCCCACTACTAAGTATATATCAAAAGAAAATGAAATCAATATGTGGGAGAGATAGCTGAGTTCCAATGCTACTTTCAGCATTATTCATATTAGGAGGTAAAGGTTGGAGCTATGGGGGTGATGTTTGTTGGTCAATGGATACAAATTTCATTTTATGGAATTAGTTCGAGAGATCTATTGTAGAGGCAGGGCATGGTGGCTCACATGTGTAATCCTAGCACTCTAGAAGGCTGTGGTGGGTGGACTGTCTTAGTTCAAGAGTTTGAGACCAGCCTGTGCAAGAGCCAGACCCCATCTCTAAAAATAGCCAAGTGTTGTGGTGGGCACCTGTAGTCCCAGCTACTTGGGAGGTTGAGGCAAGAGGATCTCTTGAGGCCGAGAGTATCAGGTGGCTGTGAGCTATAACACCACAGCACTCTACCGAGTGTGACAGTGTGAGACTCTGCCTCAAAAACAAAAACAAACACACAAACAAACGAAAGAAAGAAAGAAGAAAGAGGTCTATTGTGCAGCACAGTGACTATTATTAATAACAATGTATTGTATGTTTGAAAATTACTGAGAGACGATATTCTCAGTGTTCTCACCTCAAACAAACCTTCAGTAGTACATAAAATTATACGTGTGTTAATTAACTTGATTTAGCCACTCCACAAGATATACATATTTTAAAACATCATGTTGTATATCACAAGCATATATAATTTATGCCAATAAAAATAAATTTTAAAATTTATACAAGGTGCTCAAAATGTAAAACCAAAACAAAATACATAAAAACAAAGTAGCCTGGGAAAAAAGGAATATATTAAGTTTATATTAGCAACAGTAGTGATAGCTGAATTATTAAAAAAAAAAAAATGTGAAACTTGGTAAACGGTCTGTAAAGCTAGTGAATGATGCCCCATGATCATATCAATGTACACAACTATGATTTAATAAAAAAGAAAAAAAGGCAAAGAACAATAGGATTATATCTGGTAGATTCTGGTACAATTCTATATCCAGCAAAAAATATTCTTAATAATGAAAGTAAAAAAATATTTCCAGTGAAATAATGTAATGTTCAGCGTCTTCTAGCACGGCTAAAATGTATAAGGCATTAATAATGACAAAATAAAAGCAGGGTATGTATCTGTTGTGGTCAAAATACACGAAAATAGCAATTTATTGGAAAATTGAAGTAATGATATTTCATCCTCCAAGCACCATCATAGAATGTTCTGGGGGTATTATACCATGGTTGAATCTCCTTTCTTTATGCCTTTTTTGATTCAGCATTAGATATTTTCTCTCCATACCAGCTAAGTCCTGACTGCTTTAGATCGAAACTGGTAATAGTAAAGGGCTATCGGTTGGGTCTTTGTCATTTCTCCACTTCGAGATTCTATTTATAATTTCTCCCCACACTCATCCACTGCTTTGCTAACTACCTTAGAATACTTGAACGGTCAGAGCAAAAGAATGATAAGGGCAAAGAAAAAAGAAAACTGTACTTACATACTTGCACGATTTCCCTGTGAGCTCTATCTGTGTTCTCTTCACTGGCAGAATATCCAGCCCAACTCTCCCTTCCAAGGGCTCATTCATACACTCTTTGGATGTTCTACAATTCTCTGTCTTCCTCATTTCCTAGAATTTCTCTTTCAGCTACTTCCTTCTATGTCTTTCTACCCTTTCTGTATGATGCTTTTAGAGTCTTTCCCCAAAACAGACTAGAAAATTCCAGTCTATTTCCCCGCTAAATAGACTAGTATACTTCTTGAAAGCACCACATGTGCCTGGGTGCTTCTCATAAACCATAAACGTTTGTCATAAACCACCTTTCTTAAAAGATATTCTCTTCATAAACATATTTCACTTCCTCCATACTCTGATCCATTTTTAGTTCTTAATATTGCTGTGGGTTTCAAGAATTCTAGAATTTTCTGTAGAAATTACAGTATGTATATTTCTTTTCTATTTAGTTTGTACTTTAACTTTCTCGTGTCTTAGAACCCACCAATTTTGATATTCTATTTTCATCAGTTCTCTCCGTATTATCTTTGAATGACTGAATGAATAATTATTTTAATTTTGAGGCAAGAATTTCTAAACACTTTTTACATTAGATATAGATTCTTTAGCATCTTTAACTTCTGATAACATGCAATATAACTAAATGTAATTAGATTTAAATATGGTAAGATGTTCATTTTAAGACTAAGAAAAGAAAAATTATGTCTTTTAATTTTACTTACTACTAAAATATATGTTATTCCCTCTTAAAAATAGGAGTTAAGGAATAGTGAGAAAGTCTGGGAAAAAAATTCAGATTCTATTAATAAAAGAAATTTTATACTTGAGAAATAAAAGAAAAAAGAGCTTGGCAAAGTTGAATAGGCTAGACATATATCTCAACTTGTGATGCATAGCCAAAGTAAGGCTATTTTGAGTTTTGTCGATCATTATAGTCAAGTAATTGTAACATAGTCCCTCCAGTAAAGAGCAGCTTTAAGTACAGTAAACCTATTTTACACATCAATGCATTAAAGAGCATACTTCAATAAAATACGATTGTCATGGTTGTCATCCTAGCTCTGAAAAAAAGTGGAGAAAGCTATAAAGAAAAAGTTTACTGAGCATATCATAAGGGGTGGGAGAAGGGGAAGACATTTCTTACAACCTATGGCTTCATATTCAGGCTTTAGCTTGTGACCACTGCATGAACTTTCCTGACACTGGTCTGTTTACCACAATTAATTTCAAGGAAAATTTCAAAATCTGTATTAGTATCAATTTTTATTTATGAAACAAATGAACCTCACAATAAGTCCCTGCAATTCTGAGGTGTCTGTGCTGACATTCATAACTCCAAGAAAGTTTTATAATCTGGGGATTCCTGAGTGGCTGATGAAATAATGATTAATACATTTACTGCTGCTCTCAAAAGCTAGAAAATGAAGGTCTCTCTAGTATACACTCACCGAAGTTGATATTTTTAGATTATAATTTTCCTCTTTTCTGAATCCTAGACCCCAGCTCAATGTTATTTTTGAAGGAAAGAAAGGCATATGAAATGTTTGACATTCAGAAGATTCCCTCCTAATTTTCAGGGCACATGCATTGTATTCTATATGTGTTATGAATTTATTTCAAATGGGAAAGGATACCTTGCATAATGAGGCAAAGCTTTGAAACAAGATGGTCTTGTGTGTAAGGCATTGTTCTACTTTTTTTTTTGAAACTGTAGCTTTGTCTTAGTTACACAGAAAAAGGAAGATTTAGAAGCATGTAAACCAGTAATAGTTATTTAATCTAAGCTGCAAGAGTAAGTTACTATAGGCACTGGAGGTTGACATGGGATATTGTATTTGCATATATACAGTATATGGAAAACTAGTCTACCATTTTATAGAGCAGCAATCATATTTAGTTTAATGTCTTTTAAGTCCCATAAAATGATATTAGGAAATTTTGCTATTTGGATGGTGAGCAATCAAAGCTGAGATGTTAACTCATCATAACATCACCAGTTTGACTCGTCAGGCTTCATTAAATTGGAGATATAAATATGCCAGATCAACCAAATGAAATTGGAATGCTCCTATGTCTGGGTTTAGAGTAGACTGAATGTGTTTGGTATATATATATATGTATGTATATATATATATATATGTTTGTGGTTAGGTACAGTGTTTGCCTACTTTGTGATTGCCTGGCCCTTTCAACAAGAATCAAGATTAATAGATGTCATTAATTCTTAACTTTCTGCCATGATTCTCCTGAGGAGCCTATAAAATAGACATTCCCCGACTGTGTTTTGTAGCTTGTTTCAACTAATAGCACTTCAGAGCTAATCTGTGGCAGCAGTGTGGGGAAGTTTGGAACAACACAGGAGTCACAGTCAAATCACCTAACTCTTATAACCTATAACCTGTATTTTTCCAACTGATACTTGGAATTTGGAAGGTCGTTCTCAGCAACCTTCTTTGGAACTCACTCATTGATCTTCAAAAGGAGAAATACTGATCTACAATGAAATTAAAGTATTTCAATCATTTAGATACATAGGCCAGAAACAAAGTAAAATTGTCTTTGGTATTTTTTAATGGGTTTTAAAAATACTTAAATGTTGTGAAGAATATTGTTATAAAAATAGGCAATGTTTATTTCCATTGTTTTCTGGGGATCATTACTCATTTTCCTTTTCCACGTCTACTCATAACAAGGGAAAACAAAAATCATTTTAAAATTATAATTCTTGGGCGGCACCTGTGGCTCAAGGAGTAGGGCGCCAGTCCCATATGCCGGAGGTGGCGGGTTCAAACCCAGCCCCAGCCAAAAACCAAAAAAAAAAATTATAATTCTTTCTTAAAAAGTCTTTCTATCTAATGAATTGAAATTTTGGTCTTATTTGTTCTAATAGAGCCATCACTTGGGAGCAACTACATGGCTGACACGTGACCCTTACATATTTAATACTACGGGCATTAATGTTCCTTTCTTGCTTCCATAGGCATCTGTGAGATGATTTGCAGGAGAAATTGAAAAAAAAAAAAAAAAAACAAAACAAAACAAATCCTTACACATTATTGAGAATGTGGAAGGGGGTAGATGTGATCCTAAAATCCAAAAATGGAAACTAAACAATATTTTAAAAAAGCATAAGTCCTTCTAAGTAACACCATACACTGTCTCACAACATTTATATTACTCTATTTTTATAGAAAATACAAACTTACTCAGTTTTAAGAGATATATCGACAGTAAAGCATAGAAATGAAACCAATATCTGAAAAAATTTATCATTGAAAAATCGTATTCTAAGTTATAAAATACTACATTTATAAATGCCAATTTATAGGCTGGTGATCTGCTGGAATATGTTCAATAAATGGGTATTATAATCCTGATTGATCTCAGTAAATTGTCTTTATATTCTTAAAACATTTCAAATCGGGCGGCCCCTGTGGCTCAAGGAGTAGGGCGCCGGTCCCATATGCTGGAGGTGGTGGGTTCAAACCCAGCCCCGGACAAATAAAAAAAAAAAAGATTTAGTCAAAACATTTCAAATCATCTCTTTGTCCATTACCAAGCCTCATGCAAAGGACATTGATCAATACCATTGAATAATTGTCATTTGGCAGGGGCCTTTTTATTTTTATTTTCTTTTTTTTTCTTGGGGGGGGATGTATTTTTGGTTCCCTACAAATATTTTGAGCTTATTTCTAAGTGATTATAATTAGAAAAATTGACTGGCATTCATAATATTTATGAATAAAACAGATTAATTTGGTAAAAGTTTTAATAATTCTTGTATTATTTTAACTTAGTTTTCTCAGAATTCAAAGTTCATCTTTTAGCTTCCATGGGTCAGGTTAGAATTCACTGTCAAATAGCTGCATTATTTTTTAAACTAAAATTAGTTTTAATATAAATGGTTCAAAGTTACATGCAACGATTGAGAAATAAATATAGTCAATTGTTCTACCTTAAAATGCGTATCAGTTTAGACTTTTTCCCAAATTACTTCTTTTATACTTATACAGCTAAATATAACACAGGCTAAAGAATACTGTCCCTTCATTCTTCAAGGTACAGGGAGTTCAAAACCATATCCTGGTAGAAAATGTATCTTACCCTTATTTGCTTACTAGAAACATTGTGAGAAGATTCTTTTCACAGCTCAGAGCCATTATGTCCTGGAATGTCAATTGAAAGTTGTTTGCTTGGTTTCCAGTAGAGAGTTAGTTATTGTGTACCTGTCTGCAGTGTTCCCGTTTTGAGTGACAATCATAGACCATTCTGCTGAATACCACCTCTGTCATTGTTGGCGTTTGCTACTTGATGATTTTGTCTTTTTTCACCTTCCTCTTTACAGGTGGATAGAAAAATCGGGTAATTCATCAGAAGAAATACAAAGTTAACTCAGCTTTCAAAACCCTGCCTGCTGTCATTTTCTATAGTTAAGATTTTTACCTGAAGCATTGAATGTCTCACCCTGACATCAGACTGCAGTAATTAATCATTAAATAGTGATTGAAGCAGTGGACCCCAGAAAATATCCCCATACACTACCATATGCTGGAGCCAGCTGCAAGCTAGTACTCAGAGAAAAGCAGCCCAGAGAACAGTTCCTGACAGTTCCCTGCTGTGAAGTCCAAGTACAGTGTGCTTCTAACTAAGGGCCAAAAACAGAGCACTGGCTCATGCTGACCTTCATTACCTGACACTATTTAAAAGACAAAATGTCAGTGTTAATGTAGTGGAAGTTTAAGCATTTAATCACATTTTAATGAGGACACCAGCATTCTTTTTTTCACACTTTACATTATTATTTTTCTTAGTTCTTTTTTCTCTTATCAACAAAAACAAATCACTTTAGCAAGATGTATCTGTTCACAATAAAAGGAATTTTAAAATGGACTACTCAGTTAAAAAATTAAAAAAAAAAACAGTGAATCAAATCTAACATAAGGGTGTTGTGAACCCTTTTTAGTTTTTAATTAAGGAATAGAGGGAGACATGGGTGTTGTTTTCAAATACTTAAAGGGCCATTGTGTAGAAAAGAAAGTAAATCTGTTGTCTGTTTCTCCACAGGGAGTTAATAGATCTCATGAGTGGACGTTATTAAAAGATTCAACTCAATTTAAAGTAGAATTTATTAGCAATTAGAACAGCCTAATAATGCCGACAGCCTCTCTCTTGAGATAGTCAGCTTCCCAACACACATAGGGACTCCCATTTTATAGAAATGTAGTGAGTTTCTCCTAGGAATTTTAGGGTGGGTAGAATGTGAGATCACAGAATATATCAAGAGTTTTAAATTCCCGTTTACAAACGATATTGACCAACTACAACATACTGAACCTTGCATTATTTTATTGTTTTATTCAATTTAAAAATATAACCAAAATAAAAATATCAACCGTTCTTATTTACTGAATAAATCTCGTTTACAATGGGGATTTTATTTGTACTGGAATAAAAATTCTTGGTTTGCCTTAGATACAGTTTATATACTATCTTCATTTTCCTAACATAAGATGTAACATTCAAAGATTTTTGTTTTGAACCTAATCTTTCAGAGTCGACTGCCAAATTTATGCCTAGAGAAAGCCATCTAGTTGGGGGTTTTATTGTAAATTTGATTTATATTTTAAACAATGAAGGTCTACAAAAAATTGTATGATTCAGAACTTCTGTCTTTAGATATTATTTTATCTGCATTCTGTAGATGAAGCAATTCCAATTTAGAATGGTGAAATAACAGTACACGAGACGGTGGACAGAGCGTTTGAGTATAGAACTGCAGTGTTTGAACATGAAACATTTTTCAGAGACTTCAGTTTGTGGGTTTTTCCTGGCAACTATTGTAGATATTGCCATGTAGAAATAAAGCTTTACTCTTCCGAGATAAGAGCAAAGAACAAGGAGCCTATTTGGTGGAGGGGGGAAAGAGGATTTTAATAGGTTAAATAATAAATCTTTTTTTTTCTAGAAACTGTTGCCTTTGCTTCTTTATTTACTTGATGTTAATACTAGAAATGTCTATGCAATGACAAAATATGAATTATTACATTTACAAATCTATGCACATGACTGAAAATGTCTTCCTCATGCATGATGACATGTGGCATTAAGTGGTACTTTTCATTACTACTTGTGTATATATGTAACTTAGGTGTATAATTCCTTCTAGCAAGAACTTAGATGAAAGGGGTAGTTGAAGCTATCTTTTGATTTGCTGAAATATGATAGTTTTTCTTTTTTTATAATGAGAATCAGATTCAAGAATGATTCACAAATGGAAATTATCTGAAATTATCAGATAAGATATGTGAATACAAGCTCTTTACCAGTTAAAGGTCCTAGTCATGATGACCTTTAATATATTTTTTCCATTTCCTTTAAGATTAAAGTATGTTAATTCATTATGCCTAATTTTAGATCTCAACTCTGTGAAATACTACTTGCTCTGTGCCACTACTTCAGCTTTTTAAAGTAACAGCTGCTTACTCAAAGATTGCAGTCAGTTGAAAATATATCTATGTTTAGTTGATAGCTTTGGTGCCTTTCTTGGTGGACAGATGTCTTCAGTTTTCTTGTGATTTCCCTCCAAAATATTCTATATTAATCCTCAAGTCCAAAAGATAAAAAAAATAAAGGGATAGCTGTCAAGGCTAGATTTCCCAGTGCATAATGGTCTTTATATATGTATATGTGTGTGTGTGTGTGTATATATATATATATATATATATAAATGTATATGCACACATATATATTTTAAATTGATGCAGATTTATATTTCAATTTTATGCTTTTAATTTCAGATTACTTTTTTGCAATATGCTCCTAAAATATGGATTTTTTTTTTTTTTTACTTCTAGCATATTGAGCAAAAAGTTCCCCAAATTATTGGAAAGCCTACGTTTAGCCTACGTTTTTCATAGAGAATTAATGGTTTAGACAGGAATAAGAAGAGTAAAATGACCTGATTTAGGACTGAAACATCTGTTTTCTTTTCCATTCTAAACAAAATTTCCTTGAAGTTAAAGATGTGTCACCAATTCTTCTTTTTTTAATTTTTCTGTTGTTTATTTATAACACATAGTTAAAAGCATTTTTGGATATATTATTTAAAAACAAGAGATCAAAAAGAAAGTCCTCAGAAGATCTCTACTTCTAGAAAATGCAGTTTGAAACATTTGGGGCAAATTTGAAGGATCCCATAGTTGTTCTGGGAGTGAGGCAATATAGGAGGTTAAAAAAAAGTTAGCATTTTGTTTCTGTGTCGGTTTCTTTTTCAAATTCATAAAATATGTAGCATTTAGTAGAAAATGTAGCTTTTACAACATTGAATAACACATATACACTAAAGTAGGCTTCACATGACACTTCTGGATGCACAAATTTAAGCCCTTTGTGTGGCATAAATACAAATAAATACCAATTCAATTTCTAAAAAATTCAAGACAAAATAAATGAACCTCCTTGAGAAGTACCATATATCTATCTAACTTAATTTCATGTAAAAAACAGTTTCTTGTAAAACATTCTATGTCTTTCACAGAATAAATGTGAAGCAATCAAAATCACTTTTAATTAAAGCTCTTTCTTAGTTCACTAAGGAATACTGAGAGAATGCCAAACTATATTAATGTACTCCATTATGACTTTGACTATATTTTACAACTGGAAAAATTTTCATTTTTATGATGCCATCAGCCTGCTACTTAATAGAAAATGTTTTATTGACATTTATGTTCTTTACCTAATGATGTGTATTTAAATGATGGCTGTCATCTTCATTAGAAGTGACTATTGAAAGAGGAATAAGAGTGAGAATAGGAAAACCTGGTCTCATTCTAATTGAAAAAACAGAATATAACTGTGGGCTAAGCAGTTCACTAATTTGGCCATAGGGTTTAATTCAAATTGTTATATAGCTCTAGTATTTTATGATTGTTTTTGTTGTGATTTTTTTATGCTTACTGATATATGAAACATAAATGTGTCTGTGTGTGTATGTTCTATTTTGTATTTATTCTTTAAAAAAGTACTAATTATTTTATTCTTTCCAAAACCTAAATTCATTAAAATTTTCACTCATCAGTGGAAAAATATCAAGCTTGGCATCATAGAAGTTATCCCAGAGACATAACCTGCCAATACATGCAGAAGTGATGAGCATATACCAGTGGAAGTCATTGAGAATACAATTTTTTGTTTCTCACAAAAATCCTATTCCTTCATACAATTATAGAATTTTCAGTTCTATTTAGCTTTGATTAGGTAATTTTTAGTATCATTAAACAAGGTAATAAGAAAAATATCCATTACGATCACCATTTTGTTCCTTGTCAGCTTACAATTTGTGTCATTTTACTCTTAAATATATGTATAGCATGTTTTTAAATGAAATTAGTCATTAATTTATGTTATCCAAAATAAAGAATCTGAAAAAAGATATTACATTCAATCTTTACTTCTATACCAAGCAATATAATATATAATAGTTTATTTTAAATAATAGTTAATGGGAAGCAAATAATATTTACTTTTAAAACTTACCACTTATATACTACATTTCATCCTACTGAAGAATTTTTATTTTATTTTTTAAGGTAAGCATGTAGTAAAGTTTATTGAGAAAGAGAAAAGCTTCCAGTTTATGAGAATAAACTTACAAAGCTGGATACATTCACCACAGTCAGTGAACAGGCCTCCACTGCCAGGGAAGGAGGAGAAGAGGCCGCGACTGAGGACATTTTTTAGTTTATGCAATATAATAATACATAATTAAAATTTCTATCATTTATTTAAGTATAATTATGACTTTATTATTTTATAAACTATGTGTTTGCCTTGTACAGAATGCCTTCACTTCATGAACATACTGTTTTGTAATTATTTATTTTTGACATCTATGGTAGCCAGCTTTCAAAATGGCCCCCAATGGTCCTTACGTAATTTACCATGTAGCCTACTCACATATTTTGATCATAAAAGCCAAAGTAACTTCTATCTTGCTTTCTTTACTTACCTGCTCCAGAAGAATCAACTGCAAAGCCGTAAGAAATCTCCAGAATCCCAGTACAGAGGTCTAGGTGGAGAGAACTGAGACTTCTAACCAACACCATCACGGTGTTCTAGCCATGTGAGTGGGTCCCAAAAGACACTCCGGGGAAAACCTGTGACCTCATAAGAGAACCCAAGTCACATCCACCCCGTGTAGTCACTCCTGATTTTTTGGCCCACAGAAGCCATGAGATATAATTAAGTGAACATCAATTTATTAAGTCATTACAGTTTCGAAGTGAGTTGTTAAGCAGCCATACCTAACTAATAACATTTCTTAATTTTTATAAAAGTTTCTAAGATGGATAGACTGTAACTTTTTTCCCTATTATTATTGCAGATCTTTCAAACAGGTCTTTCTAAAAAGTGGAAGCTCAACTAACGTTTGCTGAGTTTATGGATGAATGAATAAATTTAAAAGTGATCCTCTTGATGATGTTATAGGCTTAGAAGGAGCTTAAAAAACAGTGAACATCTATTACTCAAAATTAAAAGAACTCCTCAACATCAACTTGGTTAAAAAAAAAAAACCTTCAAATGTTATTTAAAAAATATATAATATTAAATAATTTCATGCATTAGGTAAACTAATTTAGTAACTTTGAGCAAAAATTAATTAACTTATACTAGCAAACTAGTCATAGGAAAGTTTATACAAAATTAAATATTTCCAAAAAACTATCTAAAATCTCACATAGTTAAGGAAGTTAATTTGTAATTCCTACACTTACATTTTGCAGATTGACATGCTTTTTGCTGTATTCTATGACATAATTCACTTTGGAATCTCAACTTCCTAAGCATATTGACAGAAACAAACCAAAAATAAATTTTAAAAAGACAAGGCTTGAATTAGTGCTATTCAGCTGTCAATTCTTTTCCTAAATCATTAGATCCTCAAAACTAGTTTGAGTAATTCCACTTTAAAACAAGACCTTTTCATTAACTGTAGTTTTAGAATATTTGATTATATCTTACTAAGATATTCTAAGAATTAATCATATGTATTATACTTCTATTATTATAAATATTTTATTGCATATCAATTTATTTGAATTGATTCTAGAAATGAGCAATTCATTGTGGATCAAAACAAACAAAGATTTTACCAGGTTTAGGGAGAAACAAAATATTTTACAAAAGATGTGAATGAGGACCAGGAGTAGATCTCTTACCTGAAAGTGTTTTGAAAATATTTTGTTAGGAAATTGATGAAAAACGATTGAGATTTTTTGTCAGAATGCCTAACATATAGCATATATTTTACTCGATGCTTAAGTACACATGTTAGTTACATTCTAAATTCTCATAGTACTCAAATAATTCCCAAATACTCAATGACTTTGAGTATCTTTAAAAAAAGATTCCTAATTTTCAATAGACTCTAGTAGCATTTGTAACTGTCCTAATGTTCTAACAAGAACAAGTCCATATTAGATACAAGACTCACATAATCAATGCTGTAACACAGGACAACTCATGTGAGTCAACTTTACATAAATACATCATTGATTTTTCAGATATACTAATCATAGTTTCTCATTTTAAATATGTTTGAGACCTTTTTTATAAATTAAATTTGGTCCATTTGATTCTATAATTTGATTATTTCATGATCAATATAAATAGGAATAGGAAATAAATTTATGGTTTCTGTGAAAGAGCAATTTGCTTAATGCCTGTTCAGAAGGAAAGATCACAAGGGCAGTAATATAAAAGCAAACAACTCACCAATTCATTTTATTGACTATAAGTAGATGCAATCATCTTAAGGTGGAGAATGAAAATAGAAGGAAAGAGAATAACATGTTGAGAAAATAATTAAATTGGGGACTTAAAAAGTATAAAGATTCATAACATGATCCTTATAGATATTCATGACTCTTCTCCAAACTAGCTTTTGTCTTTGCAGATTTCAAATATATTGTTTTCTTCTTTACCTTTTCTCAATCATCATCAAGAATAACAAATTGTCTAAAACATATTTTTGGCAACTAAATATGAATAGAATCCCTCCTTTTGGTCTTTTTATTGTTCAGATAACAATATACAAATTTGCCAGTTAGGAACCCAGCCAAATAAGGAATTATTTATATAGCTGAAACTTTCTCTCAATGAAGTTTATTTTGATTTTTAAGGAAGAATAATCATTTCTGTTTGTACTGGTTTGTACTTTGGAATAGTTTAAATACACTCCTAAAGTCATGGGGTGTTTTTCTGCATTGAATTGATTCTTTCATTTTCAGGAAACTATTCCTTATTTTTTTGGCACAGGATATAGCTCAACCCACTACTTAATATCTCCCTGTGAAAACTACTACTTAGCTCTTAATTAGCTCTGCCAGCTACTTTACACATAAATGTTGTGTTTTTTAAATTTTATAATTATTGTGTTTATTCATTTATTACTTGGTGTCTGCTCATTGCAATGGTAGGTATGTGAGGTGAGAAGCCTTGTTCCAAAGTTTACCACAGCTGTCAACCTTACAGTAGTTGCTTTATAGATATTTGTTGAATCAATTAAATGAATAATACAATCAGGAAGATGATAAAACCAATTTAAATTTTGAAGTACAGTCATTAGTATTAAAATATTCACTGTACTAGTAATGTTTAGAAGGGCTGACATTGGTGGGAGTCACTATGTACAACATTTAACATGTATAGCCTTGCCAAACTGTTGACCAAAATTCTATCTCATATCAAAATCACGGAAATGATTTCCAGACACTGAGTCCAATTCTGGGGAGTCCCATCCTAGAATCCTGGAGGTGTTCTATTGGTCCTAGTATCTGACATAACTTCTTTTTTTCCAAAAGGATGTAGGAATAACATATCAACAATCTATGTAACTGATTGACTGTCCCTGTTTTATTTTTTTAAAGGCCTTGGGTGGAAATTTATCACAATTATCATTTAATCATATTTTTAAAATGGAAAACTCTGGCCACAGGGGTCTTCAGGAAAATCTATGAAAGAACTGGGATTTGAAGTTTTTGTGTGCAATTCCAATGCACACAGAATTAATTAAGTGAAGCTTTTCTGTTTGAACACCGAGATCTGTGAGATGTTTGGAAACAACAGGAACTGAAAAGTTTACACCTTTACTTCTATTTAAAAATAAAAAAATTATTTTTAAAAAGAGTACCTACCAATAAGTCCTGGAGCATGAAGATTAAATTAGTAACACAGAGCATTTTTAAATATTTGAGAAGAAGAAGAAGAAAATACTAATTACATAATAAAACATAGTTAATTATTAAAATCAAATGAAACATCTATGACATTTTAAGATAAAATAATTAATATTTAAGTACATATATTAGACATTTCATTTGAACTTTTTAAGAAAATATATACCTATGTCTAAGACTTATGTTTAATATGCCTCTCTGGTGCCTCTTTAATGAAACACATACAGTATAAAAATGTTCCCACTGTTCACAGATTTTTGCAATATTAAGTCACATTAGAGAAGATAAAAAAAAATAGTTTTCCTTCATTTGAACCCCAGTTTCTTCTTTCTGGCATTTTGAAGAAAAGAATAACATAATTAACAATATAATTCAATGTACAAAAACCAGAAAATTTATTATATGTAGATGTATAATGCATGTATCTACATGAGTCAGTATCTGTTTCAGTTAGCCATTTGTGCTAAAAATAGTACTTAAAATAATACTTTAAGTATCTGTATTCAATATATTTCAGAGTGATTCATGAATGGAAACCTAATCTTATTTTGGAATATAAAAGTTGAACTATAAACTATTTAAATGTTTAATTATGCACAATTTATATTCATACAATCGAAAAACAATGTTAAGTATCTAAAACCCTTGAAAATTAATAGAATGGCCTTCTTATCAACATTTTCAAGAAAATGGCAGATGTTAGAGAAGATAAATATATTAAGAATTGCTGGGCGGCGCCGGTGACTCAGTCGGTAAGGCGCCAGCCCCCTATACCGAGGGTGGCGGGTTCAAACCCGGCCCCGCCAAACTGCAACCAAAAATAGCCGGGCGTTGTGGTGGGTGCCTGTAGTCCCAGCTGCTCGGGAGGCTGAGGCAAGAGAATCGCTTAAGCCCAGGAGTTGGAGGTTGCTGTGAGCTGTGTGAGGCCACGGCACTCTACCGAGGGCCTTAAAGTGAGACTGTCTCTACAAAAAAAAAAAAAAAAAAAAAAGAATTGCTTTCTAATGACTTCAATTCAAAATATATAAAAAGCCAAAGTTTTTGTTTTTTATGAAACAAAATGTAAGTGAAGTGCTGCTCTTTGACTCAAAAATTCGTATGAGAGCTATGAACTAATATGTATATTATAGCAAATTAATAATATGAATGGTCTACTCACAGAAACTTAATGAACATTTGCTAGTTCATTCACTGAAGTCCCTGAAGTTTCAGACATGATCCTAACTACAGAGAACCTATGTGTATCAGTGGGAAAGACACACAGACATCTGCTGAGTCAAAACTCATTCATCTCTGTGGGTCCAAAGAGATGATTCTTGCTGTAAATGTGTAACTTCAACCCTCTCCTCCTTTCCACGTTCTAATCTTCCTGCTTTAAACACTCATTCATTGTCTGAGGTAAGAAAACAAAGTCGCCAACATCTGGCCTTATAATAAAATGACTAACAACAGGGAATATTGGATAAGAGAATAAAAATAGGATACTTCGGTTGAAAGAAAATCTATGTGTGGGAGAAACAAGACTCTTCCAGAAGTTTCCAAAAACTGGAGTCTGCATAGGTCATCAAATTTCTATTTTGGTTAACAATGTACTTGTAGCACCTAATGCATTCAAAATAACTTAAAAATTAAAATACTAGAATTTTTTTTTATTTGGAGATTCTTTGAATATAATGCTGTTCCAAAACTGAACTAAGCATCTTATTGTTTTTTAAGAAATAACCAAGTGGAAAAATCATCACAATTACTCACTCAATGAGAAATATTGACAGAGGTCCTATATTGGAAAGAAAGATGGTGAATGTAGTCTGGAAATTTGAAGTTGAGATACATTTAAGATGTCTTATAGGCTGAATACAAAGACCTGAAGTTCAGAAATGGCTTCTGAAGACAGAAACAACAGGTTGGCCAATCATACTTAGGAGCAAGAAAGGACTCCTATATTTCCACCTCATCGTAGGAATGACGTAGCCTAAACAAAATCTGTACGTAATATAAGGGATGTTTAATTGGTTCCTGGATTGTCCTTGTGCTATAGTCATTCTTAATCATTATACTCAGACTTCTGTTAAAACCTTGGAAGAATTCTTTTTTTAATGAAGGAGAAGAAATAATAAATTTCATGAGCAAACTGAAAAAGAAAAAAAGTCCAGAAGCCATAGACTTCAACATAAAAACATACATTGAGAATTTAGAGACAAAATGAAATTATATTGACCTTGAATTTGTAAGGTCTAGTTATTTCTAAAAATCTTTGGGGAGAAAATGGAGACTGAATTTCTCATAAGTTATACAATTAAATATTAAAGTGGTTTTATTTTAAAATTGGGGAACATCATAACTCAGTAAAGAGAGAATGCGGGGGCCTTTCTAAATATTTTTAAAGGAGAAAAATGCAATATAGATATAAGGGGAAGATTTAGAAAGGTACAAAAAAGTGAAATTCTATACCATGAGCGGGCTCCCCAAATAGTTGCATCTGGTGAAAGTGTCACATATTAAGATACAAGCACAGTACTAGCATGACAAAGAGTAACAACAAAAGTTGCCAATTAATCAATGAAAAATATTCCTTCTCTGTGAGCAAATATAAAGAGCTCCGGGAGGGAGATTTAGTCTAAAATATCTTCAGTTCTTAGATTAGTGATTAGTATGTAGTTGGCACTCAGTAAATGCCTCTTGAATTAGCATGTGAACACAGAGGTATATAAATAAATACATACATACACATACAGAGGAATATATAAAGAGAGAGATGAAAATTACTTCCCTTTCGAAAAATGATATGGAAGTCTTATGCTGGGAATGGTGGCTCATACCTGTAGTCCAAGCTACTTGTAAGGCTGAGGTGGGAAGGTGGCTTGAGCCCAGGAGTTGGAATCTACTCTGGGAAATATAGAAGGACCCTGTCTCTTAAGAAAAGAATTTGTAAGTATTAGAGCCATTTGTGAACCACGTAGAAAGGGGACATGTGAAAAAAGAAACCTTCTGAGTAAATGCAGTGAAAATCACATAAGCACTGTGCATTGTCTTAAACAGGACAATCATTTCAATATGTTTGTAGCTAAGCAATGCACTAACCATTTTAAGAGTTTTGAGTGCTAAAACCTATTAACTAAACTATAACACTGATGATGTTGAGAGGGCGATTGAACAAGATCTTCCTCTAATGTGGCTTGTGCTGATTTGGGAATTGATCTGCTGTCTATGTTCAAGCAGAATTTGATTTCTTTTTCTTATCATGTCTGCCCTCTGTTGAAGACACAGGGTGCCAATGCAGATCTAATCATATATTCTGATACATAACATTAAAACTTTTATTTTTTAATTAAAATTCAAGTAGCTAAAAGTGGATACAGTAGACAGTTGGACAGACTATTTGGCAGAAGCTGTGTTGAGAAAAAAAAGAGAGAGAGAGAGAAACAATTTCTTCACATGACTGCTTTGGATCCCTCTCCTCTCAGCCATTCTTGGTGCATAAAGTGAAACTTTACCCCAAATGCATATTATTTGGAAACAGAAAAAGCTTTTTTTGTTGAAGGGTACAATGGAAAATGCATAAATCAACCTTCTCTATTTGGATGACTTTGGTAATTTGCATTCATCTGTTTAAAGAGAGATGTCTTTGGAGACTTCCTATTTTTACATAAAAATTACACTCAGCATCTCCCAGCCTCTTTTGTTCACTAAAATTAGATTTGCTCACTTATACAATTCTCAGGGCCTAATTTGTTCTGAGGGAAGTCACATGCTATTTACAGCTTGCTCTCTTCTCACTTACCTCCCCCCTCAATCTCAGTCCCAAAAAAAAAAATTAAACAATAATATGGACTGCAGCACCCCACCCCCGCAGAGTACATGTACTAGTGATTCATGGTGTGCATTCCTATGGACAAAAGGCCACCTCACTATTGCAAACCAGACAAGAAAAACTGGCAAAAAGTAAGGTTCGCAAGTACCGTGGGATTTTGTGAGAGTAATTACAATGGCCTTCAGTATTAATGAGCAGTTAGAGGACCATCCAAAGGCCACTGAATCTGTGCCTTCAGCAATTCTAGTCTGGGTTTTTGCATTAATGGAGTCCTGACTCTGATGCTGAAAATCAGAGACTGCTCTGCTTATCCCAGCTGCAGTGCAGCATCCTACCCATTGGATGGATATATAAGCACACTCTAACCTGGCAGTTTTCAGCAGGGCCCTTGCAGAGGGAAGTATACCATATTATAACAAGAAGGGAGCACTTCAAAAGAGAATCCGAAATGAGCAGCATAGAAACATTTAACACATAATTTTGAGACAGCACATATAGTACCTCTGCTGTGCTCCATCAGCCTTTAAAACAAACCACGTAGTACAATCAAAACAGCTAGAAATTTAGTTACGTTCTTGCAGGGTGTGTGAACTTGGGCATCCAGTTACATCTTTCAAAGCCTCGGGGATTTTTCATCTGTGGAAGAGGAATAATAGTATGTACTGCATAGCATTTGCAAATGTGCCCATTTCAAATGTTCAAAGCAACAGGCCAGTTTTATGGATATGTGACCTATGAGTCACGAGACTCTCTGTGCTTAGAAGGGGCCCAGAGGTGGCATAATGCTCTGTTGTTTTACCATAATATATTTGATTATGTATATCTTTGTATTTATCCTATTTAGAGCTCACTGAGCTTCTTGGACAGGTAGATTGAGATTTTTTACAATCGACTTTGAGATGTTAATAAGCAGTATTTCCTAGAGTGTATTTCTGTTCTTACTTCCTGATAGTCTCATTTTCCTGCATTTAATGGTGACCCACCTGGCTCTGAGGCTCTCTTTACTTTTCTTCATTATTTTTTCTTTTGTTATTCACATTGCATAATTTCTATCACTCTGTCTTCAAGTGAGCTGATTATTTCTTTTAGCAGCTCATAATCTACTGCTGAGCCACTTTAGTGAGTTTTTCATTTCAATGGATTTCTCTTTAAACATTAAAATTTCCATTTACTTCCTTTTTAAAAAACTAATTAATTAGTCATCCTTATGTCAGATTGATATGAGGGTACAAATGTTTAAGTTACATTATTTTCATTTCTAAGGTAAAGTTTGAGTTGTTGAGCCCTTTGCCCAGGAGGTGTGCTGAACACCCTCACGTCGTGCACATTAGGTGAGATCCCGCCAATCCCCCCGTCTTCTTCCCCCTGCCTGGTCCCCCTTCTCTCTCCCTTCCCCCTCACTAGACCAAACTTGTGTTTTTCTTTCTTATGGGTTTATAGTTGGTTATACATCAAAATAATCTATGTATTGAGTACATTGGATATTTATTTCCATTTTTTGGTATTTTACTAAGAATAGTTTCACCTCCATCCAGGTAAACACATGATGTAAAGTCTCCATCGTTTCTCACAGCCGAATAGCACTCCATGGTACACATATACCACAGTTTGTTAATCCATTCATGGGTAGATCGGCACTTGGGTTGATTCCACGTCTTGGTAATTGTGAATAGCACTTTCTTCCTTTTAAAATGTTTTATTTCTTTACTTTTATTTTTTTTTTTTGAGACAGAGTCTCACAATGTTGCTCTCCATAGAGAGCTGTGACATCACAGCTCACAGCAACCTCAAACTCTTGAGCTTAAGGGATTCTTTTGCTTCAGCCTCCCAAGTAGCTGGGACTATAGGCACCCGGCACAATGCCGGCTATTTTTTGTTGTCGTTTTTGTTGTCATTCATTGTTGTTTAACAGGCCTGGGCTGGGTTTGAACCCCCCAGCCCCAGTTTATGTGGCCGGTGCCCTAATCACTGAGCTATGGCCTCCGAGCCAAAATAAATTTTATTTCTTATTAATATTCTCTAGTTACATCAACTCTCTGTCTCTTTTTTGTTACATTTTTTAAGCTTTATTTCCTTAGGTCTTTGCAAATGTAAATATAATGTCTCCTTTGAAATAATTTCCTATTAAATTCTAAACATGGCCCCTCTCATTGGCAGTTATTGTTTTCTGATTTTTCTTTTTTTCCCCCGTGTTTGGGCTAGTTTTCTTTTTCTTTGAATGTGTATTAATTTTTTATTGGAAAGTGAACACTTTAGCTATGCATTACGGTAATTCTGGATGCTGCTTATTCTCCCCCATCTAGAGCTGCTAGTCATTGGCAGTGGTTGCTTGTTTGTTTCTGCATTGACTTGGTTGGACTATTTTATGAAGTGTTTTCTCCTCAATGTAATGCTCCTGATGCCACTTCCAGAAAATGCAGGTCTACGTGTGCAATCACCCCAAGATTACTCTCAAGGTCTCTTTTTTTTTTTTTTTCAGGTCTTTTTTTTTCTGACCTCTCTGCTTTTTCTGGTATCACACTCAACTTTTAGGTTTCATGAATTTGTCTGCTGATTGCTCTATTGGTTAAACAATATCCTGAAGGCATAAATTACTATTAAATATGAGCCTTTTGCAGCAGTAATATTTAAGACCAGTCTTTGGGGCTTGTCCAAACTCCAGGAGAGCTTTAATTAGTTGCGTCTTCCCACTGTTATTTCTGACAAATTGCTTGTCTACAGTGTATCTTGTTTCTCTAGGACATACCAGATTCCTCTGATTGCCTATGTCCAAAGTATCCTTTTTTTTGTTTTTGAGAACCCACTGGCTTGATCTTCTTCATATTGTATTTCAAATATAGTAAGTTTTTTTGGGAATATATTTTAAATTCCTTTTTTTTTTCTGTAGTTTTTGGCCAGGGCTGGATTATAACATGCCATCTCTGGCATATGGGGCCAGAGCCACAGGTGCCGCCCAGTTCTGCGTTTTTATGGACTGTCTCTTTCTAGGCAAAATCTCTAAGCTGTTGCTCCAGAACTAGGGTTAAGGACAATAGATCAGCTTCTCTTAGACAAATAGCTCCGATAAGAAGCAGAGTGCTCAGTGGAGACAATAGCCTCTGGTTTTATAACCTGCTTCTCCTAGAATGGAACTTCTGCCCAGTGAGTGAGCTCAAGAAAGGTGATCCAGACCCCAATATATTCACCTGCTATCCCTAGGTTTGAGTATTTATCTGTCCTATGAATGTGGGCTAGGGACAGAACATGAGCCCTCATTTTCTTGGTAGTCCTTGCCAGAAATTTAGCTTTTGGAATTTAGAGCTGGGAAGGAGAAGAGAAATGTCAGGTGCTTGCCTATTACAGTAAGAAATCAAATCCCGTGACTGGGAACTGAAGAGCTCTGTCCTCTATGACATTCTCCGCCAGATTTGAACATCTAGGTGCTGCAAGGAAGAAGTAGGTTGTGGTTGAAATGCCATAGATTTTTTAAAATTTCAGATTAATGTGAGGGTAAATACAAATAGGTTTAAATATTTGCATTTATTAGGTAGATTCCCTCTTGTAGTTGTGTCCCACACCCAAGAGGGCACAGTGGTTCACACATAAAATCTTAGCACTTGGGGAGGCAGAGATGGATGGATTGCTCGAGCTCAGGAGTTTGAGACCAGCCTGAGCAAGAGTGACACCCCATCTCTACTAAAAATAGAAAAACTGAGGCAAGAGGATCACTTGAGCCCAAGAGTTGGGGGCTGCTGTGAGCTATGGTGACACCATGGCCCTCTACCGAGGGTGACAGCTTGAGACTCTGTCTCAAAAAAAAAAAAAAAAAAAAAAAAAGAATTAGATTAAATTAAATTTAAAAATAAAATAAAATCTTTCCCCAGGCCAACATCCTCAAGAGTTTTCCCCACATTTCATCTAGGATTTTTATTCTTTATGTCTTAAATTTAAATCTTTTATCCCTCATCAGTCAATTTTTGTAAGTGGTAAAAGGTGCAGGTCCAGTTTCAGTCTTTCACATGTAGTTATCCAGTTCTCCCAGTACCGCTAATTGAATAGGGAATCTTTCCCCAGTGTATACTTTGTTTGGTTTATCAAAGACTGCATGGCTATAAGAGACTGGATTATTCTCTTAGTTTTCTATTCTGTTCCACATGTCTATGTCTCTATTTTTGTGCCAATACCATCCTGTTTTCATCGCTGTGGATTTGTAACATAACCTAAAGTCTGGTAGAGTGATGCCTTTGGCTTTGTTTTATTCCTAAAAATTTCCTTAGCACACGCGCGTTCTCTCTCTCTCTCTCTATATATATATATATGTTATAAATAAATATATATATATAAATTTTATATAAAATATATATATATTTTTTCTGATTCCATACAAAACAAAGAAGTATTTTTTCCAGTTCTTTGAATTACAATATTGGTATTTTAATGGGGATTGCATTGAATTTATAAATTAGTTTGGGTAACATAGACAATAATTCAATAATTTGATTCTTTCCAGCCAAGAGCATAGTATGGTCTTCCATTTGTTAATGTCTTCTGCTCTTTCTTTCCTTAGGGTTTCATAAATCTCTTTTTAGTGTTCCTTCACATCTTTTGTTAGGTATATACCTAAGTATTTCATTTTCTTTGAAGGTACTATTAAGGAAATTCTGTCTTTGATTAGCTTCTCAACTTGGCTATTACTGGCATATACAAAGGCTACTTATCTGCACATTGATTTTATACCCTGACATGTAACCGTATGTCTTGATGACTTCCAGGAGTATTGTAGTTGAGTCTGTGAGGTGTTCTAAATATAGAATCTTACCATCAGTAAGGGCCAAGACTTTGACCTCCTTGGCCCCCATATGGGTATCCTTTATATCCTTCTCTTGTCTGATTACATTGGCTAGAACTTCCAAACTATGTTGATTGCTAGGGGCAATAGAGGACATCCTGTCTGGTTCCAGTTCTAAATGGAAATACTTTCAGTTTTACTCCATTTAGAATGATATTGGCTGTGGGTTTGTCATAGAAGGCTTCAATTAGTTTAAGAAATGTGCCACCTATTCGTGTATTTTTTTTTGTAGAGACAGAGTCTCACTTTACTGCCCTGGGTAGAGTGCCGTGGTGTCACATGGCTCACAGCAACCTCTAACTATTGGGCTTAAGCAATTCTCTTGCCTCATCCTCCTGAGTAGCTGGGACTACAGGCGCCCGGCTTTTTTTTTGTTGCAGTTTGGCTGGGGCTGGGTCCGAACCCACCACCCTTGGTATATGGGGCCGGTGCCCTACTCACTGAGCCACAGGTGCTGCCCTATTCCTTAAGTGTTTTTATTAGATATGGATGTTGAATTTTGTCAAATGCTGTTTCTGAATCTATTGAGAGATCGTACGGTCTCTGTTTTTGCTTCTATTGATGAATTACATTTATGGATTTGCCTTGCATCCCTGAGATGAAGCCTACTTGATTGTAATGTATAATTTTTTTAACATGTAGCTTTAATCTATTGGCTAAGATTTTATTATTTTTGCATCTATATTCACTAGAGAAATTGGTCTGTAGTTCTCCTTTTTAGTTGGGTCCTTTCTTGGTTTTGGAATCAGGGTGTTGTTTGCTTCGTAGAACGTGTTGGGGGAGTTTCATTCCTTCTCAATGTTTTGAAATAGGTTCTGCAGTATAGGTACAAGCTCTCTTTTGAAGGTTTGATAGGCCATCTCGTCCAGGGCTTTTTGTTGGAAGCTTTTGCATTGTTTCTTTGATCTTAATCTTCAAACTCAGTGCTTGATATTGGTCTGATCAAGTATCTATTTCTTCCTGTTTAAGTCTAGGGAGATGGTGTATTTTCTCCACATTGTCAAATTTCTGGGTGTAGAGTTTCTTGCAGTAGTCAGAGATAATCTCTTGTAACTCTGTGTTATCTGTTATTTCTCCTTTGTAGTTTCTGATTGAGGTTATTAGAGACTTTACTTTTCTGTTTCTAGTTAATCTGGCCAATGGGTTACCAATCTATTTATCTTTTTGAAGAACAAACTTTTTGTTTCATTAATTTTCAGAATGATTCTTTGGTTTCAATTTTATTTATTTCTAATTTAATTTTGGTTATTTATTTTCTTTTACTATGTTTGGAATTAGATTGCTCTTTCTTTTCCATTTCCTTAAGATGATTTATTAAGTTGTCAATGTGCTCTCTTTCTGTTTTTCAGATATAGGCATGTAATATGTTAGATTTCCCACTTAGGACTGCTTTTGTAGTATCCCACAGGTTTTGATAACTTGTAACCTCATGGTTATTATGTTCAATGAATCTAATAATAATAATTTATTCCTTTACCTCCTTTTTGACCCAGCTTTCATTCACGTGAAGTTGTTTAATTTTTATACCTTTGTAAGGGGATGAAAATTTTTGTTGGAATTCCACCATTATTACATTATGGTCTGAGAATATACAAGGTGGCAATAGAGGACATTCTTGTCTAATTTCAAATTTCTTTGATTTTTTGAGGTTTGATTTATCCTGGGATTTAATCTATTTTGGAGAACCTTCTATGGACTGATGAGAGGAAAGTATATTACTTAGCTTTGGGATGGTGTGTTCTGTATATGTCTATTAAGCCCATTTGTTCTAGGGTCACTTTTAAATCTCTTGTATCTTTGTTTAGTTTCTGTTTCGAGGATCTATGCAGCTCTGTAAGAGGGGTAGTAAAGTTCCCAGCTATTATTGCAGTATAGGATATCACATTGCTCAGATTAATTAAGGTCTGTTTCATAAATCTGGAAGCATTTAAGTTGGGTGCACTAATATTTAGCATTGAAATGTCCTCTTGTATTGTTCCCTTGAGCAATATAATGTGACCATCTACATCTTCCTTAACTTTAGTTTCTTTAAATCCACCTGTATCTGATATAAGATTGTTACTTCTCCTTTATTCTGATTTCCTTTTACCTAAAATTTCATTTTCCAGTCCTTCACCCTGAGTCTTGTTTGGTCCTTCAAGGTAGGCTTGTTCCTGGGGACAATATATAGATGGATTGTGCTTTTTATCCAATCAGTCAGCCTGCGCCTCTTCAGTGGGGAATTTAAGCCATTTACATTTATGGAGTGAATCTATAAGTGTGGCAGAGTTCTATTCATTTTCTTTTGTGAAAGTCTATTGCTTAGTTTTATCCTTTGCATCATTGTGCAAGCTGGGTTTTATCCTTTAGTTTGTAGGTGTTTACTTTGCTGGTGGTCCATTGTGACAATCAGTGTGGATAATAAGTTTCAGTGTTTCCTAGAAAGCTGATCTTCTTGTGGCTTCTATCCTCAATATTTGCATGTAAGTAAAAGATTTGATTTCTTCATCAATTTTGAAGCTTAGCTTTGCAAGTTTGAATATTATTATTATTATTATTATTATTATTATTTTTTGTAGAGACAGAGTTTCACTTTATGGCCCTCAGTAGAGTGCCATGGCATCACACAGCTCACAGCAACCTCCAACTCCTGGGCTTAAGCGATTCTCTTGCCTCAGCCTCCCGAGTAGCTGGGACTACAGGCGCCCACCACAACACCTGGCAATTATTTTGTTGTAGTTCGGCCGGAGCTGGGTTTGAACCCACTACCCTCAGTATACGGGGCCAGCGCCTTACTGACTGAGCCACAGGTGCCACCCAAATATTATTTATTTTTAAAAGGTTAAAGCTAGGTAAACATTCTCTTCTGGGTTGGAAAGTTTCACCTGAAAAGTCCACTATTACCCTGAAGGATCTGCCCCTGTAGGTCAATTAGAGCTTAATCTTGGCTGCTTGCAGAATTTTTGCTTTTGTCTTGACTTTGGACAGTTTCATTACAATGTGTCTTCGAATGCTCCATTTGTGTTGAGATGATCTAGGGTTTAATATCCCTTTAAAAGAAGTGTTTCAGAATATCTAGTGATACTTGGGAAATTTTCATTTATGATACCCTCTAGTAGGGCTTCCATTCCTTTGGGACATTTTTCTTCCCCCTCAGGTATTGCTATAATTTGCACATTTGAGTACTTTGTGAAGTCCCATAATTCTCTTAGCAATTGTTCTTCTTTCTCTGTCTTTGTTTCTGCCTCTTTTCCTACCTGAGTCAGCTCAAGAGCTTTATCTTCTAGCTCTGAGAGTCTTTCTTCTCCATGGTCTAATCTGTTGTTGATACTTTCTACTGCATCTTTAAGTTCTCTGATTGACTCCTTTTGTTCTTAAGTTCTACCATGTACCTTTTACATTCCTCAGATCTTTCACCCATTTTTGGGGTTTGGTTTTAGATTTTATTTTAATTCTTTTGCACTTTTTTGTCAATTCCCTTCATTGTTTTTACCGTCCATATTTTAAATTCCCTTTCTGTCATTTTTATCAATTCTTTATTGCAGTAACTACTTCATGATTCCTTGGGGGAGCAGTTGCTCTGTTCTGGTTTTTCATGTTGCCAGGAATTTTCTGTTCTTTCCTCCTCATATGTGTTTTCTTCTTTTTCACTTCCTTCTCCTGTTTTTCTCTCTCATTACCTCCTTTGATTAAAATTACCTTGTCTCTGATCATGGGTGTTGAAGTGGGCTTTTGGAGTAATTACAAAAGGAAGATAAGGGTAAAGACTAAGAATAAAGAGAGAAAAGGAAAGATAAAGAAAATAAAAAAGAATGGGGGTGAAAAGGAAGAATTGAGGAAAAGGGGAGAAGAAAAGAAATAGAGAAAATGAGTGACAGGAGAAATGCTGGTGTTTGGTGGGGTCCTTTGACCCATACCCCCTCCTCTAGGAGTTTGTGGGACTGGGCTAGTGGGTCCCACAAGGTCAGGAGCTTCTTGTCAGCCTGAGCAAAAGCATGACTCCACCTCTGCCATATATAGAAAAAGTCAACAGTATATCACAGTGGGGACCTTCCAAAGCCATCTTTCCAAAGGCCAAAACTAGAAGGACACCTTAGACCATGAGCTCAGGGCCTCCTTGAACCATACCAATACCATAAGCCTCCAATCTGCCAAATACCATGACATCCAGCCCTCAGAGAAAAGGGAAAAAAAAATAATAATAAAAATAAATACAGAAAACTAAAAATACAATTATATAAGAAGAAGGGGGGAAAAGATATATCTTAGTTGTTCTATGAGAAATTTATGTTGGAAATATGAGAAAATCAGAAAAATATCAAAATTGAGAGAAAAAGAGAGAAATAAAAAAGAAAGAAAGAATAATAGGGGCTGAATAACCACAAACAAATTGAGGAGCCCTTCTATTGAAGAAAATAAAAATGAAAAATATAAAAATACAACCAAACCAAACTGTAAACAACAAGAACAACAATAAAAAAAAAAAAAAACCTAAGGAAAATAATTGAGAAGAAAAGGAAAAAAATGAGAAAATATATGTGTGTGTATACACGCAATATATTGCCTTGACACCAGGTGGCAGTGTGGTGTTAGGAGATAGAAAACACTTATGCTGGTTTGGGGGAACTGGAAGCCACTCTCTCCTTATAGTGGTGACTCAGTCCTTTCTTCCCTTATTTGCCCTCAATCCAGGCCTGGTCACTTCTTCAACATTCAGTTCTCACATGAATGGGGCCCTGAGGCTTTGTCCAGATTTCTTAGGGGTCATGTTAAACAGTGACCCCTGATAGCAAAGTGGCCTTCTTGGGGATGCAGGGTCTGTTCAGCTGATGCTAAGGATGGTTGCCCATACTTAGAAGATGCTCCAGAACCAGCTGTGCACTAGGACCTTGCCTTCTAGCGATAGTGGCATCTTGCTGGTAGCCACGCCAATGAGAGAACCATATTACCTCGTATTCAGTTCCGGTAATATGTTCAAATTTACTCAATCACTTAAGCTCACTTTTAAGGCAGCTCCACCTAGGAGCTGAGTCCAAAATCAAAAAACTACAGGACATGCTTTTCCTGTCCCTAGTCCTCCACATGAGGACTAGCTGGCCCTAGACCATCCCTAGGCAATTGCTTTCTGTGGGATTTCCTCAGCTCCAGACCTCCTCATTGGCTCCTGGATTCTCCTACTGCTTCTCTGTGCCCCTGGAATAATGTTTCTGAGTAGGTTTCCCTGCCAGAGTTGGCTGGAGTCTTCTCTCCGCTGTCTCACCATGAATAGCTAGGAAGATGTACCTACTCTGCCATCTTCCATAGATTCTTGTTATTCTCAACAAGATTAAGTATATTTTCTTGTGTAAGTGCCTATTCATTTACTGAATATCATTTGGAAAACTTTCATAGACATTAAATGGTTTGGGTTTAAAAAGTAATTTTCGAAAGTTGTGGTTGTTACTGGGGGAAGTCAGGTTCATGGAGCCCTTCATTCTGCCATTTTAGAAATGTCTTCACGTATTTTTTACATGTCTTCATGTATTTTCAAGCAAGTTTAGAAAGAAACTTAAATTGTCTTCTATTTCCTAAATATCTTTAAAACTAAGATTCAGATTTTTAATTATGGAATATTTATTCTAGAGTGGAGGATCCTTTGAAAAGAAAACAGTGGAGGGAGAACTGTTATGTCTATCATTCTAGTTGTATGTACATAGGTAGGGACAATAAAAATTGTGCCTATTTTACTTGATGACATTGAATAATTATGATAATGATATTAAAAGTGATAAAATGAATTTTAGAGACAAGTTTAGATGAGAAAAATATGGACATGGAATTTATAGATGAAAGAGGAAATACTTCATAACATAAGCATTATTATTAGATAAATGTTAGCATTAAGTAGGAAAGAAATAGTGAACTTTCTTTGCAACTAAAATAGTTTTATGTTACAAACTTTCTAGTATTTCAAACTATTAAATTTTACATTATAGTGCTATCACTTAAAAGTTTTTTATTATTTTTTGGTAGATGATATAGTATTGTTAATAACTTGTGTGATATTGTAGCTGGAATCTCTCTCTCTCTTTCTCTGTCCCTGCAGGTCATTGGTCTCAGAGATTGGAAAATGAACCCAAAGTCTATGCGAGTAAACTAAAGGACATATTAGATAGATAGATAGATAGATAGATAGATAGATAGATAGATAGATAGATAGAAACGGAAAGAGGGTAACAGAACCTCTGGCAGCAGAAGAGAGACCTGAGTGGGTAGTCCGTTTGGGCCTTCTGTCTAGGGGGTTATACACTGCTTTTCCTTTCCTGTGGACAGGGGAATTTAGGGCAGATGGAATGTCACAATCATTTGGCTGCAGGGGCCTAGGGGCAGAAATTAATTTTAAACCTCCCCTTGTGTAGAAATGTGAGCCCACTTGGGTGTGCTCTTTGCTCCAGGAGAGGCAGCCTCTTGTTTAGAGTGTGTTCCCTGTTCCGGGAGAGGTGGCCCACATGAGATACAGTGTAGGCTGGTTTTTACAAGTCTTTTTGTGCCTTGAGATGGGTTCTGTGATGAGGCTGATTTCTGAGCCCACTAATGCCTAGAAAATGGAAGGGTCTCTGTCCAGCCCTGAGCAGTGAAGCCCTGTATCAATATCATTCCACAGAATCATCTTTGATCTTCTGCTAGAAAGTTAAAGCTGTGCTTACTTTCTCTCTCTCTCCCTCACAACCTTAAATTTTTTTTTCAGTTATTTTGATGTCATTTTTTTAACTGCATGACTTAAAATTAATTGGATGGTTTTAAATTCTCTTGGCTCAAAATGACATTTGTAACTTTTGCTTTTCATACTTCCTTGCCTTTTATAGATAATTGAAGACTATTTGGTGTGTGGATATTATATACACATACTTTTGTGCCCTTAGCATTCATACTTCTGTTACCTGATTCATCAAATATGCCTTGTTTAACTCTATCACTATAAAAAATGTTAACTGAATTAACCTCTCTAACCATGTAATATCTTCTTTTTACTTTGTCAAACTCTTTTACCCTCTAAATAGAGCTATTCATTAATAAACTCTTTTTTCACAATTTTTGTAGTAAAAATAAATAAATATCATGTATAAATATTATAAAGTAAATGTATAGATATTTAGGCTGGATAATAAAATATAAATAATGTCTTCTACATTACTCTATCTAGATAACCAAAATATCTTTGACCTAAAAAGCAGTAAGTTATGTTCTATATGCTCAAAAAGTTGAACTGACAACTCGTGGTTAATAACATTATTTTTAATCATAATGCTCCAATAGATTATTTTTCAAATGAGGCATGAAATGTCATTCTATATTTTAAAATGTATGGCTTACCATTTGCTTGTTTTTAAAATATCTTGCCAAAGTTTATATGTAAAATTATAAATGAGCCCAGCTAACTGCTCTTCTAGGATATATAAGAGGTGGAGTGAGGAGGATATTTCAAACATAAATCCTATGAAAAATGTACATCTATTACTGACTACAGGCTGTGATTCTTTTCCAATACAGCCTGTTTGAACAGCTTTCAGTGGTGGTGTGCTGTTGCTCTCTTTCAAGGATTAATTAAAACATGTTCTAGTAAAAACCTCCAGCATGAATACATGGGACTGGTGCATGTTCTGTGTGCTGTGCCTTCTCATGTGATAAGCCATGCTTCCCTTCAATGGATGAACATTGCTTACATTTTTAGAACTATTAAGCTGGAATAATTATGGAACAATCTAGGCAATATTCAATAGCCCATGCAGATGCCTGACAGGGCGTGTTGTCTCTTAATTAGAAACTTGAATGCCTAATGCTTGTATATTAACTGAAATAATTGGATAGATGTTTTAAATTTCTTTCACTCTTACTGACATCGAAGCCAGACTAGCTAGACTCAGGTGTCTTAAAAAGAAAAAAAAAAAATAGGACATATATATATTCTATATATGTTATATAGGAATTAAGTATATAGCTGAATATTATATTTGGCAGACGTTTAAGTAATCCTGTTGGTATTTGTAGCTCAATATTAACATGATATTTTATAAATGTTGATAGATTTTGAATCACCTCCTATTACTACTAGACGTCTAAGTTAAATGTTTCACTATTTTTTTTTATGGCAAATACCTGCTCTAGTTTATAGACACACTGTTCATCTGTTTTAGAAATATGTGATTAATACAGTATAAACACATGTATTGCTTATATTTAAAATACTTGGGAACTTAGTGTTTATTTACAACTATTAATACAAAATTAGTTTTAAACATAACAAGTTGCTCTATGTTAGGAATACACATAATGGCCTATTTCCATAAACATTTTTAGTAGGGAATATCTTGATGTTCAAAACCCTGCAGACATTTTATGGAAATTAGATAGTATTTTACAGAACTACATCAGAGCCATATTTTTTTTTTTAATATTCTGAGAAATGGATTATTTTTGCCTGATATATAATGCAAAATAAAGGCTTGTATATGGAGGTGAACAATAGCCTTTATATTTTTAAGAATATTTTTGTCTCTTTGTTTTGCTCATGTACCTCGATTATGAGCAAGAATTTAGGCATAAAACAAAAAGAGATATATTATTTGGGAAATATGTGTTGTGTGTGCCCTCACATATACAATCAAATTAATATCGTATATGGAAAGAAGAATTACATACACGTGCTCAAAGACTCTTAAGAATTCTAAGTTTTGATATGAGAAGTATTTAACTCTCAAAATGGCTTAATTCTTTGAAGAGAAATATGGAGTTTGTCTTACACCAGAGAGTTGCAGGATTCAGAAATGTTTAATGTCAAAGATATGCATATCAGCTCTTCTCTAAACAATACAAATTATTCCACTTTAGATTAATAGGATAGTCATGAAAACTCAAGGAGTAGATATCACGCAGAAAAACAAAGCTATAATTCAGAAGCAGATGAACTCTCCTTGCAAGAAAAGAGTTGAAAATCATAAACTACCTTTTCATTCTGTGCCATAATTCAGAAATGCAGACCCCCCTTTCCATTTTTAAGCAGCCGTTCAGCATATATAATCTTTTGCATTTTTATTTTGCTCTTTTAAAATAAAAAAACCTTATTAATATTTTAGATGAATTTAAATAACATACCACCTCTTTTTGGCATTTTTGTTAGAATATATGGTAAATAATGCTTATATTGACCTGTACTTGATAGAAAAAGACATACATTTTAATGAAATATAACAGCAAAATTATTAATAGAACAAGAAATGTTCAATGCCCAGCAGTCATTTCTTCTAAACAACGACAGAAAAACAAATGGAGTCATATTAATGTATTCAACAGTGTCTTGGTGACACATCAGATGCCAACTGTCATTACATGCTTGTTATGTACTGAAATAAAACTATGAGATTTTGCTGACAATTACTGCAGAACATAGTATGTCACAATTTTATTCTCTTTTTTCCTTTTTTTGGAGGAGGAGGCATATTTCGTTGACAGGCTATAGGCAGGCTAAAGCAAAAATATGTGTAATATAGAGATTCAACTAAAAAATTCACATTCTGTGACTTATAAGAAATATGCCTAAAAATGGAAGCATTCTGTTCTTTGATCCTTGTTTTTCTTTTTACTATCTTCTTTTTGAAAGACCTAATTTTATTTACATAAATTTTAGAAAATATATTTTTAATTCAAAATATCCTTTGTTACCAAGCAATAAATCCTTTTGGAGTGTGAATTTACAGAAAGAATTGTTTACAGGAATCAACTATAATTACATGTAATTCATGCTGCAGCTGCTTATAATTGTAGTTTTCCCCAGGACCTTTCTCTACTTATAACCACTCGAGAATTGCTTCCTTGCAAATGGTTAATCGGAATAATATCTTTTTCTATAACTAGATGCAGTGGAATTAAATGATTAGTGAGAAACGGTCTCATTAATAATCAGATGAAAAGATAAGTTTGTTTTGACAGCAAAAAATTGATAAATACCTACTATGAGTAGAAAATTGAACAAGATTGATGCAAGTTAGGGTGCAAGGCAAACAGAAATTATATTCTCTAATTCTCAATAATTTAAAATCTAACTGGGGGATTAAAAACATACCCCATCTAAAAACTGATGTAATGGATAACTTGAAAAATTCTGAAATACAGATTTATCATGTTCTTACTTTCCCAAGTACAGGACCAATTTCTTTTATAGAAGGATAAAAGCTAAACATTTGTTCATATAAAGCGTCCCATGAGACAAATGCAACAATCTTCCTGTATATATTTATGTCACTGGGTTTCCAAAAGACTGTGGGATGCACTGAAAATATATAAAATTAACATTTAATCAAAATGTATTTTAATATCCAGCATTATCATCTTGTGGACAAATTGTTTAACTCATTTGGTGCAAATTATTTGACCTTTCTGAGGTTCCCCCAGTCAGAAAATAATGATAAATATCTATCCTCTGATACTTGTAGAGTTTCAGATCATCTATGTGAAAGCCCTAATTGTACCATACCTAGGAAAAAATAGGCTATTACCATAGGTGGCAGAATTCCATAATTGACACTTTGGTTAGAGCTTTGTCCACTTGTGAGCACTAGAATCTTTTATTATAACAATAATTGGAGTTAATATTGTTTATTTGTATTTGCATGCAATTTCAAGGAGTTTTCTTTATTAAAAATCTATGAAGAAAAGTATTTGTGGAGAAATTGAATCTATAACTACCTAATTGAATCCATATACATTCTAATATATGTATGTATATAAAATATATATGCTATATACGTTTGCTTTTCTATGACAAATGTGATTGATATTTATAGGACTCTGAAGGAGAGGTTGCATAGAAAATGTTGATATATTTTAGAATCCCTTGGCCATCTTCTGTGAGTCTAGACAGTTATGTTTTGTGACTACATTCAATTCAAGTACAGACTGTGTCTATTGAGTATCCCAATAAACTAACCTCCAGGGGTTTATAACTTTATTTAGTCCTGTCTCTTGCAGCAGCTCTAAACCTGTGGGTCATGACTCACAGGAACTGTATTAAAGGGCTGCAGGATTAGGAAGGTTGAGAACCACTGTGACTAGAATATGATAAAGCAACTACAGTGGACTTCTGATGATTGCTCACTCTGACATTCTCATTCTGGGTCTTTAGAAACCCTTGCTCTGTGAGTGAACAGATACCACATAAAAGACCAACTATCTTAAGATAAAAGAGGATATCCCAGATGGCAAGGGGAGACCCCTATGCCTGCATTGTGAGTGGACTTTGTTTATGAAAGTTCCAGCCTTTCCAGTGGGTGCTGGGAGGCCCTGACACCCATGCTTTATGTGCAGCAAAGTTAAGGCCCCAGGAGTCACATGTTGACCAATAAGTGAGGGGAGACAGTAAGAAACCAGCAGATGAACCACACACACCCCTTTCCTATAGATGGAATGTTTCAGGCTGCAGCATTTTTACACTGTCTCCGGGGAACACTCTCTCTGCTCATGGAGATTCTCTGGCTTACACATTCATAAAACTTCTGGTCTACCACTCCATTCTCACTTCTCTTATTCTTTTTACTCACTGCTATTTCTCTGATGTTTCCCCTCCAACAAAATGCTAGTAGTGAGCAAGATTTTGCTGCAGGCTCTGTTTTTTTAGAGAATACCATGGAGATAGCCAAGAAAGGAACACTAGAAAATATACTGGAGTGTAGATTGTAGTGGGAAGACTGAAATCTCAGGCATTAGGTGACACAAAATTTTCTCTGGGAAAATTGTATATTTTCCAAAATATTTTGGGAGTCTAAGTCTTACTAAGTGTAAAGGTTTAGCTTAGTTATGCAGTCACCACCAGGCCTCCATTCTGACTCCCACGTAGTGCCATTGTCTACTCCGGGTTTGATTCAGGATACAGAGGCAAAATTTTATTTTGCATAAGTATGTTAAATTTAGTATTGATTTTCTTTTCAAGATAATTTCAAATGTAAATGCTAGTTGTATTCACACAATGCAAATCCCTCATATAAAAACAACTTGCAGTAAGTTCTATAATGAACTCGTAACTATTTACATTAAAGGGAATGCCATACCGCATAAGAGAGGTCGCTTTCTTCATTAAATGTAAACATTTTATGAGGCAGGGGAAGTGCTGCTACACTCTCTATACCTCAGTGTTTCTCAAGCTAGGGCTAGAAGTCAGAAGAATTAGCTGCAGGTGCTTAGGGTTTCGAAAGGGTTGAAGGGACGAAAGGCCAATGTGTTGGCTCCAGGTTAGTTCTTATGATCAACTATTCTTTTCATCTTCCCATAAGACCACCTCCCTCTCATTTGTTGCAAAGGATGGGAGGATAGGAGGAGAGGGCCAAGAAGGAGTTAGGATGTTTAATTTCAAATAGGAAATAGAATTCCTCAGATGATGATGGGCCTGTAGCAGTGAGAAAAAGCACATTAGCTTAAGCAGACTGCAGAGGGCACCAGGGGTGGGGAATTCGAATTATTCATGTAATTTAAAGCATTAACAGTAAATCAAGACAATGGCCTATTCGGTCTTTAGACCTGTGCAATTGCTGGCCCCTTTCCACACATTTTTCTTTTGTTTATCTCCTGAGAGATGCCCACATGTGTACAATACAAAGAACTGAGTCATAAAAGCAGAGGCCTGTTAGCCTCCCTGAGGACCAATTAATGGTGCTCCAAATCTTGTGGGCAGGCAGATAAAAAGGACAGAGAGCACGAAGGGGAAGAGGATGAATACCCAACGAGAGGAGGGCAGAATTTTGTTTTTTCAGATGTTGGAAGGGACTTCTTTAGCTATCCTTATCTAACTTGTTTGGGGTTTGTGAGTTTTTCTTTTCTTTTCTTTTTTTTTTTTTTCCTTTCTTGTTTTTACTCTCTCCACTGCTTCTGTAGTCCCTCTCATTGTAATGGGAACAGAAGGAAAAGTAGTCCTTCAAAATATCAATTAGGCTTTCATCCAAACTGATGACAGCATGAGCCTGGGTGGGAAAAAAAAATTAAAAAGGCCATTTAGAATGTTTCTGTTCCTCCTTTCATATATTGGCAGTTTTATTGATAGGTGCTTGAGTTTGTATTACCATTTGTATCTCCAAGCTGGATATTACTGTGACTGCAGGAGCTTTGTAGTTCAACCTTTAACTCCAATCTCACCCCCTATGAGTCCACAGGCCTTTGAACAACAAGGAATGGCACTTTGAAATCAGGAGTTGAAAGTGTTTGACATGGAAAGAGGAGCTTGAAAGTCTTGCTCTTTGAACCTTTTCTTTTCAAAGTCCCTCGGAAAGTACAGGCAGGACAATAAAGGGCAGGCTGGGGGCTCTCTGGGTGAAGAGGGGATATGTGGTAATGAGGTTTTAAGTGTTCCCCTATCTCCATTCTATTCTGTTTCCCCTGTGAGAGGGAATTAAAGCTGCCTTAAGATAACACAATCACCTTATGGTGGGAGGAGCTGAATTTTTCTTTTTAACATGGTAATTTGTTGCATAATGACATTAGGAGAAAAAATCCAACCAGCCAGTAAAAATTAGAGAGTGAACATTAGAATTCTTGCTTCCCCAGAGATGTTGGGAAAATGTGGCATTTGTTCCAACACTTGCCTCTGACTGGGCAGTGGTGATTCCTGAAGCTAAGCTACTGACGGGAGAATGTGCCCCTTATCCTTACTTGCAAGGGGACTTAGCCATTACTGTGGCATTTCCTCTGCTGGACCAAAAGGTGAATTTCATTTTATAATTATTTACAAAGCCAGATTCAAATCACTGATAACTATGGTGAGATTGTATCAAACATGAACTTTGGGGAAATATAGCTTTATATCAAAAATTAAAAGATAAAATTGCAAAGAAACCAGCTCTACATGTACCTTCTATTTTATTAATCATTCTTTGCGTATGAAGATGTTTTTGACCTGTGACCAGCACAAAAGTTATTTTTTTTTTGATGTTTTTCAGTAGTGATGCAACTCGTCTTTTATGATATCCTTCTTTTGACCATAGCACATTCTCTTGATACAAAGTTTACATTCTGGAAATGGGATTTAGTGAAGGCAGGCAGATTACAAAGTCAAGAAATGGGTGGCATCAAATTTGATGCTTTTAAAATAATTTGCAAATACTTTTGTTCTGGTGACTAAAATAAGTAAGTCATATTATGTGGAAATTTAAACAAGTTACTCTCTCAGCTCTTTGTTTAATCTCATACATCTGTGTTAAATTGGATAAAGGAAAAGAAACCAGTATATTTAATGAGCATCTATTATGGGACACAGTACTTTACAAGCTGCTTTACGGGTGTTTTCTTATTTGCCTTCTTTGTGTCTCAGAGATAGAGATAGTTATCTCTACTTTACAGATGATCTAGAGGTTTAAAGAGTTTATGTGGCCAAAATATACCACAATGCTTAAAAGTAGTGAAATTAGAATTGTATTTTTTCTCATTCATACATTTAAACTCTATGGTAAATGACAATAATCTATTAATAATAAAGACATTTTTCACGTAAGTTAAAGGGTCAGTAATGTGTTTGTCATTTCCTATAACGACGACCATTAATGCTGTTATGGTGATAACAGCGAATTGCCTAAAGAAAGAGAACTCAAAACACATTTAGTACAGGAAGGGCACAGTGGCTGATGCCTATAATCCTAGCACTCTGGGAGGCCAAGGAGGGCAGGTTGCCTGAGCTCCAGAGTCCTAGACCAGCCTGAGCCAGAGAGAGACCCCATTTCTAAAAATTGCCAGAGGCTGTGGGGGGCACCTGTAGTCCCAGCTACTAAGCAGGCTGAGGCAAGAGAATCACTTGAGCCCAGGAGTTTGAGGTTGCTGTGAGCTATGACACTACAGCACTCTACCGAGGGCAACAAAGTAAGATGTCTCAAACAAAACAAAACACATTTAGTATAGATTTAAGAAGCTGGAAAATAAAAGGTCTTGTTACAATAGTAACAAGTAATTCTGTTATTTAGAATTATTGAAAAGTACAAGATCTGGAAATAGCTACCTGAATGTCTTATATTGATACCTTTTAACCATAATATATCTCTATAATTATTATAAATATGAAGAATATCAAAACATGTCATTTTGTTGTTCTCCAATGCTAAAGTAAGTTGTTCCTTTTTTGTGGCCATTTCTGAAAGTATGAAAAAAATTGGACTGGGGTATCAGAGCTCTCTAGATTGGTACAGTTTATTGATTGGCTAAACAGTGTTGTTTTCCTTGAGCTTTGAAATTTTAAAACACACATTTATTTTTATCATGAAATGGGTGTTTTCTTGCATAACTAACAATTACTATATTGTGACGAGATAATAGGGAATTAAGAATAATGATGGTTGCTCTAATAATTGTATGTCTTGTGAAATCCCTTCTAGCCGTAGAATGCTTCATTCCCCCCGCAGGTTTCTTGGATAACTAATTTGTGGTTCATATTCCATTTTCTGACCGGTTTGAAATGAAAATACTTCATTATAGTAAGAGTGTTTTTATTATTTTGTTTTTGCAAAGATATTTATAAACATGTATACACAGATACATTGCACAATACTCATGTATTATTGTACAAACATATGCCAGTATATTAAATTAGCAAGGGTCCTAAAGATAAGCGGCCTGGGCACTAAGTCCTGGCTCACACGTATATCTCAAATGTGCAACCTTGGACAAGTTACTTAATATCTCTGTTAATTCTCTCTACTCATTTGCAAAATAGTGATAAGTAGTATAACAAATTCACAGAGAAGTTGTCAGGAGAAAAAATAGTGCCTAGTACAGGATAAATAATAAATCTCTTAGATACAATTGTTATTAAAGGTACTACGTCTTTTATATATGTTTGAATGATCTGGCAACTATTTATAACAAAAGTTTGAATATATCCATAAATAACATGAATTTCTTATGTCTGAAATTTTCTTAATACAAAATATAGTAGAACCTCTGTAAGTTGACCACCCCATGGTATGTGACAAACTGGTCAACATACGAATGTGGTCAACATAAGGAACTAGGTCTACTGTACTGATATGAACATGTGGTGCATGTCTAGTCGATGAAAATTAGGTCAACTTAAGGAAGAGGTCAATTATTGAGTATCTACTGTAATTCTAATTATGTTTTTTGTAAATTCATTATGATTATCATTGTTAATACTTACAGATAAATTAGTTTTATGATCAGCCCAAGAGCAATTATGTAGGTTTAATATTATCAGAGCACATATTTTCTCACTAAATTTTATTTGCTATAATACTGACCAAAAAAAAAAAAAAGCAAAATAACTATTTGATCAATGCTTAGGGGAGAAGGTAACATTCCAAAAATCCCCTTGATTAGAATACTTGGTGATCTAATTTAAAAATATTGCTTGTATATTTCATATATTGTTTAAAGATATATGTATGTGTGTGTATTATTCAATATAGTCAACTTTAGATGGGTAATTTTGAAGTTTACCTGCCAAAAAATCCAAGTTTTTATTTTTTTTCTCAAATTATGAAGTTCAAATACTGATACATCAAAGTGAAGGGACATATTTCAAAATACCATGATAAAAACTGAAGTAACAGTTTCATGTGGATGAAGGTTATGGAGGAAAACAACCATAAAATTTCATGGCACTGCAAAAGATCCCAAATATCCAAAGTAATTTTGGACAAAAAGAACAAAGCTGGAAGTATCACGCTATTTTCCTTCAAAACAAACCTCAAAGCTATAGTAACTCAAACAGCATGGAACTGGCATAAATGTCATTTACATCAATGGAACAATGTCAGTTGCTTTGTCCTGAAGGTAGCTACTGTAAAGAGGATTCTTTTTTCCTTTCTTTTATAACTAACTCATTATCAATAATTTTGGAAGCTACTGATTTTTATATGTTGATTTGTATTCTCCAACTTTTCTGAATTTATTCAGTTCTAACTTTTTGGAGGGTGGAAGAATAAGGCATGATGTACTATTACATAGTAGGGTGACTATAGCTAATAACAATGTACTGTATAACCAATTGTTCCAGTACCATTTATTGAATAGGGATTATTTTCACCAGTGTATGCTTTTGTTTGGTTTATCAAAGATCAGATGGTAGTAAGAGGTTTCATTTCTAGGTTTTCTATTCTGTTCCATGGATCTATGTCTCTATTTTTGTGTCAATACCATGCTGGTTTTTTTTGTTTTTGTTTTTTTTTTTTTTTGTAGAGACAGAGTTTCACTTTATCGCCCTAAGAGGAGTGCCATAGCGTCACACAACTCACAGCAACCTCCAACTCCTGGGCTTAGGGGATTCTCCCGCCTCAGCCTCCCGAGTAGCTGGGACTACAGTCGCCTGCCACAATGCCCAGCTATTTTTTTGTTGCAGTTTGGCAGGGGCCGGGTTTGAACCCACCACCCTCAGTATATGGGGCAGGCGCCCTGCTCACTGAGCCACAGGCACCGCCCTACCATGCTGTTTTTATCACTGTGGACTTGTAGTATAACCTGAATTCTGGTAGAATGATGTCCACAGATTTGTTTTTATTACTGAGAATTGCTTTGCTATGTGGGTATCATTACAGTTCCATACAAAACAAAGAACTATTTTTTCAAGTTCTTTGAAGTATGTTGTTGGTATTTTAATGGAAATTTGGATTAAATATGTAGATGGATTAAAGATTTAAATCTAAGACACAAGATGATAAAAATCCTAAAGGAAAGCATGGAAAAATCTCTAGATGATATTAGCCTGGGGAAATATTTTATGTAAAAGACTCCATTAGCAATCGCAACAACAAAAAATGAATAAACGGGACTCAATTAAGCTAAAAAGCTCTGTAAAGCTAAAAACACAGCAATCAAATCAAACAGACAGTTTTCAGAATGGGAAAAGTATTTGCATGTTACAAATCTGATAAAGGATTGATAATTAGAATCTTTAGAGAACTCAAATTAATCAACAGAAAACAATTTCATCTATCACCGGTGAGAGATATGAACAGAAGCTTCTCCAAAGAAGACAGACAAATAGCCAGTAAATGTGAAAAAAAAAATGCTTGTTTTCCCTAATTATCAGAAAAATGCAAATCAAAACCACCTTGAGATATCACCTAACCCCCGTGAGAATTGCCCACATCACAAAGTCCCATGGCTACAGATGCCAGCATGGCTGTGGAGAGAAGCGAACACTTTAACACTATTGGTGGGATTGCAAATTAATACAGCCTCTTTGGAAAGAAGTATGGAGAATCCTCAAAGAATTCAAAATAGACTTTCCATTTCATCCCCCAATCTCATTACTATGTATCTACCCAGAAAAAAAAAAAAATTGTATCATAAGGACACTTGCACTACAATGTTTATTACAATTCAATTCAGAATTGCCAAGACGTAGAATCAACCCAAGTACTCATCAAACCATGAATGGATTAACAAACTGTGTGGTATATGAGTACCATAGAATACTATTCAGCCATAAAAAGATGGTGACTTTACATCTTTTTGTATTAACCTGGGTCGAGTTGAAGAGCATTCTTCTTAGTAAAGTACCACAAGAATGGAAAAGCAAGTATCCAATGTATTCAATGCTAATATGAAGCTAGTAGATGAACTAATAATATAAATTGAACTTACAATACATTGTTATTATCTAGAGTCACCCTACTATGTAATTCAAGTTGGGGGTAATGGGTGAAGGGGTGGAAAAAGAAGGAGGGAGGGGGATTGGTGTGCTTTCACCTAATGGGCATGATGTAAGGGTAATGTGGCGTATCTTCTGGGTGAAGGGCACAACTACCACAGGGACGTTACCTAACAAATGTAAATACCGTAACCTAATTGTTTGAACCCTTATATTAATCTGAAATTAAAAAAAAAAAAAAAAAAGAGCTTGGGCACTTCAGTTAGGTAGATTTGGACTCAAATTCCAGGTCTTCCTCTTACTGAGTTCTTTAGCTTGAGCAGACGCCTAACTTCTATGAACATCATTCATGTTGTCACCTTCCTCAATGAGGATAAATATTTTTTAACCTCACATAGTTATAATAAAAATTAAATAAAATAAAATATGAATCACTCAGCCCCATACCTGGTACCTATTAAGCTCAGTAAGTGGTATAGTAGAAAAAAGAATATTATATATTTCAAAATAGTTGGAAAAGAAGATCTTCAAAGTTTTTACCAGAAATGATAAAGCTTTGAGATGAGTGGTCAAGCTAATTACCCCGATTGCCATTATAAATGTATGCATATGTTAAACCTCACACTATATATCCTATTCAACTATTATGTGCCAATTATGAATGAATTAAAAAAATCCTTGAGGATTATTTTTTTAATTAATTAAAAGTGACTATGACTCTCTTCATATTAAAGTCTTTTTAATTTTTTCAAAGTTTTAGAGAACTATTTTACTATGTTGAATTTTTATTTATCATTAAATCTTAAGCGTCTGAAACTACAGATGTTCACAGGCAGTAGTAATTCTTTATACAATGTTCCCTTGTTTATATTCTGGATCCAAATTCTTAAAATATACAAGAGTGAATTATGTAACCAAAGTGTGTGTGTCTCAGTAATATTCTGAAATAAAAAAATTAAAAAAAATTTTAAAGTCCCTACTCCATCACAATTTGTAATTTCTTCTTGTCAATATTATACAATTTTAAATCACTTATTACATAAGAGCTGTAATGTGCAATTCTAAAATAAAGTGAAGTTTTATGTTACTTTATACATTTTATTTAATTAGGAAATGTAAAATCTGTTTAAAATAATTTTCTTTGATGATTTTCCTACTATTGTAGTGTTTCATATTTCCCATAAATGTAAAAATCAGTTATATAACATGGTATATTCTGTGGATATGGAAATAAATATGGATATAGATACAAATGTTAATACAGATACTGATATAGAAAGTATATTTTATTTCAAACATTAAAGAACTACACTTTTTTTTTACATGAGTACCTTTTATAATCCTTAAGTCAGGCCTTTTCGTGTGGTGTTACCAGAATTCAGTGTAGCCAATAGGTATGTTTCTATTACTTGTCTCCAAACCCTGCTTCTTGGTTTTCAATATCCTTTCGTAATTTTGTGCCTGTGTGTACCTATTGTTTAGCTCTCAGGTATTAGCGAGAACATATGATATTTGTTTTTTCATTCCTAATATCTTATGTGGGATAATGGTCTCCAGTTCTAAGTTTCTACAAAATACATTATTTCATTCCTTTTTTCTTTTGCATATATATGTGTATATTTATATATGTGTGTGTGTGTATACAGTAGAACCTCCACAGTCGACCACCTCCTTACCTTGACTACCTCTTTAAGTAGACCTAATTTTCACAGACCAGACATGCACCACTTGTACATATCAGTATAGGAGGCCTAGTTCCTTCTGTTGACCACCTGTGAGGTTGACCAGTGCGTTACAGTCCCATGGATGGTCATCTAATAGATTTTCTATTGTATACAGACGCTGTATACCACATTTTCTCTATCTACTCATCCATTGATGACCACTTAGGTTTCTCCCATATTTTTGCAATTGTGTATTGTACTGTGCATGCTAAACATTTGAATGCAGATGTCTTTTTCTTACTGATTTGAATTCTTTGTAGATTCTAGATATTATTGAATGTATACTTTGCAACCTGAATCTGTAGGTTGAATGTATAGTTTGCAACCTGAATCTGTAGGTTGACTATTCACTGTGTTGATTATTACCTTTACTGTGCAAAAGCTTTTAAATTTATGAATAATTAAGTCCCATTTATTTATTTTTGTAGTTGCTGTATTTTTGTAGTTGCTGTATTTCTTAATCATACGTTCTTTCATTAGGCCAATTTCTGGAAGAGTTTTTCCTATGTTTTCTTCTAGAATTTTTATGATGACATAAAAAACTTATATTTAAGTCTTTTATCCACCTTGAATACACACTTCACATTTGTATATTGCAAGAGATGGGGGTTCTGTTTCATTCTTCTGCAATAAAAGTGGCTATCCATTTTTTGTACAGCACTTATTGAATAGGTCTTCCTTTCCTTGGGTTGTGTTGTTGTCTGCTTTGTCAAAGATTGGTTGGTCATTGTTCTACGGTTATATTTCAAGGTTCTCTATTCTTTTCCATTGGTTTATGTCTCTACTTAAATACCAGTACCATGTTCTTTTGGTTACTATAGTATTGTAGTAATACTTGAAGTCAGAATTGTACTTTTTGTATAATATTGCATTGACAATTTTGGCTTTTTTTTTCCTTTTCTCCTGGTTCCAAATAAAGTTTTTAAGATTATAGTTTCTGGATCTGTGAAATATGACCTAGGTATTTTGATGGGGATTGCACTGAAATCTGTAAAAGACTTTGAGCAGTATGACATTTTAGTGATGTTGATCCAGCCGATCCATGTGCAAGTGCTGTTCTTCCACTTGTTTACATCACCTTTGATTTCTTTCTTCAGTATTTTGTAGTTCTCCTCAGAGATCTTTCACCATATTGTTTGAGTATATTCCCAGATATTTTACTTTTCTGTAGCTATTGTAAATGGTACTGAGTTTTTGGTGTGACTCTTAGCTGGACTGTTATTTGTATAAAATATGCTAGAGATGTGTGTACACTGACTGATTTTTTCTTTTTTTTTTTTTTTTTTACCTGAGGCTTTAGTGAATTTATTTATCAATACTAGGAATCTTTTGGCGGAGTCTTTGGGTTTTCTAGATACAAGATCATATTATTAGCAAACAGGGATAGTTTGAACATTTCTTTCCTGATTTGGATGCTCTTCACTTCTTTCTAATTCCTGATGGCTCTGTGTAGAATTTCTAGTATTATGTTGAAGAGAAGTGATGACAGAAGGCACCCGATCCGTGTTCCAGTTTTTGGAGGGAATGCCTTCAATTTTTCCTCTTTCAGTACGACATTGGGCAGGGTTTGTCATCTATGGCTTCATAATTTTGAGAAATGTCCTTTCTATGCCAAGTTTGTTCAAGGTGTTTATCATGAAAAGGTGCTGAATTTTGTCAAATGCTTGTTCTGCATCTATTTAGATGATCATGTGATTTGTGGTTTTGCTTCTCTTTATGTGGTGAATCACGTTTATTGACTTGCATGTGTTGAATCATTCTTGCATCAGTGGGATGAAACCTATTTAATCACAATGAATTATCTGTTTAATATGTTGTTTAATTCTGTTTACTAGTTTTTTTTTTTTTTGTAGAGACAGAGTCTCACTTTATGGCCCTCTGTAGAGTGCCGTGGCCTCACACAGCTCACAGCAACCTCCAACTCCTTAAGCTATTCTCTTGCCTCAGCCTCCCGAGTAGCTGGGACTACAGGTGCCCGCCACAACGCCCGGCCATTTTTTTGGTTGCAGTTTGGCCAGGGCTGGGTTTGAACCTGCCACCCTCAGCATATGGGGCTGGCACCCTACCGACTGAGCCACAGGCGCTACCCAGTTTACTAGTTTTTTTTTTTGAGAATTTTTGCATCTATTCTCATGAGGGATATTGGTTGGAGGTTTTCTTTTTTGTTGTTTTGTTTTTTTCCTGGTTCTGATATTAAGGTGATGCTGACTGCTAAGATGATCAGAGAATGAGTTAGGCAAAATTCTCTCCTCTGTGTTATGGAATATTTTCTATATCAGTTCTTCACATGTATGATACAATTAAGCTGTGAATCCGTCTGTCCAGAGATGTTGTTGTTAGGAATTTTTTTTTTCCTTTTTAATCTTAGTGGTTGTTATTGGTCTGTTTAGGATTTCTCTTTATTTCTGATTCCAGCTTGGGAGGTTGTGTGTTTCCAGAATTTATCCATTTTTCTCTAGATTTTCTTGTCTGTGTGCAGAGGTTTTCATAGTACACATGGATGATATTTTGTATCTCTGTGGTATCAATTATAATGTCTCATTTTTTATTTGTGATTAATCTTATTTGAGTTCTTTCTCTTCTATTTTTGGTTAATCTTGCTAATAGTCTATTGATATTGTTTTTCTTTTCAAATAATCAATATTTTGTTTTCTTTATCATATTATTTATTATTATTATTTGGTTTCCATCTTAATAGTTCTACTCAGAGATTCCTTGTTTAATATCTTCTGCTGTCTTTGGGTTTAGTTTGCTCTTCTTTTCCTATTCCTTCGTGTTGTTCCATTGGATTGTTAATTTGTGATCTGTCTTTCTGATGTAAGTAGTTAAGGCTATGAACCTTCCCTTTGGAACTACTTTTTCTGTGTCCCATAGACTTTGAAATTTTATGCTTTCTCTGTCATTTAGATTGAGGAATCTTTTGATTTTCATTTTAGCTTCATTATTGACCTAAGGATTATCCAGCCATAGGTTGTTTAATTTCCATTACTTTGTAAATATTTGAGTGTTTCTTTTGGAATGATATATAGTTTTATTCTACTGTGATCTGAAAAGGTTATATGATATGATTTCTATTTCTTTTTTGAATTTTCTGAAACTTGTTTTATGGCCTAAGATAGGAAAAGCACTGGAAAATGACCCATGTACTGATAAGATGAATGTATATGCAGAAGTTTTAGGCTAGAATAATCTGTAAATATCTTTAGGTCAATTGTCCTAGTGTCTCATTTAATTCTAGTGTTTCCTTAAGCATTTTATGTTGTAATGATCTGTCCAGTTATGTCAGTTGGCATCTGACATCCCCAGCAATTAAGATGCTACAGTTTATTTCTTTGCATAGAACTAGCCGAATTTGCTTAATGAATCTGAGTCCTGCTATATTAGGTGCATATATATTTAGGATTCTTACAACTTTTTGTTGAATTACTCTATCATTATGTAATGACCATATTTGTCTTTTCTTCCTTTTTTTTTTTTCAATTTAACCATTGTTGACTTAAAGTGTATTTTATCTAATGTGAGAATGGCTACACTTGCTCACTTTGGTTTCCACCTACATGAGCTGCTGGTGGGATAGTTTCCCATTCCTTTGCCCTGAATCTGTTTCAGTCTTTGCAGGTTAGATGCATTTCTTAGAGAAAGATAATATTTGGGTTGTGTACGTATGTGTGTTTTTAATCCATCCAGCCAGTCTGTATCTTTTAATTCATATTCACTGTTAGTATTAATATGTAGGATAATGTTCTGTTCATTATGTTGATGATGCATGGTTGTTTTTTTTTCTCTCTTGTGCTATTGTTGTAAGCCTGTGTAAGTCCTATAAGCTTTAAGTTTTGTGTGTTTATGTACTAGTATGTTTCTATTGTATAAAATGCCCTTTGGAGTATTTCCCATATGGCAGGACTTGTGACAGATTCCCTTAATGTTCTCTTGTCTAGACAAATCTTTATTTCTCCATCATTTATGAAACTTAGTTTTGTAGGATACAAAATTCTTGGCTGATAATTTTTCTGTTTAATAAGACTAAAAATGGGGCCTCGATCCTTTCTGGCTTATAAGTTCTCTATTAAGAATTCTGCTGTTAGCCTGATGCATTTTCCTCTTTAGGTTAGCTGTTGTTTTCATCTTGCAGCTTGTATAATTTTCTCCTCATTTAGACTTTGGCCATGTTAATGACTGTGTGTCAGACAAATCTTTCCGGTTTTCTATGACTATCTTGTACCTGGGTATCGGACTCTCTGTTGATACCAGAGAAGTTCTCCTCAATAATTCCTTCAGGGCGGCGCCTGTGGCTTAGTCAGTAAGGCACCGGCCCCATATACCTAGGGTGGCGGGTTCAAGCCCGGCTCCGCCTGAACTGCAACCAAAAAATAGCTGGGCGTTGTGGCGGGCGCCTGTAGTCCCAGCTACTTGGGAGTCTGAGGCAAGAGAATCGCTTAAGCCCAGGAGTTGGAGATTGCTGTGAGCTGTGTGATGCCATGGCACTCTACTGAGGGCCATAAAGTGAGACTCTGTCTCTACAAAAAAATAAAAATAAAAAATAATTCCTTCTAACAGGTTTTCCATGCTTTTGCTTTTTTTCTTCTCTCTTCTAGATACCTATAATTGGCATATTGGTTCACTTAACATAGTCCCATGTTTCTCTGAGTGATTGTTCATTTTTCTATATTCTTTTTTCTGCATCTCTGACTGGTTTAGTTCAAAACACTTGTATTCAAGCTTTGAGATTATTTTTATGTTTAGCCTAGCCTGTTGTTGAATATTTCTGCTATATATCGAAATTCTCTTAATAACTTCTTAATTTCTTTAAATTTTATTATACCTTTTCTTATGTTTCTCTCTCTATAGTGAGTTTTTAATTTTTTCATTCATGTGCTAAATTTTTTTTATTTCTTTGTGTTATTTTTCATCTTTCTCTTCAATTCCATTCATCTTATTTTCTATCCATATTCTAATTCTTTTTCTGATATTTCAATGATTTCCATTGGGTTGAAGTACATTGCTATGGATCTATTGTAATCCATAGAATTGTGGAGAATGCTATGACAAAACTAGCTGATTTCTTCTTATCTGAAAACTCTTCTCCACACTCAGGACAGATAGGTTTGCAGCACACCTGTTCTTTTTGGGGAACCCTCCTACTTAGTGGGAGTAAGAAGAGGTCCCTAGTTAGTGTTTTTGTGTCCTACTCCAGAAAATTCCTTGGAAAGAAGAGAGGTCCATGAACTAAGAGCAGGCAATACAGCTATTTGCCTGCATCATCTCTTTCCTCTGTGGTTGTGACAATCTGAGCTAGTACTGGGGAATGTTTGTACTGAATAGTGAGTTGGTCCCAAGACTGCTGTGAGAAGCTTTGGCAGGGGGCTGGGTGAGAGTCCTTCTCCACAGGTATGTATGAAGTCTATTTTGCTCTGCGTGGGCCTCCCTGTGTTGGTAGAATGGAGCTGTCTTGAGCTACCTAACTGGTGACCCCAGATGTTAAGGCTCTGGGTATTTATTCTGCTCAGTTCTAGTGGGTATTCTACCACACGGAGGGAAAGTGTTAGGCAGACATGCAGTGCTACATGCAGGTGGAGTTGCTGGCATGCACCATGTGCTGTGTCACTGAGCTTGCAGTATCAGGGTCACTGGGGTATTTGGAAGATGGAGCATGGTGGTGGTTGAGTTGCATAACCTGGGCTTGTGCTTGAGTAGGTAGGGTGATACTGGTGGAAGCATGGGCATATAGTAGGTGAAGCTGCTGGTGGGATAGTTGTCAAGAACTTCATGGTTACCTGGCATGTCATGGCACTGCAGTTGGTGGAAAGGTGGGTTATAGGACATTGCTGGGGTGGCTTGGTACATTGTGGGACATTGGCCAGTGTCTGGGTGAATCATGGGACCATGGTGGATGCCCATCTGGGATATGGGACCTTGGTGGGCTCCCATGAGTTTAAAGGGGATTTGGTAGGTGCCTTGACTCATCACAGGACTACAGTCGGTAGTAGGAGACATCATGGTACTTTCTTGGGTGCCTGGGAAAGTAAAAAAATTGTAGCAATCAGTGTGGTTTGCTGTGGGACCTTGTCATGCAGTTGGGAAAATCTCAGGACATTGGCCCATGCCTGAGTGGCTGACAAGAGTTTTCTAGGTGCCTTCATGGGTTATAAGACCTTCTAGGTACATTTGGGTGAAATGCAGGATTAAAGCCAGTGGCTGGGTAACTCACTGGGTCAGTGGGTACACACTCTGTTCAGATCTCCAGGAGGAAGCTGATGGGGAGTATCAGGGGTTACATTGCACTTAGAAATATGGATTTGAGAATGTCTGCCCTCAGCACTCCCTCTCTGAGCTGGCAGGGATAATGGGGAGGTGGCTGCAATGGAGCTGACCCCTCTGCTAACCATATACTCTGGGCCTGAGAGCAGAGAATGGAATAATTTCATCTGAAAGATTTAATCTTTACAGGGAAGTTGAAGAGTAAGTAAGTTTGAGTTTGGCTATCACAGGATTTAAATTTTTCCATAAGTCATATGAGGTTTCCTAAAGTTATATTTTAGAAAGTCCTTTTGAGTTTGACAAAAGAAAGTAGTTACAGTTGTTTAGTAGAGTTCCAAGATTTTTAAAATGGCATTATTCAGACAAGTCTTAGACATTACATGATGTACCTAAAACTTTATTATATTCATTGAACCTATGTCTATACAACTATTGGACCTGAAGTTAACAAACAAGTTGATAGGTATATCTTATGTGAAGTATTCTTGCCACAAATAAAAAAAATAAATAAATAAAAGGGCACAAGAACACTTTTGGAGGTGTGGATATATTTATAGCTAGACGTGGTTATAGTTTCACGGGTGTTTGTGTGTATATATATTTAAATATATACACATGCCAAAACACATCAAATTGAACATATTAAATAGTTGTAGTTTCTTGTGTATCAATTACACCTCAATAAAGCTGTTTAATTTTTTAACAGAAGAAAAAATATTTAGAATGTTTTAAAAATTAAATAAAATCTGGACTAATAAAACATGAAGAAAAAATATTTCTAGGAATTACCCATAGACCTTGCTAAAAATTAAAAATGCCTGTCTTATTCCTGTAGTTTCTGACTCTTTAGGCCTTGGATATGAAGTTTGGATATAGAAAGAAGTTTTACAGTTACCTATCACCTCAAATGATATTAATGTATTCATAAATTTAAGAACTACACTTCTAAAAACATTTTCTTCTTCTAAAACACTAATGTGTCTCGAAGACAAATTATTTTTAAATGACAAACATGGAGAATTTAATTGAATTTTCGTTGAGACTCATATACCTTTCTACCTCCCGGCTTTAATTTCTGATTATTAGGCTAAAAAAATAAACTGAGAGTGATGGAAAATCAAACTGGTAAACTCAAAAGAATTCCTTTTTAGTATAAACTGAAATAAATAGCCTTACGAGGGAGAATTGAAAGAACCCCCAGGAGCTCTCAGGTTTCATAAATGAAATGAAATTGATGAGTTACTAAATGAATATTTTAAGTATATTGATGCATTTAACCATCAATATATTTTTCTTTTATTTCTTTGTTATTCTTGTTGCTGTCATATAGATTAACATTTTACAATAGCTACTGCCACCACATTCATCAGCTACTGTGTGGAATCATAACTAAAAGATAAGTGGCCTGGTTTCTGAAGTGAAATTTTGTAGTTTCAAATCCTGGCTCTATCTTAAAATTACTCTGTGATTTTTGGAAAGTTTAACGATTGATTTCTAATGTAAAAAAAATTAAGTATAATCCTATTAGCTACCCCACTGAGTGAAGATGAGGATCATATGGGACAATATGCATGAAGTTTATATCTTATTGCCTGGTGTATAAAATGCATTCAACAAATTTTGGACATTGTGATTACCATTATAACTATTATGAAATGACTGTCTTTAAGTAATTTCAAAACAAAACATTCTGTAACATTCTGTGATGCTGCTGAATAACTAATGAATTCATTCTTTCATTTAAGAAAATATCGCCTACAGAACATCCTATAGTCTCTGTTGCCCAAGAATACATTACAATAATATAACTTTCATTATCATTGTTAATAATGTCTTATATTTTTTTACATTTAGATATTTAGGGTTTTTTATCAAAGTTATGTATAGTGCTAATTTTAAGAACCATTTTTATCTCTCTCTCTGATAGGTTTCCAAAGAGAAGAATTCTTTTGGGTGTTGCTGTCCGCTGGGCTTCTAGTCAATGATGCAGAGATAGCACTGCAGATGAAATGATTGATTTAAAAGGCATGGATGGTGCTTGCTCTGGCATAGCAGCAATCAGCCGTCTTTATTCACTTTCTTATATATCCAAACTCATCAGATAAAAATAATCCAAGAATAAAGAAGACAAAAGGTAGAGATTCCTTATCAGCATTAATACAGCAAAGTACGTACACACCTTTCTAAATTAAGAATATCCTATCTGGAGATAAACAATAATGGAGATGAACCACAAAGGGCTGGGTTGTCTGTTCTGTTTACCTGCTTCCCTACATGACTAACTGAAAGTTACTGTGCAAATAGAGGTAGGGGATTAAGTGCAACGGTCCATTGACCCAGGCAAATGATCTGTCTCCAGCTATGACTTGGCGAAGGTCTCCAGCACATTCTTTCCTTTAAGATGTGACTGCAGCCCAAGTACTGGAAATGTTCCTTCTCAGAGCCTCGTGGCCTCAAGGAGCACAAATGAGACAGATTCACCTTACAAGGGTACAGTGGACTGTGCCCCTTCATTTGCGAGCCAAGCTGAGAAGGGGCACTAGGAATCTTACTTTTATTTATCCTCCATTTTTAGTAATGTGCCTCATCTTCCTGCTGATGTGCCTATTGCTCCCAAAGATTAGGCTTTTTGACTTCAACTTCCTTAGTGAATAAATGTACATCTTATGGGTCATTAGAATATTACTGTTTTCCTGAAACTGAAGGGTGGGGAAGAAAAGTCAGTGTCTTTCTTCTCACTATATGTGGTTTCACCCAATCTGCTTTCCTTTTCCTTTTGAGGTTATCTGGTTCTCTGATTAGCACCACTGGCAAATACGATCGTAATAGGAAAATAAAAAGATCAAGGAAGCTAGGAATATTTTCTTTTGGAATTCTGCTTAATGAGATTTTTTTAACTTGAGAGTGATATAAATAATTTGGTAGATGTTAATTATAAATACAAACACTCATGAGTATGTAGTACGGCTTGAGTAACTCTAAAACAAGGCTTCTGTTAGAGAAAACTCTAAAGCCAACATTAGAAAACCAAAAAGAAGTTAAAAATGCATAAACTGAGTACCAAGGGAGTAAAAAAATGTTTAAAGCCATATACTTTTAAAATAGAGATAAAATATTGTGGAACACATAGAACGAAAGTCAAAATTAGTGTTTCCTTTTATTTGCAGTACACTTGGATAGAGAGACATTCTTAGCCATTAAAAAACTCCTGTAAACACACTGACGATTTTATTTTATTGGAAGGACTGTTTGGGCCCCACTCCACATTATATATATTTTTGCATTAATACTTTTTTCATCTAATTTGATCTTTTGCATTTAAGAGATAAAAGTATTTACCCCGTAGTAAATATATTTCCTCACTCCAGACATAAATTCTAATAAAGGAGGGAGATAGGCCATGAAACTGCAGATTGTTTAAATATATGGGATCTTTGTCATAATACAGCTTGTCATTTCACATCTTAGGAAACTGAAGCCTAGAGAAATAAATATAACAAAAAATCATACATCTGATCATCTGTTTCCCACTTTGATTCTCTCTCCAATACCACTGTTTGTAGAATGTGACTTTTATAGCCAGTTATTGTTGTTTACTAGGCACATCATTATATCCCCAAGGCACGTGCTTTCTAAAGTCTCAGGCGTCTCAAAAGTTATTATTCTTCTTTGATCGTTCCTCGACAATTATTTACTATTATATGTGTTTACCCCATGCTAGGTATATCATTAGTAGGCCAAAAAAGATCAATTTGATACTCTTTACCAATGTTTGAATTGATTTGTAATAAAAAAGAAGGAGGTGCTCTACAAAGAAGATTGAAAAACTGAATTTATATCTCCACCTCCACCTTCTGCATCAAAACATCCAACGGCCCAGGCTTCCTCTATTGATGAGAAATGTCTCACCACGCAGCCCCATCAGAGTGATGTAAACGCTATAATCACATGTTCCATAAGGGACGCGTTCATCAGCATAGGTTAAATAATACAGGTTTTAATATTTAATTCGCTTTTCTACAACAATGGGAAGGTCCAGCACCGGAATAGCAATCTAGGTAGCGTAAAGGAACCAAGGAAACATTGTGAGCCTCCCGCAGAGACCCCTGCAGCAGACTTGACTTTGTTCATCCCAAGCACCACAGAGAATACCAATATCAAATATCACATATAAAACACAGAGTTTTAAAGGGCCACAAAAATGTCAGTGCAGCAGGGTTTTAGATGATCTCCGTGGAAAGCACATATTTAAAACTACTCTGGTACAAATTAACACTTGAAATATTCATCGTTACATGGTAAGATCTATGTTATGCAGCAAAGGAAGAGAAGAACCCTTTAGAAAACAACTAAATTTCAACTTTGGAAGAGGTATTCAAGTGTGTAATGCAAATAGCTCTAAATATATTTTTATATGTCTATCACAAACTTCTTGTAAATTTTATTCAGAACATAAAAAAAGCTGAAAACTGGGCTGATTTTTGAAGTTCATGCTTTATTTAGGATTTATGTCACAAATATAATTTTTAAACAAGAATGTATGAATTCAGATAAAATAAAACAATAAGCATTTATTCCATCGATTCCCCTATGTTCTGTGAATATTCTGCTGGATATTGTGTGGAAAAGGTGAATGTGAAACAGTCTTTGCACTGTTGAGGTTATAGTCCATGGGGGGGCGGGGGGACAGACATATTATATATTTCAATATTATGTAGTAATAGAATATTATGTATATAAAAGGAATACAGGGACAGTAACCCAAACCAATCTATGTATTTTTTAAAAAAAACCTTCTGGAGGAGGTGCTCTGTAGGTTGAGCCTTCAAGAGTAAGATTTAAATTAAGAAAGCTAAGTAGAACAATTTGGGCAAAAGCATTTATGTTATAATGTGCTATATGTGCATAGAAGAGGAAATTGCAAGCACATTGGCAATTCAGTTCTAAAGTGGGAGGTAGTTTTATTCTAACTAGTGAAAGCCCGGTAAACAAAAGGCTATATGTTATGCAGGACTTATTCAAACATAATCACATGTTATCCCACTGAAGAAACAAAGCTGAAGATAATTTTTAAATGTTATTCTCAGAGTTGTGTTATGTATCTTTCAGATCAGAAAATCAGGTTAGATTGCTTGTATAGGAATGAACAAAATAGGACAGCTCCTGTGGCTCAAAGGAGTAGGGTGCCAGCCCCATATACTAGAGGTGGTGGGTTCAAACCCAGCCCTGGCTAAAAAAAAAAAAAAAAAAAGAAAAGAAAAGAAATGAACAAAATATTAAGTGTTTAGCAAATGCTATGCAATTAGAAAACTATATTATATTTAAAGAACTTTCATTTTTCACTCTTTCCTGTATTTTTCTATGTTTCAAAGTGGAAGGCTGCTTAGTGAACTTTAATGTACATTTTTACATTTATTTTACATTCTTTGGTCTAAGTTTAGTGTATAGAACATATATCAATAGGTAAAATATAAAAATTTTTGATACTTTTTCTATAAGATAACTTTAGGAGAAATTAAGTGAATCAATGAATATTCTTTTATCTTGCCATTTTCACAAACCCAGCAGAGAGCCATTCTTTTATCAAAATTAAATACAGTTGCTTTACACCGAAGCCCTCTTCCATTCACTTTATTTATAATAACTCATGTAGTGCTCACTAAAACTCCAGTAAATAGATGTCTTCATTTCAAAACCAAGATATCTGAAGCACAGAAAGGTTATATGGTTTGTTTAAGTTCAAACCATTTAACCTGTAGCAGGTAACAGAATAGTCTATTTTTAATCTCTGGATTTTAAATAGTTATGCTGCCTCTGAACATGTAATATATAGATTTATGATGAGAATAAACTAATGCAGAATATTTTATTTTAATGTAATTTAATTTTGTTTTACTTTTGAGACAGAGTCTCACTTGGTTGCCCTCAGTAGAGTACTGTGGCGTCTTAGCTTACAGAAATCTCAAACTTTTGAGCTCAAGAGCTCCTCTTGCCTCAACCTCCTGAGTAGCTGGGATTACTGGCGCCTGACACAATGCCCAGCTATTTTTTTTTAAAGACAGGTCTCATTCTTGCTCTGGCTGATCTCAAACTGAGCTCTAGAAAACCACTCACTTTGGCCTCCCAGAGTGCTGGGATTAGAGGTATGAGCCACCACACCTGGCCCTAATGCAGAATTTTAGAAAAGAAATTATACAATTATTTCCTACTTATTTTTAGCATCATTTTCAAACTCAATGGGTTTGTGATATGTGACTAATTACTAAGTATCAAGAAGATAACAACAGTTTACATTGTATTCAATGGCCAATGAACAGGATAATTTTTAGATGTTTATCACTTGTTCAGAAGAGTTGAAGGTGAGCAGCAACGGGATATGTGAAGAGGGCATATTTTACCCACTGAGCTACGGGCACTGCCCTATTTGTTATATTTTCTTAAATAAAGTATTTCCATTCAGGAAACTATAATTAGCCCACAAGTTTAGCAAGGGTGTAACAATGGCTCATTTTCATAAGTCAATATAGCCAAGAAAACGAACATTTTAAAATGAATGATAACAAGTGACGAATCAATTTCACCTATTACCGTGCTACAGTAATTAGAGAGAAAAAGGATATTGAGAGTTGAAGTGTGGTAAATGTGGAGTAAGCAAACTGAAATGACATCACAAACTGCACAACCAACTTACAGAATATACTGCTACACAGTGTAGCATCATTGAATAATGCGAATGAATTCTTCAAACATCCAGGGAATTTTATTTTTTCCTAAAGCATATTTTTCTTCATATAAGTGAAAGAGATGGTAATCACATCTCGTGATTGCCTATTAAACACTATTTTATATAATGTTTTTATTTGTTTTCCTCTGAATTGTAGGTTGGCAGAGGGAGGATACTAATAAATTGCTTTTCATTATTTGATATATTTTTGTTTGTCTCATGTGGCATTTTTCTCATATTGATATAGGGCAGGTGCACCCCAGCTTGGTCAGCACCCCCCACCCGGGAGTACCTGCCCGGCCTTCTGCATATCTGCCCCAGCGCTTGGTGCAGCGGATAAGGGGAGGCAGAGCTGGAGAACCAAGTGAGGCAGAGAGGGTGACTGCCACGGAAGCCCACGGGTCCCTAGTTAGTTAAGGCAGACCACGCACAGCCCGCGCTGCTGCCAGTGCCAACCCCAGAACCACCCTTGGTGACCTAGAGGGCCCTCCTCTGGCTGCACTACTCCCCTGTGGGCATTTCACAGGCCCCAGAGTAATACACAGGGGTTCCTCCCTTCAGGGGGACCCCTCATTTCCTTGGCCTGGTCAATTTCATTGTAAGTTTCCTAGGCCTGGCCAATTTCAGGAATGGACTGTATGCATTCATTAATGTGTTCATTCACCTTGACCCAGTGGAAGGGACTGTATCCATTCATTAACACACTCTTTCATCTTGCTCCAGCAGAAGGGACTGTATCCATTCATTTCTTACCACGTCAGAGCCTAATATAACTACAAAGGACCCGTGTGACTATATATGACTCTAGACAAAGAACCCAGGCAGAGAGAGATTTTTTTCCCACTTGGGTTTTTCCTTCTGTCAGGAGCTCTGGTGCTTTTTTTCTGTATTCTTTTCTGTAAAATAAATCCTGTCTTACCACTGATCTGTGGTCCCTGGATTCATTCTTTGAATCACCAAGACCAAGGACCTACTGAAGAAAAAATTCTGGTGACAATATCACTTTTTATTATAGTTACTTAGGCAAATATCCAAGTCTTTCGTCCTCCAGTTGTTAACTCCATAAGGGGAAGCAGTGTATTCACATCTGTTTTCAAATTAACTAATGAAGTGAATTACATATGCTAGGGAATCAATAAGGTTCTTCCTTAGGAAGAGAGTGATCTATTGGAAATATATAAAATAAAATTTTTATATTCTTCTGAAATCTTGCTTAGATAAATAATATTCCCTTCATCTATATTTAGTTATAAATGACATGATTAATAAGATATATTAAGCAGATTAATTTTCCAGAAATTTTATTATTTTATTGTTTATTCTGAAATATACAATAGATACTATTATCCTCAAATTACATAAGGGAAAACTGAATACTAGAGATTGTGTTTTACATTATAAATAGTTGTTGGAGGTAAATCTGAGAACCCAAGAAGATTATATCTCCTAATTTCCAACTCATGATATCCCTATGTACCATGCTATATTCTGAGCCATTTTTTTTAATCTCAGAGATGAAGTATCTGACCAAGGTAAGTAATTGTTGTCCTAATTTAAGTTATAATTTATTTCATCAAAGTTTTAGCAATATGGTTACTATTTTATCAGTACAAATTAGGCATGGACGTTTAGACACAGATTTTGAAGAGAGGGCTCTAGTTCTACTGGTGAGAGTGACCTGGTTGTATAACATTACAAAAGACGTAGTTGTGTGATACTAGAATAAGAAAATATTTTAAGGAAATACCTGACCATCCCTGAAAACAAAACTTGTATATCCCATTGCCATATAACACATCATGTAGGGCATTTTATAAATACTTCAAAGTTAATACAGATACTCTCCACTCTTGATATTTTATCCAAAATGTTCTTAACTCAATTCTCATAATTTTATGAAATGTCAATTCCGTATTTTGTGTTGCTTAGACCTGAAAACTTGACTTGGTCTTTATCTGCTCATGCTTTCACTTTCCACATAGAATCCCTTAGTCCAGTCATCCAGCTCCAGTGTGACCTCATCACTCGCATAGGAACAAGTCCCCAGCTCAGTCTGAAGCCTGTCATCTACCTCATGGGTCGCTGTAATGAACTCTTAATTGGAGCCCTTGCCTCCATTCTTCTGATTCATCTTGTTGTAACTCATTTGCCTCCTGGAAGAAAAACTCGGACCCCACTTCAGGTATAAATCAGATGGTGACTTATTACACCTGCGCAGGTGGGCTGCTGCCTGAAGGGCAAACAGCCCCAAAGAGAAAAGCAGGCTGTCTTTTATACTCTTTTTGTGCTACGTGGCAAGCCAAGCAAAAACAGAAGCAGAACATGGCTGGTTAGCTGGGGCGGAGTTACAGTGAGTTGGCTCAGGGGGTTACATCTTGGCGACTGCGTGGCATACAATGTGGTGGTTGGCATGAGGACAAACTTAGGAGACTCAGTCCACCATTGTTTAGCTATTGCTAGGGGATTGGGTAAGTTTCCCATTGTTTTTCCTCTTGCTAGGAGTTCTTGGGAACTCAGGGAACTTCCTTGTTCTATTCTGAAACCTGTTCTCAGAATTAACCCAAAGTGGTGGTGGGGGGAGGGGGGTTGAAACATGCGGGGACTCAGGCTGAGACAAGTAGGGGCCTTTAGGGGTCTTTTTACTGGGTCAGTTATTACAATCTCATTTTAGTAACCAGAAATATCCCTTTGTAATACAAGAGACATTCTGTTAATGCTGTGGTCTGAATCTTCTCTTGGCTTACCATCTCATTTATAATGAAAAAGACCCTCTTTTAGAGGATCCTACATGGTCATTTAGACCCTGATTACATTTTCAACTTCATTTCCTTTCTCATGTCTCTTTTCTTAATTTTATCCAGTCCTGTTCTCCCTGCCATTCTGCTCACTTTTGCTCCTCTTCTCTTAGACACTCAAAAGGCTGCATACTTCATTCTGATCAAATGTCACCTCCTCAGAGAAATCTTGTGTGATGATCCCTACCTAAAGTAGGAATCAAACCATAGTGATACCATTTATTACTACTTGACATTGTATTTTATATTTACTTATTCCTTGTCAGAGTTCTTCATTAGAATGTAATTTTCATGAACACTGGAATTTCATCCACCTCAATATTCCTAGTACTAAAAAGAGTAACTATCACATAGTAGGCACTCTGTAAATATTGAATGAATTACTGGATAGTATATTTATTTTTATTTGTATAAAATAAAAGACTATATATATTGCTTGCTAAACTCAGTTCAATCAATCTGAATGCATGCACATACGTACAGGTGTTCCTAATTTGTTAGAGGTTTAATTAGATAAATGGTGATTTAATTGGGAGGGAAGAGCAATATAACAGGATAATGATAAAATGGAGAGATGCAAATGAGTAAAAGAAGAGAAACTCAAGGAAAGATGAAAAGTAAAAAATATGCATTAAAATAAGAAGCAGCATTAGGCTGATACTCAAAAGAAAAAAAATGTAGCATATGTGTGGACACTGAGTAAAGCAAAAGAGAAATCTGTAAAGAAAATACATGGTTCTACTTCATAAAGTGTGGCTATTGGGTTGTACCAATGGGCAAAACAGAGTAGGCAGTCAGCCTGGAGACTGAAGCATGCTAGTTAAGATGTGTTCCTTAATATGTGCTTTTCCCCTTGGCTATCTGCCTTACCAAGACACCCTTATAATAAATGAGAGCAGGATTGCCAGTAATGTTAAATGACTCTGGCTCTTTTGCCCCCAGATTCTTAACAACGATAGTTGTTCAGGCCTGTAAGTCAAATCATGACATCTCTTTAAACTCATACATATTATTTCCCTGGTGGCAGAAGTTGATGTGTCATGGAAAGATGGCCTACAGCTATGCCTTACAAAGCTGAAGAAATAAAGCACAAATGTTCTTCCTGTTGTCAGGCATTCTCCTTATAACTAAACCATGCTGTCCCCCTTCATTCTGTTTGCTCTGACAAGTTTGCATGTCAGGCCTTCTATTCCCTTTCAGAGTCTTCTGTTGATAAAGTGCTTGGTCATACTAAAAGTCTTGGAGAGCTCATCAGTGCAAGATTTTCACTGAACCAGCTGCTTATAAAATTTTTCATGGCAAGTCAGCAAAGCTTAAGTGCATAGCTATTGCCAGAGTACAGCTTAAATGAATTGGCCAGGCAGTTATTCTGTGAGTTGTTTGTATCATGTATTATATCTACGCTCAGTGTTTTGACATACTTGTACATTTATCACTTAAATCCTAGAAAAAAAATAAACTGAAATCAATTGTGATCCCTATTACAACTAAATTCCAGTCTTTGAACTTCGTTGGACTCTTAATATTATCAAGAGACACTCCAAAAGTGCAATTTAATACCCATATGTGTCAAAGTCACTAACGTACTCTCCATGCAATATAAGAACTAAAGTTGAAAAAACTCCAGTTGGCTAAAGATGCTGTGTGATTTGCTGTACTCAATTCTGAAACGTCAGGCCTCCACTGTTTCAGAAAATTGCTATTTAATTTATTTTAAGTTGTGACCCCTGAAACTCTTGCAAATACTCAAATTTGAGTATGCTAGTTCTTGAGTGTTAAGATTCTACTATATGGCAACTTCACATATATCCCAATCCACCTTTTTCCAGTGTGGAATATCCTAAACTAAACTAAGAAAAGTGGGAATTTTCTTGCATGATCTGTTTTTTGAAATTATCTTCTATTTTTATTTATAAATATTAGTTGTCTGTATTTTGAGACTTTGGAAAAAAAAAAAAAAAAGAAGTAGTTAACTGATGACTCCATACCGAACCTCAGAGTCAAAGCATTCTATGATAGACCTACTCTTACTTTTTTTGCACTATTATTATTGCTCAATATTTCGTTGTAGCAACCCTTTGATTTCTTTTCTGAATGTATTTATCTTTGTTCTTTATGAGGATTTTATTTCTAGTCCTTATCTTAAACATTGTTATTGTTATTAAATTTTAAGCCTTTTTAATTTTGTGAAGGCAAAAAGTGGAAACCAAATAAACACGTGTATATGCATAGAGAAAATTAAAAATAAAATAAAAGTGGGAATTAGTTATTAATAAAAATCTAGTGAAAAGTAAATCATCCTATCAAATGGAAACTTGGAAATAATTTGGAAAAATTATTAATTATAATTATAAATTTATAATTTTAAATTTTAAAAATTATAAATGATTTTACATATATAAATTATAAATGATAAATTTATAATTATTATAAATTATTTGGATAATCATTGAATTTTCCATTGTAGTTGACATAGAGAATTAATTTGGTTAACCACCTCAGTTTCCATTAAATTCACCCAATTTTGTGAATGATTAAAAATTAAATTTTTTATTGATAATTATTTCAAGAATTTGGATTTAGAAACTAGATCAAAGGTATGTATCTGTAATAAAACAAATCCTTAAGACGGTCTGTAGAAGGGCAGCGCCTGTGGCTCAAAGGAGTAGGACACTGGCCCCATATACCGGAGGTGCTGGGTTCAAACACAGCCCTGGACAAAAACTGCAAAAATAAATAAATAAATAAATAAATAAAATGTAAAAAAAAAAAAAAAAAAAAAGATTGCTTGTAGATTAAAATTCACTAAGTGTGGGCGGCGCCTGTGGCTTAGCGGGTAGGGCACCGGTCCCATATGCCAGAGGTGGCGGGTTCAAACCCAGCCCTGGCCAAAAAAAAAAAAAAAAAAATTCACTACGTGTTAAATAGTCATGTGCTATAAACATCTAAAGTTATAAAACATAATAACTTAAACTAACTTGATAATTTAAGAGTTGTATTTTGAAAAGATAATTAAATTAGTCATAAGATCTATATTTCATTTAAAAAGAGAAATTAACCTGAAAAAATTTTTCTCAAAAAAATTATTTTAAAACAGTGAAAATATCCGAATTTTTAAAATGTAATCCAAATTTACTGACCACTAATACAACCATTTATTATCTCACTTTTGTTTACTCATGTCCCCCTTTGAGGAAATAGAAAAAAAATCTTAAATTTATTTCTTCACATTGCTAAAAGAATCACCGAATGGCCAACAGAGTTTCAGACATTTAAAAATGTCCCCTTAATATTTTCTCTTCTGATTGGTGTAACTTTATGAGAATCAGAGGGCTACTGAAAGACTCATTCTCTATACTCTGAGCAATATACAATTAGTAGATCTCTGAGGCTACACAGGCTTGGCATTCCAGTGTTTAAAGTTTCTTGTTTATCATTTCCTTGTAATAAAAGAGATCACTCCCATGCATGCTTAAAATTAGATAGTAATTAGAAAATAGCAATACATAAACCAATAGTACACTTGTTAGGAAAGTATTAAATTTACTAACGTCTGTTGCAACTGAAGAAAGGTATCTGATCTAATTTCCTTAGAGATCTAGACCAATTTAATATTTGGTGGTGAGAAGAAAATTCCATTTTCTCATTCATTTATTATTTTTTCTATAAATATTTCTACTGCCAGAGAGCCTAGATTTCAATCCTTACTTCATCTCATCGAAATTATATAACTTTGAAAAAGTCACTTAACATCTCTGAGCCTTTATTTTCTTATCAGTAAAGTGGGCATAATAATAGTAATAATTTCATAGGATTGATTTAAGATAAAAAAATCAATTCACATGACGCACTTAGCAGAGATACTTAGATTTTGAAAATACTTGACTTCTTACTAATATTTTTATATTTTTGTATGCTAGAACCACTAAGAGAAATACTAAAACTATAAAAGTAAATCATAGAAGTATGGTTTCTACTCTCATTAAAAACTAAATTAAAAGCTAGTGTTTAAGAGAAAATATAGCTAAATAAATGCACACCATGTAAGATTTTGACTGTGACAAGGTAAAATCTCTTCTACGAGAGCTATATTAGGGAAATTTGACATAGTCCTTAGAATAACCAGAACTGGTTTTGCTTGTCTCCTATCTGAGCACTATGCAATTGTGTCAGAAGTAATGGGCTCTGCAGATTGCTCTCTGGACAGTAGGTGATGCTTGCGGGAGAAAGTCAGCTGCAATGGCAGCCATGGGATTTATTCTTGGCCTTTGTTGGGATGTCCCCGGTGATGGGCAGGGCCTAGAGGTTCCTGTCCTGGGTTGTACTTCTGAGGTGGATGTTGGGGGCACAGCTAGTGGAGGGCTGGCTCAGGAACTCCCATGTTAAGGCTCCCAAGGTCCATTCTGGACAAGGGTCTAGGTACAGTCCTTGGGTCTCTGGGGCAACATTCCAGGGAGGGGTCAGAGTGCCCCTGCCATGCCAAAGAGCCTGCACAGCATTGAGAAGGACAGCCCAGGCTCTACAGCTTCTCAGACAGTACTGAGACCTTTCTAGATACTACCACCTTGACCTGGCAGGTGTCATTGGCAGTGCACTGCTAGCAGTAGGCCAAAACAGCTATACCAGTCCCAAGCTGTTTGTGCCCAGATCATAAAATTGCTCCAGGCCATGTGTTTCTCTTCCCCAAGACGCCCAGGCCATGCACTTCCTAGTCTGGTTCTGAGAAGAGTGGGACATTCAATTCTGGCACAGAACAAACCCATGTGACAATCTCTTCTCAGTTCTGACTGTCAGAGCTTCTCCCCTGGTGAGGAATATATTGCAAATCTCTTCCCCAGACCCCTGGACACTGTGCTCATGTTCTGGGCAGATGGGACTGGGGAGGTGACTTGTCCTCAGCCCCCAGGGGTTTAGGCACTGGCTGTGATAGTGAGGGGCAAGCTGATCCCCAGCCCACCAAGGGACTAGTGTGATGGAGGCAGCAGCATTTCACTGCCACTAGGAAGGGTAGCACCATTCAGCAGAAGCAGCTGGGCTGCAGTCCTGGGAGAGGCATGCCGTTGTGGGGTGCATAGTTTGTTCTTACTGTGGTCTTGTAGAAGCCTATGACAACAGCAGCAGCAGCAGCATCGGTGTTATTTGTCTTTTGGGCAAGGGAAAGCACTTGGCCTCCCCTCTTCCCACCCAAAGGGTAGAATTTGGAGCTCTGAGGGCCAGGTTCTCTGAAGAGGGCCATGATGCTCAGGGTCTAGTAGCCTGCAGGACTTAATGTGAGTTTGGTCATTGCATCTACACAGTCTCCAGGCAGCTCCATATGCCAATGTGACGTGCTGCAAGGGTCCAAGAGCTCTCCCATAGCTGGATTATAAAAATTCTGGATTCCCAGTGGGAATATAGAACCTTAGGAGTCTCTAGGTTGGGGAGCTGCTCTCATCCCAGACAATCAGGCAGATTGGCTTCATTCTCTTCTACCCTCATTGTCTCCCACAGCTTCTCTGTTGAATTTCAGCATTCTTTCTTAAATAACCTATTTGAAGTGTGATTATCTTTTTGACATTTTGATGCCTCAACATGGAAGAGGCACTCATGTACTAGATGCATCTAGTTGGCCATATTGAACCCTTCTCCAAATTCTTGTTTTTAATGTGATATCCATGTGGATGTGAGGATAGGCCAGGTCAGGTACTCACAGCTATGAGACCTGTGATCACAAAAAAATCAGACGAATCCCTCCTGGAACCATGCAGGTGAGCAAATTCAGCTACATTCTTCATTCTTTAGGAAGGTTAAGCCAAAATATAGTCTACTGACCATTGTCCACATGATGTTATATTGAGTTACAGTGGACCCCAGTGAGTCCTTTAGCAGTAAAAATAATCTTTCTGAATACCTATAATTACTCTATTCTTTTCACCTCCTAAAGTAGTGTAAGAGATGTGAAAAATACAAAGAACATTAGAAAACAGAAATAAGAACTACGTTTTAGAGATAGAAGTGTAAGTGAAATACCAGAGGTTTATGTTCTACCAATTGAAAGCAAACACTCCCCAAACTGTCATTTTAATTATTTTTGTAAATTTCAAACTGTGTTTGCTGCATGAAGGTGATTGAGATAACCCAGAAGTCTCTGTGTACTTACGTGAATCCATGAAACAAAACTGCTAGATTAGGAAAGGGGTGGTTGCTTTTATTTTGTTATTTTTTATTAGCAATTAGGTGGCAAATTGAGTAACAAATATTTTCCAATGTAAATTTATTAAAAATACATTTAATTAATTTCAAAATTCCCTTTGAAGTATTTAAAGTTTAAATGTATTGCCAATCCATTGCCAGTGAAGTTTTTATTAAAATAATCCATACAGAGGGAGAAAAAGAGGGAAAAGGCATTGGAGAGTCTTTGAAATCAGCAGACAAGAAACAGCCATGGCAAAAAAACAAGTGATTATCATGATGGTTTTGAAACTCACTTGGGTACTCATTACTTTACACATATATCCCTCAATCCTTAATGAAGAATGCAATATACTTAAACAGCAGGATATACTTTTGATACCTGTGCTACTCAAGGCAAAGTTGAATTAGCATAGCTGGATAGACCTAGTGGGATGGAAACTACTCCTTTGAAGAGACGGAGAAGTAAAAATGTAAAAACATCACGAGAAAGGGGGACTTTATTTTCTTGCTTCTTTCACATATCTTTTCACATATCTTTTCACATATTCTTTTCCTATGTAGGTTTTGAAAGATAGCAAAGACTCAAAATTAAAAGCATCTTAAGAATAATAAAAACATCATAGAATGTCCTTTGGTCTATCAGAAGAACCTCAGATTTCTTTACCGTAGTTCACAACCTGAAATGGAAGAGAGAGGAGTGGGAGCACACACTTTAAGCCCACATGATTAGAAAGGTTGTCTGTAAGTAAGAGCTGTTGGCTTTTCAGGTATTTGGGAAATTTTAATGGCATAAATCAGTGTATTGAGAGACAGACACAACTTTTAAATCTTTAAAATACTGTCAAATATTCTCTAATAGATTTTCAGAATTTTCAGTAAAAGTGTTAATGAATCGACAGGCTAAAGGGTGGAGGAAGTTGTTTCAGGAATTAAAGTTTTTTCCTCTGAGTTGCAGCATAGAGCTCATTTACGTTTAGCCATACTGATCAGGCTCTATGATTCTCAGTACGACACAGGGAGGAAAGATGGATACAAGATAACTGGAACAGCTCAATGTTTTAGGTTTGGAAAAAATGTGACTAGCATTGCTATAATAAAGCACAGTGCAAAGCATATATGAAGACTATGAATACAAATCTATTTCTTCAATGACATATATACAAATTAGAGACACCTCATCCCTGCTTAATATATGGCTTTATCCAGGATTATTTTTTAATATGAAAAAGAATGATGTTGACTCTACCTGCCACTACCTTGATGATATTTATGTCCAGGACTGTTCTCTCCACTAGAGTATTCGACAGAGGTTTCAAACTCGCAATTTCATGAATATTATGAGAGAATTTGTTGAGAAAAACAATATCCACCCCATGGAACAAGAACTTTGCACTTTTCATTTCACATGTATTTATTAGATGAACTATGAATGACACTATTTTAAAATACCAGTCCTTATTTTCTTTTCACTAGTAATTGCCAGTGTGGTTAAATGAGATTTTCTATAACATCCCTGTATGATAAAAATTCAATTGGTACTTTTTAATATATACAATATTAGATTTCATCAAGATAACTGTCTGGAAGACCATATATTTGACAAGTGAATCAAGGGATACTTACAAATTCAAAGAAGTTTAGGAAATACTGGTTAAGGAAACTGTTCTGAAAGAGTCTAGCACCTTCTCCAATATTCTGCTTTGTTTTTCTTGCACCCAGACACTAAAAGCTAAATACCTTAATTTAGTTATCCAACATGCAATCTTCTTCCTAGTTTGGCAGAATCAATATCGCATGTAAAATTTATAAAATGTGAAAGTTTCTGTTCATTGTCTCTCACAAACAACCTTTTTAAAGGGTTGTTTGCTCTTTTCTTGTTGATTTTCTTGAGTTCTTTGTAGATTTTGGACCTTACAAAAGCAAACAGTGTAATCTAATTGCAGGTAACATATATTAACCTGAAATTTAAAAAAAAAATGGTGAAATGCTATGTCCTGCTTTTACTTTACAGGAACGTGGAGAACCCATCAATTCTTACCAAGGTTGACTTTCCAAATATTACAGGAAAAATGGGACTTGTAGATCTGCAACATGTACCTATGGGTTTCAGCTTACACAAACTGATGCCTCTCATGCTCACCCAAGCCCATTGTACAATGCTCATTGCTCAATTTAAGACTTGTCCTGAGAATGGATAATTTGGCTTCCATGGAAGGCTTAACTTTCCCTTTTATGGTGTTGGTTAGAATGTTGAATGTGCAGCTGCTATGGAAAATAGTTTGGACGGTCCTCAAAAAAGTAAAAATAGGACAATTATATGATCCGGTTATCCCTCATCTAGATATATACAAAAGGATTTAAATCCAGATATTAAGGAGTTATCAGCACCCCCATTTATTTCAGCATTATTCATGATAATAAGATACAAAAACAAGTAAAATTCCCATCAATAGATAAATGGAAATTTTTGGCATATAAATACAGTGGAATATTATTCACTTTTTTTTTAAAAAAAGAAGGAAATACTACCATTTCCACAAGGTGGAAGACCCTAGAGGACATTTATGCTAAGTGACTTGAGTCCCTTATAGCAGGACAAATACTGCATGATTCCACTTAGATGAGGTATAGAAATTAGTCAAACTAATAGAAGAGAATGGTAGTTGCCAGAGGCAGAGGAGGAGAAATGGAAAATTGTTGCTCAGTGGGTATAAAGTTGCATTTGTGCAAAATGAATAAATTCTAGAGATCCGCTATTCTTGTAGTTAACAATGCAGCGTTGTGTACTTTTAAGTGTTTGAAGAGGCTAAAGCTCACGATACATATTCTTACATACACAACATAAAATAACACAGAGATGGAGGTGATGGGAATGTTAGATTAGAATCTTGCTTATGATGATGATATCATAGTGTATATACATGTTCAAACTCAAAGAAATATATACCTTAGATATGTACAGTATTTTTATACATCAATTATAACTCAAGGCTTAAAACTTTTATGAGAAATTCTGTATCTGCTACAGCTTTCTGGGCCTTATACTGAAGTGTTGAGTCCCTATGACTATTCACCTGGTTCTCTGAGAATTTACTAATGATAGGAGGGGATTTTAATGTTCTATTACATGTATTTCAAATATCTTTCGCATTGAAAAGAAAAAACGGAGGATTTCTGTGTTTGTCGATGCTCGTTTTTGCATCATGCCAACATTACCTTAAGACCTTCTTGTATTAAATATTATTAAGTTTACCTACTAAATATTAAATTTACTTCTGTTGAAAGTACTTTATCCATGCTCTGCACTTGGCCATTAAAAACACAAACTACTAGGACCTCAGGTGCTACTATCCATATCACAACAGCTACTCAGAGGCCCTGAGTTCGCTCACTCACCAGGTACATTATTACCACCGCTGGCACTGTGAGAAAGTCACCACACTAAGGCTACATATGAACAAGGAAATGATAACAGGTATGTGACTCTCCAACTGTCAGGGCTGGTGCTTGCTCCTGACAGTGGGGCCTTCCTGGTCTAGATCTACTCAACATCATGCCCATCTTGGGATGAAACCTGAGCACACAACACTACGCTTTCCACAGGCCAGCCCTAAACACTGAAGCAAGTAAATTCTTCTGCTAACTTGATAGCTCGCTCTTACCAACAAGTGCCACCTACTGGTTGAAAGGTTGAACTGCACAGCCCAGTACAAAACGTGCTGACAGAAGTGCACGGTGCTGGAGACTGACAAGCTTCCTGAAATCCAAATCATCCAGAACACTCAGAAGGCAGTGTGCCTACTAATATATCCAGTACATTGCCGATACAAGCAACATTTGAAAAAAACACCACTAAAAGGCTATCTATAAGTAAGAAAATCATATAGAAAGCCATTGAAAGTATCCAGAACCAAAGACTAATGACCCACACAATGTATAGTATAATAACCTCTTCCTGGGAGAAAATATTACACCTAAGCAAAAATAAATTTAAATAAAAGAAGAGTCGAGAAAAATCTCTTCTCTTCCTAAATCTCCAGATGAGAAGGAACCAGAGAAACAATTCTGGGATTATGAACAAACAGTGTTACGCTCCCCCCAAAGAATCAAATTAGCACTCTAGCAATGGATCCTAACCAAAATGAAATAATTGAAACACAAGGTAAATAATTCAAAATATTGATTTTGAAGAGATCCAATGGTATTCAAGTGAAAGGTGAAACTCAACACAGAAAACTCAGACAATTTACGATATTAATAAAAATTTTACTTGAAGAGATATTTTAAAAACTTCTAGAAATGAGTCATTAAAGATATTAAAAAATACAGTTTGACAAAAAAATAGAACTAGTAGAAGAAGGAATTTCAGAGCTTAAGATAGATATTTCAATTGTCCAGTCAGACACTAATAAAGAAAAAAAATTTTAAATGAACAAAGCCTTTGAGAAGTATGGGACTATGGGAAATGGGTGAAACTAGACTCACAAGTATTCCTGAAGGGGAAGAAAAAGTAAAAACTTTGAACCTTATTGAGAAATAATTGAAGAAAAAGAATCCCTTCTCTTGCTAGAGATTTAGACAGCAGTATAAGATGTTCAGAGCACACCAAGAAAATATATTGTAAGAAAGGCTTCACCTAGACATATAATTATCAGATTATTTAAAGTCAAGATGAAGAAAAAAAATCCTAAAATCAGCCATAAAAATATATTTAGTCACCTATGGAGAAAGTCCAATCAGACTGACAGCAAATTTCTCAGCAGAAACCTTACACACTAGTAGAGACTGTGGTGCTATTTTTAATCTTCTGAAGGAATAAAACTGTCAATACAAGATACAATATGAATTTCGTATCTTGCTAAACCAAGCTTCATATGTGAAAGAGAAATAAAGTGTTTTCCAAACAAGAAAATTCTAAGAGAATTTGTCACTACTCAATTGGCTGTGCAGAAAATGTTCAAGGGAATTCTAACATGAAAATAAAACGTTGACACATACTGAAACACATGAAACAATAAAACTCACAGATCTTTTAAAACCTGTATAGATGTGACACTACGTAAGCAAGTAATATTATGACAGGAATAAAACCTCAAATATTAACATCGAATATAAATGGACTAAATGTTTCATATAAAACATAAATTGGTGGAATGGATGAAGAAAGGAAAAAAACAAAAAACAGAACCCAAGCATATGCTGCCTACAATAAAACCACCAAATTACCTAAATGAAAAAGATTCTTATAAACTTAAGGTATAGGAGTAAACAAAGATATTCCATGCAAATTGAAACCAAAGTCAAGAAGGAATAGCTATACTTGTATCAGATACACTTTCAATCAATGGCAGTAAAAAGCAAAAAAGAAGGTCATTATACATGGTGTCCTTAGAGTTCATGTGCAATTTTAAAATGCATAGTATTTTAAATTACACATGAACTCTATGGACACACTGGATAATGATAAAGGAATCAGTTCAGCAAGAGGCTATAATAATCTTTAGTATATGTACAGGTAACACTAAAGAATCCAAATTAATAAACAAATAATACTAGACTAAGAAAAGAAATAGACAACAATACAATAATTGTGGGTGATTTCCATATTTCACAGAATGTACTAAGCATATCATTAATGCAGAAAATCAACAATGAAACACTGGACTCTAGAACACATGGATGTAATAGACATTTATGCAACAGTCTATTGAAAAATAAAATATACATTCTTTTTCTCGGTGCATGGAATAGAGCACATGTTGAGACAAACCAATGCTCAATAAAATTTATAGCATTAAAATCATATCAGTATCTTCTCAGATAAAAGTGGAATAAAAGTAGAAATTAATTGAATCAATTCTATTGAATTTGAGGAACTCTCAAAATTCTACAAATATATTAAAATTTAAAAAAAATTTTTCTCCTGAATTATCTGTGGGTCAATGACAAAATCAAAACAGAATTTTAAAAATTTGTTGCTTTCTACATCAAGTGTAGAAATTTTAAAAAATTTACAAAACCAATAAAAGTAGTTATAAAAATATCAAAACCATACATGAGAAGAGTGTGACAAATAGGATGAAACATACTATGTACCCAGAAGCATTGACAGGAAACACAGCAAGGAACACTAGAGAGATGATGATATGGCAAGCTGCCCCCAGCTAGTGACAGCATGATAGAAGAACGGAACTTGACCTGAAACAGTAAAGTTTGTGCAGGTGTTCTGACTATGAAAGGTTGCTGGATATTATCAAAAGCTTTTTACTGCATCAATTGAGAGAATCATATGGGCTTTGTTTTTTATTTTCTTTATGTAATGAATTATATTTGGAGATCACTTAGGGATCTAAAAATAGACCTGCCATTCGATCTTCCAATTCCTCTACTAGGTATATATCCAGAAGACCAAAAATCACTTTATAACAAAGATATTTGCACTAGAGTGTTTATTGCAGCCCAATTTTTAATTGCTAAGTCATGAAAGAAGCTCAAGTGCCCATCAACCTGTAAATGGATTAATAAATTGTGGTATATGTACACCATGGAATATTATGCAGCCTTTAAAAAGATGGAGACTTTACATCTTTTGTATTTACATGGATGAAACATATTCTTTTTAGCAAAGTATCTCAAGAATGGAAGAAAAAATATCCAATGTACTCAGCCCTACTATGAAACCAATTTATAAACACCCACACTTCCATATGAACGTTATAACCCAACTACAGCCCAAGATGAAGAGGAAAGGGGAGAGGGAGGGAAGGGAAGCGGGGATGATGGGTGAAGGAAGATCAATTGGTGGGACCACACCTATGGTGCATTTTACAAGGGTATATGTTAAATCTACTAAGTGTAGAGTATAAATGTCTACACACAGACACACACACACAAAATCAAAACTTCTGGGAACAACAAAAGCAGTGCTAAAACAGGAGTTATAGTATCTCCCAACATCAAAAAAACTGAAAGATCACAAATTAACAATGTAATGTTGTACTTCAAGAAAGTAGAAAACAAAATAAACCCAAAGCTAGCAGAAAGAAAGAAATAAGAAAGATCAAAGCATAACTAAATAAAATTAAAACAATGAAAAATTATAAGGAATAAACAAAACACAAAGTTAGTTCTTAAAAAAATAAAATTTATAGACAGCTAGCTAGATTAACCAAGAATACAAGAGAGAAGTTTCCAATAGCCCAATATGAAATGGAAAGGGAGATATTGCAGTTGATATCACAGAAATACAAAAGATCATATGAGGTTACTATGAATCTCTACACTCACAAACTAGAAAACCTAAAAGAAAGAGTAAATTTCTAAAAAGGTAGAACTTCTCAAGTTTGAATAAGGAAGAAATAGAAACCCTTAAGATCAAATTAGTAATAAAAATATCTTTCAACAACAACAAGAAAAAGCCCAATATGAGATGGATTAACATCTATTTCTAGCAGACATACAAAGAAAAATTGGTGTCAATACTACTGAAACTTTGGAAAAGATTGAGAAGGAGGGAATCCTGCTTAACTCTTTCTTTGAAACCAGTATCAACCTGATACCAAAACCTGGAAAGGACACAACGACAAAAGAAACAAAAAAAATAGCCCAATATCCCTCATGAACATAGATGCAAAAATCCTCAACAAAATATTAGCAAACTGAAACCAAGAGCACAGCAAAAAGGTAATTCACCATATCAACTGGGTTTCATCATAGAGATGAAAGGAAGATTCAATATAATATGATTCCCCACATATTCAGAATTAAAAACAGGAAATATAAGATCATTTCAATAGGCATAGGAAAAACATTTGATAAAACTGAGCATCCTTTCAGTATAAAAAACACTCAACGTAATACATATAAAAGGAATATGCCTCAAAATAATAAGAGCCATGTATGGAAAACCCCATTGACAACATCATACTGAATGGGGAAAAGTTCTAATCATCCCTCCTAAGAAGTGGAACAAGACAAGGATGCTCACTTTTACCGCTTCTGTGCAACATATTAGTAGAAATTCTAGCCAGAGTAATCAGGCAAGAGAAAGAAATAAAGGGCACCCAAATTGGCAAAAGAAATTCAAACCATGTCTGTTTGTTGATGAATGATCTTAATACCTAGAAAACCATAAAGATTCCTAGATTGAATAAATTAATTCAGTAATGTCTCAGGGTACAAAATCAACACATTCAGAAATAAATGGCATTTTTACACACTAATAATGATCAATGTGAAACAAATAAAAAACTCAATCCCATGTACAACATCTACCACAAAAAAAGGAAGGAAGGAAAAACCTAGAAATATACAGAGGTTACAAACAATGTAGCACATATTTTAAGAAAGAAAAATATTGTGTTACAATTGTAATACTCCATATAATATCTATACCAAAAGATGATAAAAGTCATGATGACTTCTGCAATTACAAGAGGTTCTGGGAATATCATACTACACATGGCTACTGTAATTTCAATTAAACCCGGAGAAGTAATACGTAAATAACATTGCTTAAAATATGACTACACTTTTTTTGGCATCTCTGGTATTTAACCAAGAATGTGAAAGAAGTTGAAAAGGAAAAACTACAAAACATTAATGAAATAAATCATATATGACAGAAGCAAATAGACAAATATCCCTTGTTTATAGATTGGATGGATTGGAAGAATCAATATTGTTTAAATGACCATATTGACTAAATTGGTCTACACATTCAGTGCCATTCCTATGAAAATGAATATGATCATTTGTTCACAGAGTTGGAGAAAACAATCTTAAAACTTTATAGGGAATTAAAAAGAGGCAGAGTAGCCAAAGCACTCATAAGCAAAAGGAACAAATTTGGAGGATCATAATATCTGACTTCAAACTATACTACAAGGCTTTAGCAACTACAACAGCATGGTGCTGGTATAAAAATAGTGGTAAATGGAACAAAATAGAGTCCCCAGAATTAAAGTCATATACCTACAGCCAACCTATCTTTGATGAAGTAGAGCAAGTATACAGTGGGGGAAAGACACTCTCTTCAATAAACAATGCTGAATGAGAAATACCTGCGATGACATTTTTTTCTTACTCCTTCATTGCCTGAAAGCATTAGACACTCAGTGAGAGTCCCTGACTTAACCTCTACTCACTTGCATCCTTGCTAATAAAAACAGTGCAGCTCTGATCTTATAGAAAAATCAACTCAAGATGAATTAAAGACTCAAATAAAAGACCTGAAACTATAGAAGATGTAGAAGAAAATCTAAGAAAAATTCTTTTGGATGTTGGTCTAGGCAAATAATTTATTATTAAAACTTCTAGAGCACATGCAACAGAAAAAAATAAAAACAAATGGGACTTAAACAAATTAAAAAGCTCTGCACAGGCAAAGAAATAATCAATACAACAAACTGACAACCTACAGAGTGGGAGAAAATATTCACAATGTATGCATCCAACAGAGGACTAAAGTCCAGAATCAACGTGAAACTCAAACAAATCAGCTAGAATTAACAGACAATCAACTGCAATAAAAAGTGGGCAAAAGACATCAACATAACTTTTCTAATAAAGATAGATAAATGTGGCGGGCGCCTGTAGTCCCAGCTGCTCGGGAGGCTGAGGTGAGAGAATCACATAAGCCCAAGAGCTGGAGGTTGCTGTGAGCGGTGTGATGCCACGGCACTCTACCAAGGGTAGTAAAAGTGAGTCTCTGTCTCTACAAAAAAAAAAAAATAGGAAAAAATGTTCAACATTACTAATCATCAGCGAAATGCAAATTAAAACCACAATAAGATTTTACATGAGTCATAATGATCATTAATATAAAAGGTAAAAAAACAAATGGTGAGATGCAGATACAAAAGAACTCTTATAAACTGTTGTTGGAAATGTAAGTTGGTTTGACCTCTATGGAAATCAGCATGGAGATTTCACAAAAAAATGAAAATAGAACTTTCATTTGATCCAGCAATCCCACTAATGGATATCTACCCAAAGGAAAAGAAATTGTTGTAGCAAAAAGATAGCTCCATTCATTTGTTTAGCATAGCTCTATTCATAGTTGCAAGGGTATGGAATCAACCTAGGTATCCCTCAGCTGATGATTGAGTAAAGAAAATGGTACACACATACTCCGCCATAAAAAAAAGAGTTAAATCATTTCTTTTGTAGCAACATGGATGTAACTGGAGGTCATTATCTTAAATGAAATAAATTAGTGTTCTAAATAATAAGTACACTTGGAGATAGGGAATGGAATAATGTTGAAGACTCAGAAAGGTGAGGGACGGCGGAAGAGTGGTGAGGGAGGAGAAATTACCTAGTGGGTAATTTCTATGTACACTATCAGATGAGAGATACTCAAAAAGATAAGAGAATCACTACTCAATATATCCGTGTAACAAATCTTCACATGTACTCCATAACCATATAAAAATAATTTTTAAAAAAGATTATGGAACTTCTGGGGAGAGGCGGAGCAAGATGGCAGCCAAGTAACAGCTTCCTTGCATCTGGGCACCATGAGTCTGGGGACATAGGACTCCAGGCACCTCTGGCTGGTGGGATCTGCCTATCATCACCTCTGAGAGGATACAGGGCGTCAGCGACAGACTTCTGGACCCCAAGAGGAGGACTAAAACAGTGGAAAACTGGCAAGTGGTCGCGTGTGTTCAATCCGTCTAAACCCGCCCGCAACTGTAAGTTCAGTAGCAGCAAGACTGCAAACCAGAAAGGCCTTACCTGTGAACTGTTTCGGTGTCTTTGGACTTGGCACTCAGCTGAACTGCCTTGGGGAGAGCCTGAGCGGGAGTGCGGAGAACTTTGGCCTTTGTCTAGGGCCCCAGTCTAAGCCGCTGAGCCAGACAGAGCTAATAGTGTTTGGCTCTGGGTCACAGGCAGACATTGTGAGCGATCTGCCCCGGCAAGCTCCGCCCTCAGGGTCGCAGAGCTGGAATTGGGTGGGAGCTGGTAACCCAGCGACCAAGTAGCCTAAGGGCGGGGTCTGAGCCGCCTTGCAGCCGTAACCCTTGGGGGCAGAGGGAGACCAGTTTTGACACACAGGGTAAGTGTATATAGCCACTTCAGCAGTGATTCCAGCGACAAGCACTTCCCTGAGAAAGCTTCTGCTCAGTAAGTGAACAAGTTCAAAGTGCCTTTTAAGTGGGCTGAAGAGAGATTTAGGGTGTCTACCTGCTGGGATTTGAGAAACTAGCAGCCTCCAGTCGTATCAGAACTGTGATTAACATCTCATACCCCAGAAGACCACGTGTTGCCCAGACAATATTCAATAACATATACATACTGCTTTGTTTTTGGTTGTGTTTTTTTTTTTTTTTTTGGTTTGGTTGGTTTTTTTTTGTTTATTTTGATGTTGTGGATTGTTGTTTTGTTTTTTAAGTTCAACCATTTCCATACAGATCCTTTTTCTTTCTCAATTTTTCTAGTTTAATTATAATTTCCCATTGCTGCCTATTTCAATAATTAGAACTTCATTGTTGTTAGTGTTTCTACCTCTATTATTTGGTTTTTCCAGCCAATTTTATCCCATAAAGTTTTCTGTTTGCTTGTTTTGGTTTGATTTATAGCATTTTTGTCTTTCCTCTCTACTTGGTGGAGGTGGGGTACTGTGTCTGATCAGGTTAGCAAAGAGCTGCTGACCTCAAGGGAACCACCCCACTGGGCACCCCCAGAAGGTGTTTTTTTTTTTTAAGGTTGTATCAAAGTACCCTACTGTACACCTGTATTGTTCTGTCTCCCTATTTCTGTGCCTCTCTTCTTTTTGTCAACATTACTTTTACCCACCCCCTCTCCTTTCTCTATTTTTCTTTTTTTTTCTCTTATCACTCGGTCCTCCTTTCTTTCATCCCTTTTTTGCTCTTCAACCTTCTCACCCTTCTGGTCCTGTAACCCTTAGTCCACAGGCACGAGAACTTAAAGAGCAAGAGGAAGTGAAAATTAAGGAAAATTAAAGCAAGGAAACAGATAAAAGAAATCACCCATGAGGAAGAATCAGCAGAAAACTCCAGGCAACGTGAAGAACCAGTCCAGAACAACCCCGCCAAGGGACCATGAGGTAGCTACTGCAGAGGATTCCACCTATACAGAAATGTTAGGAATGACAGAAAGGGAATTTAGAATACACATGTTGAAAACAATGAAAGAAATGATGGAAACAATGAAGGAAACTGCTAGTAAAGTGGAAAATAACCAAAAGGAAATACAAAAACAGAATCAAATCAGAGATGAACGATATGAAGAATATAAAAAGGATATAGCAGAGCTGAAGGAAATGAAACAGTCAATCAGGGAACTTAAAGATGCAATGGAAAGTATCAGCAACAGGTTAGACCATGCAGAAGAAAGAATTTCAGAGGTAGAAGACAAAGTTTTTGAGATAACTCAGATAGTAAAAGAAACAGAAAAGAAGAGAGAGAAAGCAGAACGTTCACTGTCAGAATTATGGGACTTTATGAAGCGTTCCAACATACGAGTTATAGGAATTCCAGAAGGGGAAGAAGAATGCCCCAGAGGAATGGAAGCCATACTAGAGAATATTATAAAAGAAAATTTCCCAAATATCACCAAAGATTCTGACACACTGCTTTCAGAGGGCTATCGGACCCCAGGTCGCCTCTACTCTAACTGAGCTTCTCCAAGACACATTGTGATGAACCTGTCCAAAGTCAAGACCAAAGAAAAGATTCTGCAATCTGCCAGGAGTAAGCGCCAGTTGACCTACATGGGCAAATCCATCAGAGTGACCGCAGACTTCTCTAATGAAACTTTCCAAGCAAGAAGACAATGGTCATCTACCTTTAATCTACTTAAACAGAACAATTTCCAGCCCAGAATTCTGTACCCTGCTAAGCTAAGCTTAAAAATTGATGGAGAAATCAAATCATTTACAGATATACAAACATTGAGGAAATTCGCCACAACAAGACCAGCTCTACAGGAAATACTTCAACCTGTTCTGCACACTGACCACCACAATGGATCAGCAGCAAAGTAAGAACTTGGAAATTAAAGGACAGAACCAAACCTCCACACTGATGCAAAAGATAAAACTAAGCAATGGACTCTCACAAAATAAGATGAATAGAATACTACCACGCTTATCAATTATCTCAATAAATGTTAATGGCTTGAATTCCCCACTGAAGAGACATAGATTGGTTGACTGGAGTAAAAAACACAAGCCATCCATTTGCTGTCTGCAAGAAACACACCTGGCTTCAAAAGACAAATTAAAGCTCCGAGTCAAGGGTTGGAAGACAATTTTTCAGGCAAATGGAATTCAGAAGAAAAGAAGAGTTGCAATCTTATTTTCAGATACATGTGGATTTAAAGCAACTAAAGTCAAAAAAGACAAAGATGGTCACTTTATATTGGTCAAGGGAAAAATACAACAAGAAGACATTTCAATTCTAAATATCTATGCACCCAATTTAAATGCTCCCAGATTCTTGAAACAGACCTTACTCAGTCTGAGCAATATGATATCTGACAATACCATAATAACAGGGGACCTTAACACTCCTCTTACAGAGCTGGACAGATCCTCTAAACAGAAATTAAACAAGGATATAAGAGACTTAAATGAGACCCTAGAACAACTGTGCTTGATAGACGCATATAGAACACTCCATCCCAAAGATAAAGAATATACATTCTTCTCATCACCCCATGGAACATTCTCCAAAATTGATCATATCCTGGGACACAAAACAAATATCAACAGAATCAAAAGAATTGAAATTTTACCTTGTATCTTCTCAGACCATAAGGCACTAAAGGTGGAACTCAACTCTAACAAAAATGCTCGACCCCACCCAAAGGCATGGAAATTAAACAATCTTCTGTTGAATAACAGATGGGTGCAGGAAGAAATAAAACAGGAAATCATTAACTTCCTTGAGCATAACAACAACGAAGACACAAGCTACCAAAACCTATGGGATACTGCAAAAGCAGTTTTGAGAGGAAAATTCATCGCTTTAGATGCCTACATTCGAAAAACAGAAAGAGAGCACATCAACAATCTCACAAGAGATCTTATGGAATTGGAAAAAGAAGAACAATCTAAGCCTAAACTCAGTAGAAGAAAAGAAATATCCAAAATCAAATCAGAGATCAATGAAATTGAAAACAAAAGAATCATTCAGAAAATTAATGAAACAAGAAGTTGGTTTTTTGAAAAAATAAGTAAAATAGATAAACCATTGGCAAGACTAACTAGAAATAGAAAAGTAAACTCTCTAGTAACCTCAATCAGAAATGATAAAGGGGAAATAACAACTGATCACACAGAGATTCAAGAGATCATCTCTGAATACTACCAGAAACTCTATGCCCAGAAATTTGACAATGTGAAAGAAATGGATCAATATTTGGAATCACACCCTCTCCCTAAACTCAGCCAGGAAGAAATAGAGCTCCTGAACAGACCAATTTCAAGCACTGAGATCAAAAAAACAATAAAAAAGCTTCCAACCAAAAAATGCCCTGGTCCAGATGGCTTCACTCCAGAATTCTATCAAACCTTCAAGGAAGAGCTTATTCCTGTACTGAAGAAATTATTCCAAAAAATTGAGGAAGAAGGAATCTTCCCCAACACATTCTATGAAGCAAACATCACCCTGATACCAAAACCAGGAAAAGACCAAAAGAAAAAGGAGAATTTCAGACCAATCTCACTCATGAACATAGACGCAAAAATTCTCAACAAAATCCTAGCCAATAGATTACAGCTTATCATCAAAAAAGTCATTCATCATGATCAAGTAGGCTTCATCCCAGGGATGCAAGACTGGTTTAACATACGCAAGTCTATAAACGTTATCCACCATATTAACAGAGGCAAAAATAAAGATCACATGATCCTCTCAATAGATGCAGAAAAAGCATTTGATAAAATCCAGCATCTTTTTCTAATTAGAACACTGAAGAGTATAGGCATAGGTGGCACATTTCTAAAACTGATTGAAGCTATCTATGACAAACCCACAGCCAATATTTTACTGAATGGAGTAAAACTGAAAGCTTTTCCTCTTAGAACTGGAACCAGACAAGGTTGTCCTCTGTCACCTTTACTATTCAACGTAGTGCTGGAAGTTCTAGCCAATACAATTAGGCAAGACAAGGAAATAAAGGGAATCCAAATGGGAGCAGAGGAGGTCAAACTCTCCCTCTTCGCTGATGACATGATCTTGTACTTAGAGAACCCCAAAGACTCAACCACAAGACTCCTAGAAGTCATCAAAAAATACAGTAATGTTTCAGGATATAAAATCAATGTCCACAAGTCAATAGCCTTTGTGTATACCAATAACAGTCAATATGAGAAGCTAATTAAGGACACAACTCCCTTCACCATAGTCTCAAAGAAAATGAAATACCTAGGAATATACCTAACGAAGGAGGTGAAGGACCTCTATAAAGAAAACTATGAAATCCTCACAAAGGAAATAGCAGAGGATATTAACAAATGGAAGAACATACCATGCTCATGGATGGGAAGAATCAACATTGTTAAAATGTCTATTCTTCCCAAAGCAATCTACCTATTCAATGCCATTCCTATCAAAATACCAACATCGTACTTTCAAGATTTGGAAAAAATGATTCTGCATTTTGTATGGAACCAGAAAAAACCCCGTATAGCTAATGCAGTTCTCTGTAACAAAAATAAAGCTGGGGGCATCAGCATACCAGATTTTAGTCTGTACTACAAAGCCATAGTGCTCAAGACAGCATGGTACTGGCACAAAAACAGAGACATAGACACTTGGAATCGAATTGAAAACCAAGAAATGAAACTAACATTTTACAACCACCTAATCTTTGATAAACCAAACAAGAACATACCTTGGGGGAAAGACTCCCTATTCAATAAATGGCGTTGGGAGAACTGGATGTCTACATGTAAAAGACTGAAACTGGACCCACACCTTTCCCCACTCACAAAAGTTGATTCAAGATGGATAAAGGACTTAAACTTAAGGCATGAAACAATAAAAATCCTCCAAGAAAGCATAGGAAAAACACTGGAAGATATTGGCCTGGGGAAAGACTTCATGAAGAAGACTGCCATGGCAATTGCAACAACAACAAAAATAAACAAATGGGACTTCATGAAACTGAAAAGCCTCTGTACAGCTAAGGAGACAATAACCAAAGCAAAGAGACAACCTGCACAATGGGAAAGGATATTTGCATATTTTCAATCAGACAAAAGCTTGATAACTAGGATCTATAGAGAACTCAAATTCATCCACATGAAAAAAGCCAACAATCCCATATATCAATGGGCAAGAGACATGAATAGAACTTTCTCTAAAGACGACAGATGAATGGCTAACAAACACATGAAAAAATGTTCATCATCTCTATATATTAGAGAAATGCAAATCAAAACAATCCTGAGATATCATCTAACCCCAGTGAGAATGGCCCACATCACAAAATCTCAAAACTGCAAATGCTGGCGTGGATGTGGAGAGAAGGGAACACCTTTACACTGCTGGTGGGACTGCAAACTAGTACAACCTTTCTGGAAGGAAGTATGGAGAAACCTCAAAGCACTCAAGCTAGACCTCCCATTTGATCCTGCAATCCCATTACTGGGCATCTACCCAGAAGGAAAGAAATCTTTTTATCATAAGGACACTTGTACTAGACTGTTTATTGCAGCTCAATTTACAATTGCCAAAATGTGGAAACAGCCTAAATGCCCACCAACCCAGGAATGGATTAACAAGCTGTGGTATATGTATACCATGGAATACTATTCAGCCATTAAAAAAAATGGAGACTTTACATCCTTCGTATTAACCTGGATGGAAGTGGAAGACATTATTCTTAGTAAAGCATCACAAGAATGGAGAAGCATGAATCCTATGGACTCAATTTTGATATGAGGACAATTAATGACAATTATGGTTATGGGGGGGAAACAGAAAGAGGGAAGGAGGGAGGTGGGTGGGGCCTTGATGTGTGTCACACTTTATGGGGGCAAGACATGATTGCAAGAGGGACTTTACCTAACAATTGCAATCAGTGTAACCTGGCTTATTGTACCCTCAATGAATCCCCAACAATAAAAAGAAAAAAAAAATTAAAAAAAAAAAGATTATGGAACTTCTTAGACAACATTGTCTCTTAATACTCTGACTTTGGTCCCATTGGATGAGAGGTTATCTAGTGATTTACACAGGAACTCACATTTTCAGTTTCCCCACCTATTTTCACATATCATGCAGATAAATATATCCTAAAAAGCACATGGGAATAAAACTTTTCATCAAGCCATGAATTCTTTATAAAAGAAAAAGCCTTTCATATATCATGATACAGTATTTCCATTGCACATCTATTTTCTAAACCCACGTAGAAATTTGGAAAAAGAAGTTCATCCCCATATAAATACTAAATCAAATAGTATTTTTTGTGTGTATATAACAGTATTCAATAATATTTAGAACAAAGTAATTTCAATAAATTGTGTATCACTTTACTGTGATAAGACAAAAACGTTTATTACATAAAATAAACCATATATTTCACTATTTGCATTTTGTTTTTTAAGTATGGAACAAGTTTATAGAGGAAGAGAAAGACAGGCTTGCAGATAAAAAGCAAGAGATGGGTTTACAGAGAAATAAATATTCTCATGGGCCCCCATTCTCCTGACAAAGAAAGGTTACTAATTATTTTTAAGCAAGAAAAAGTCACTAGGCATTTATAGCACAATTTGGTTTAACTAAATTAATTGTCTATGATGTTTTTCCTTTATAATCTTTTTCTGTATTGTGCAAATTTATTTAGAAAATGTATCCACTAGCTTAGTTTAAAAAAAAAAATCACTGTAAATATGAAAACATGTCTTTTCCAATTCCATGTTACATACATTTTTCATATGTTCTATTTCATTAAAATAATCTATTTTAGCATGAGTATGTCATCTAGAAATTTAATGCTTCCTAAAACCTTTCAAGATTATTTTAAATGTTGTGGAAGATGCTGGAATCTATGTGGTTGCTCTAATATAAAACTTTCTGTTCAAAAAAATTCGAATGATTTGCTTGCCAGTTTCCACGTCCTGTGAGAGGCGGGGGTTTAAATCCTAAGCTAAAGTTGGTCTGGATGAGAAATACCTGCGATGACATTTTTTTCTTACTCCTTCATTGCTGAAAGCATCAGACACTCAGTGAGAGTCCCCGACTTAACCTCTACTCACTTGCATCCTTGCTAATAAAAACAGAAGGCATTCAACTAAACGTTAGTTTTAATCAGTCTTTTAATAAGGAATTCCAACTTTCTTCTTCTTTGCTAAAGAAATAAAACAAACTAATATATCAAAAACAAACAAACAAAAAGAAACCTATTATTAACTTCGCAACTTGCGAAGTTAGAATAAGCAGCGCTCTTACATTGCTGCTGCCACCACCTAGTGGCTACGGAGTGGAACTCTATCAGCTGAATGGTTTCAGAGAGAATCTTGAAAGGTGCTTCTTTTACAATGAAGCTTTCCAAATTGATTTGGCTATTGTTTTACTTTTTATTTTACCAGAAACATGCCATAACAAACAGAAGAAAAATATTTCTCATTAACAAAATTATAAGTCCTCATCAACAAAGAACAGAGCAGCCGATAATAGTCAATGAATGCTGTGGAGAAAAACAACTTATTATCTAAATTGCGTTTACAAATCTACCAAAACCTCTCTTTTGATGTGCTTTAAGATTTTCTGTTGCTGTTTTGTGTAGTAGATGCACTGGCCTCTACAAAGAAAAGAAAAAGAAAAAAAGAGCAGTAGAGAAGGCTGGAAAAAGAAATGAGAAGAACTCTGAGATAAGCTGTGTGTTTTCTCCAGTTCTTTTGCTTTCTGAGTCACTTTCTAAGTGGTGATTGTGGTTATTGTTTATGTGGTTGGTTTTAACTTATCTTCTGTTTATATTCTTTCCATTGTACAGAAAAGAATGAATCTTCTAGCGAGTAATCCCTGCTGTTCATCAAGTAGAGCAAATGAACCAATATCCTTAGAGATGGTTAGAAAAGAAAAGTGCACCCCTTCTGGTCCTCACAGGTGATTTCAAGGGAAAATTAATTTATTACATAATTTCTGAAAGAATAAGTAACCATGACTTGAAGCAGGATAGGTGTTTAGAGCATAGAAAAGAATCATTAGAAGTGCATCATCTGATGGCAATACAAAAAAGCAAAAGACCAGGATCACTTTATCTACTAAAGGGGAAAAAAAGATTGAAAAGAAAATATTCTGATTAATTTTAGACCCATATCACAAAATTTGATGATAATTGTCAACTGTGGTTGTTGTGTATCCCAAAACATTATTCTAAGCTCTCAGTTTGTATTACATGTAGGTCTTTGTCATGAGCAATAGGTCTTGAAATTCTATGATAAAAGAAAATGGAAAATGTACATTTTAAAAATTAATGGGAAAGTATAATATGACAGTCCAATGGGAATTCATACAACACCCGGGTATATATCAACCAAGGTGCAATAAAAAATAGAGATCACTCTGATTTTTAAACAAAGAGAATTTCATACCGATAATTGTGATGCAAATGATGAAATACAGGGGAAACCACATCTAAAAAATTAGCAAGTGCAAGAGGCTGCTACTACTCCTATACTGGGTCATCAAAGGATATGGTTTATGGTACCCAAAGGAAAAGGTCGAGGTCACCCAAAAGAGGCTGACACATGGTTGGCTTGTCTAAACATTGGAGGAGCTTTGAACAAGATATGACAATTGCCAGAGAAGCAAGGACAGAAGACTCTGATGCTTCCTTTATCCCCACCCCCCCACCCCCAGTCATAGGTGCAGGCCTTCAGTGGGCTGAAAAGAAGCCAGGTAAAAAAGGGAGCCTGGAAATACAGCTTGCAAAAGGGATGATTTCCCAAAATAAAATAGAGCTAAGGAAGAGAAAAAAATGAATTTAAGATCCAAACGAGCTAGGGACTGACAGCAAGAAAGATGATAGAAAGCAGAAATACTAAGAGGTCTAACAGAGGAACAATGCTTAGCTGAAAGCTGAAGAAAGAATGGAATGGAAAGAAGAAGGAAGGAAAGAAGGGCTTAGCCAGGCAACAAACCACGGTAGGCAGTGGGGAGGAAAGACTGTGAGTGGTGTTACAGTGAGGAACTATCCAGACATCTGAAAAGGGGCACAGCGCATCTAGACAAGTTTGGAGCATCAGCATGCCTTGAATACTAGAATAGAAAGTTTAAAATCAATCCCGTAGACTAGCTCTGCCCAAAAGCCTGTTACACAGGGCGATAGTTCTGGAAGACACTGAAAGACTTTGCTTGCTAAAGGGTGTCATTGTCAAATGAGCTGGAGAAGCATTAAAGTTTTCAGGGTCTCGCATACGTGTATTTTTTCTTTGAATACATGTGTCTCGTACGCTAAGTGTCACAAGTTTATTTGACCACAATTTATTTATTTGTTTATGATACATCTCATGGATCTAGCTGCTAAAAGATTTAGAAATTCTGCAACTTAGCAGCTACTGAGAGAGGAGTGAGAAGTTCTTAAAGCAATGGATCCCCCCAAATTTAAATAAGTAAAAATACTATTGCGAGAAACTAGAATTGATTCAGATTTCTACCAATTTGGGTTTATGATCCATCCCCAAGGATTGTGCTATTAAATGAAAAATTGTTTTTTTAAAAACTAAGTGTTTAAATGGATTCTAATACAAGAGATTTAATCTGAAAAAAGAAAGCTGATAATTTCAATTCTCATTTATTTGCTAAAGCACGCAGGACAGGACCTTTCCATAAATCAGCAGTTTTAACTGCTCAAATGTTTGTAAGACAGCTTTAAAGTTATTGTAATTTGAATTAATATCTAATTCAAAAATCACTCTAATGATGAGAATCTTTTTCAGAAAGTCAAAGAGGCTTTTGACAAAAATATTAAAAAACTACTGAAACAAATGTCATTGTTTATGGGCAATCTAGTAATGGGAAGGAAAGGGTCAATGCAAGCTTATGTCATATTCCTTCCAGATGCGGGGACGGGGGAGATGGGTGCAACATGACTTTGGCCAGACTTCTTTGCAAACATTGTTATTAAAGCGTAGTAGTGAAAATTGCCAGGAGTCTTTATCTATAAAATGTTTTAGGAGGATACACCTGCTTAATGTAGATAAACCTGAAAGCTATGATTTATAGAACATAAATGGCTGAAAAAATGGAAAGTTGTCACATAAGCTGTCTAATAAGTAGAACACAAACCAGATCCATCTCAAAACTGAAATGGCTAAATTTTGTGATTAATACTTCTCCATATATTTCTCATAAATTTCATATATTAATCTCAAGCCAAAATGTGAACCAGTGGGATAGAAAATGGATATTTTGGGGAGGTACATTTGAAAATTTTGATCTTCTCCAGGGAAAGAATAGCCTGATGTTTCTTTATATCCTTTGAATTCTTAGTACATCTGGTTTCTGGTTAAGAGTCGTGTTCTTTTCTCAGATGATTTGACATTTCAACTATTTGTGGTAACACAAGTTGGCAAAGTAGACTTGATTAACTTTCAGGGATGTAAATTATAATGAAGCAAGCACTTTTTAATAAGAAATGAGGATTTTATAATGCAGATTTAACACAAGTGAAAATTTGTCTCTGGAAGAGTGACTTGTGTATTCTTGTTAGGAAGGGGCAAAAATCTCAACCTAAACTATGGAGAAAGAGTCTTAAAAATGGGATTTGTGAGAAATAGACTTAGATGTAGGGAAATTGACTAAGTGAATAGACAAAGAACACAAGTAGAAAGAAGGTCAATGGAGTCCTACTGATACCGGAATTTCACTCTTCAGTGGGTCCTTGGTCTCAGGGATTCAAAGAATGAACCCACGACCACAGATCAGTTGTAAGATAGGACTTTTATTAGAAGTTAGAAAGGAACACAGAAAAGCACCAGAGCTTCTAGAAGGGGGAAAGAACTGAAGAACTCTCTCGGGAGTCTCCACATGGGCTCTTTTATCTAGGGGTCTTAAGTCTAGAGGATTACACGTGACTGGCAGTTGGTCCTTTACAGTCTTTATCCCTGAGAAGGGATTAGGGTGTGTGCTTGTATCCAAGGTTGAACCACTGAAAAAACCATCACAGGCTGCTTTGTTCATGATCTTATCAGAGCCCAGAGGGTGTGTCTTGAAGAAGGCAGTCTGCTTGTGCCTGGAAATGGGAGTCTGACCTGAGTTCACCTGGGCCTAGAGAATGCAGGGCACCCTGTCTAGCCCTGAGTGGTGGAATCCTGTATCACTACTATTATCTAGCTGATAATAGAAGCCCTGGTGAAATCTAAACATCTATATGAAAACACTATAACATAGAAAGGAAAGATAACTAAATCATTAACCAGGTGGCTTCATATTCCAGAGGCACGTCTGTTATGAGCTGATTCTGTCACTTTATGGAGAACTACAAGCACAATCTTGATGATTTCCTGCTAGCATGGATTCTCAGTATAAATGATCTGAGAGAGTGGCAATATTTTATGTATAGCTATATATATTGAATAAAAGGAGTTAGTTGGGTGATGACTAAACTCTAAGTGGCTAGAAACTATTGAGAGAAAATCTGTGCAGACAATTTACTTTAATTTTTATATTTTTTGAGACCGAGTCTCTCCCTGTTGCCCAGGCTAGAGTGCTGCGACATCATCATCACAGCTCACAGCAACCTCAAACTCCTGAACTCAAATGATCCTCTTCCTTCAGCCTCCTGGGAAGCTGGAACTACAAATCACAACACACAGCTAGTTTTACTATTTTTAGTAGAGATGGGGTTTTGCTCTTGCTCAAACTGGTCTGAACTCCTGAGTTCAAGAAATCCACCTACCTCGGCCTCCCAGAGTGGTAGGATTATAGGCATGAGCCACGGTGCCCGGCCAAGAAAGTGTAACGTATATCTGATGGCAATGGGTAAAAGCAAAGTTTCTAAAGGCCTAACTGAGAGAGGTAACCCCACACATACACACACACACATTCTCTCTGACCAACAGAGAAAATACTACTTTCAGAACGATAAATAGATCCAAGCAATCCAAGATTGCCTATGTGCTGACCAGAGGAGACAACACCTAATCTAATTCCATTCACAAAGACTATCACAGATGCAAAAGTATAGCATTAACTATGCTCTAGGGCAGTGAGAGAGGACTGGGGATGAGAGAGTAAGAAGATATTCAGAAGATAGTGACAATTGTGGTATGACCATGCATAGGGCTAATTGATGAGAACAAAGATTTATCTTTGTTCTTAAACCTAACAAAGAAGGTATCACTTTGGGGCAGAAAAGGAAGAAAAGAAAAGAAAACCGTGAAGAAGGCCTAACTTACCTGGGTGAAAGTTGTTCAAATGGCTGTTGAAAAATAAGGAAACTGAAGGGGTTGCTATCTTGAGCTGATAACAAGTAATAGATGCTTAGATGCTTGAGGGGATTAGAAAGCTGATTTGCTCCTCCCTGCCCTCCCCCCCATACTTCTTAAAATTGCTTTCTTAATGTTGTCAACATATCCTAGCCTGGAAGAATTCAAATCCAATCAAGAGGATTATGATTTAGAATGCAGAATATTTAAGCAAAGGGGGCATTTACTCTATCAATTAAATCCATAGATTTGGGAAATCTATAGATTGGAATCTACCCACCCTCCCCCTGGTGGGTGATCTGAGCCCTATTGCTATGAAATTGGCTGAGAATGAAATGCAAAACTATTTAAATTACTAGATACAAACACTCCTTCATCGTATAGGAATTCTCATGGAGGATAGAAGGTAGTCTAAGAGCTCAAAGGTAAACCTGGAAGGCACAAGATGCTATGCTGGTAAGTAATGATGGGATAATTGTCTTACAAATTAGATAACATAACTAGACCAAATATTGAATATTGTGTGTGTGTGCTGTTGTTATCTGAATGCATAATTGGAATGGATATGTGTGTTAATGAGAAATTCTGCCATTACACATGTGTCAGTCCTTCTGCAGTTTTCAGTGACATGATAAAGGGAGCCTTTGGAATTGCCCTTCTTAGATGGCAATTCCAAAGGTTCTCCTTTGGAGAAAACTTCTTGTATGTAATAAACAAAGAGATGGCAGTAAATGGAGCAGAGGGAGTATTCTTAAATTCCTTTTTAAGATCCTGTCCAGCAGTACATAATGCAAACTACATGGAGACCAATAGTTCATTATTAAGAGATAGAATTAGGTGCTCCTTAGCCATGCTCAATATGGTAAAGACTACATAAGAAATACCAGAAGTACAAGTTCGAAGTGATTGGAAAATCTTGATAGACTTGGATAAAGACTTCTTTTTTATACCCATTTTGGAGTTCAACCAGGCATACACTGCATTTTATAGAAAGCCATTCACTATATATATGTATAATTTTTTCCATGGATATTCTACACATATTATAATTTAATGTAACATGCATTGAATTTACTGCACTATATTCATGATATAATAATTGCCCCTCCAAGGAAGCAGTTCAAGAGATGTGAACAACTCTGGTGCTATATAACCTCCCAAAACAGACTGATTATATTCAAGATCTGGCCCATTCTGTGACATTCTGGCAAGTTATGTGGGGCAGAGCAACCAGAGACATCTTTGAACTTTGAGAAGGGAAACATATTTTACTTACTCCACCAATAAAGAATAGGCCTTGAGATGAGTGGGACCGCTTATGGAGATTACATGAAGTCACAAATAAAACCAATTTCTATTGACTAAGAAGGCCAAAGCTCTCAAAAGTTCTAGATTGAAGTTAGAAAATTCAGGCAAATTATAAATTCTTTAAGTATCTTTACAACAGACAGTTTCACAAAGACAGAAATTAGTTTCTTTACTTTGTGCACTCGGAGATACTGGAAAGTAGTAAATATAAACCAGAAGAAAGAGGAAAAACTAATTTATTTTAAGCCCCAGTAGTCCATGAATTCGCCCTGTTGCCAAGCAGGTACAGGCTAACCATGAAGTGTAACTGGATAAAACTGAACTACAGAATAGCAGAAGAGCCACAGGTGTACCCCACTGGCTCTGCTTACCTGAGCTCCACCATGCTGCTTCCTGCAGCCAATTCCAGGGAGTTAAATTAGATACCTGTGCTAGGAGAGCTCAATTTATGAATAATATCTGTTAGAGCCTAGCCACTCTTCCCAGAATTGTCTTCTGTAATACTCACTGGTAGACTTGGATGAAGGTAGAGACTATTTCATCTCCACCATTAGTTCAGACACTGATGGCATAGAGGTTCGCGTGCACACTTAACCTACAGCATGCTGATAAGTAGTGTGGTCCAAAACAAAACACTGGAATAGATTAGTCATGCTTTTGACACATGGTGACATTTCTTTAGCAAAATGTTAAATACTCTGGGTTAATGTTTTGAGAGAAACTACCATTCCAAATTCTTCAAACATACACTAAGGTGAGAAAGTAAAATATATAAAAGATCAAAGATTGATGTTACTTAAAGGTGAGATGGAAGAGAACAGCAGTATATAGAGATTGTGGGCCCAATGTGTGATTACACCTCCCGTGCTTTTTAAGGGCTGTGAAAGTCTATCTGATTTCTGTTTTTTTTTTTTTTCTCAAGTCATATAGTAAATAGATAGCACTAACAAAGTCAAATATTAATAACCAAGAACTACAGATCCTCAAATCCCCTTTCCCCCAACCAGCAAAACCCATAGAAATTTACACTGACCAAAGTAAATAAAAAATAAAAGTCAAACCACTTAAACGGTTGACATTTAGGGATACAGCCAGGCACTTGCTTTCATATTTCAGAATCACCAGGGTTATAACACTAACAGAAAATAAGTGATATTATAGACACAATGTAAAAGTTAGAAATAAGGTCCAAAGAGCAATACTTTAATTAACACTAGATGATGTTTAACATAATTTTAAATTTCACCTTGGCAAAAGAGAATCACTTGTACTTTTCTCGTCATAGCTGCCTTTTCTTTTGATTTTCTAAATAAGAAAGAACTACTTTTAAAGAAAGATAGCACCAGTCAAGGCCACCTAAACTAAACCGAAATTAATTTTGAATGGAATTATTAGTTGTAATGAGCATAGTTGTCTTAGAATATAGAATATCTAATTTACCGAGTGTGTTTGTCTGTATTTCTCTGACGTGCTGTCCTTTTGAATATAAATTTACAAATGCATTCTCTTGTAAAATTACTTGTCTGATTCAGAACGAGTATACGTTTTGCCTTATTAAATTGTAACAGTGTAGTCCAAAGCTAGTCATTTTTTGGCAAATACTGGTGATAGATGACTATAGCCGAGTAGATGATAACTGTTGTCTTTAAATATTGACATCATGTTCTGGCTTCCCCCTTGTAGTGTATTCTGTGAGAATGCCCCCTAATTAGAGAAAGAAAGAAAAACAATTTTCTTTTTCCTAGCCAGGCAGTACTACACATGATGATTTCTGTAATCCTGTGAGTACTCAAAGCTATCACAAAAAAAAAAAAAAAAAGCAAAATGAATAGGACAGAGTTTTTTTCTGCAGGAAAAGTGAGGGCCACGGTCTTCACCATTTGAAACTATTCCAGTACCAAGAAATCACAATCCAAATATGGCTGGGAACATCTTTTGTTTTGGACATGACTTACTGCTCTGCCCAATTTCTTTTTCTCTTGAGCCTTTGATGAACTACTAGCCCTCCTGAGCAGAGGGATTCTTTATAAAAGAAACTTTTCATGGGAGTTCTAAAGAAAGCTCTACCCCCCTGAGACTCAGGGAATCCCAGATGCTTGTTCATCTCTCAGAAAGAGAAACCACGTAGGAAATCGTTAATTGTGAATTCATTGGTTGCAGGCTATAAAAATCATACCATGTAAAAGAAATAATTTGTATGGAGTTTATTAGAATTGCTAGAAATTATTTGGGTAGTTATTAATTGTCTAGCTACAAATGTTAGGAAATGAACATGGCTTTTAAATTTTTTGTGATGTTGACATCAAAATCTATAAAGCGTTGCATAAATCACGTAGTGTATGCATCCTAGATTATCATTGTTATCATCAGAAAAAGAAATCGAAGAATAAGACTAACCACAATACAAAAAAGGATACACGAAAAAGAGATAAGACCAATAAAAATGATGAAAAGCCTAGTATAGGTTTAACACTAGTCTAGGCACTTTGCATCCATTCTTTTTTCTTCTTGTTTCTACTTCAGTTATTATGGTATGAATAATTTTTATCTCTGTTTTATAAATAAAGACTACGAGACTTAGAGAAGTAAGGATTCCTGCAGAAGTTTATGAATAATAATGATTCTCTGGCCTTTATGGTCAGCCCAGCTGCTCATCTCCTTCCTGTAGTTTACAGAACAGCTCCCCAAAAGTGCCACTTGGCTGAGGTTCTGAGACAAGAATTCTCCCCGGAGCTGAAAACTTCCTACAAAAAAGGAAATATGATTCAAGCATAGATACTTCTCAAATCACATACAGACACTGTTTAAAAATAAGCTTTTTTTCTCTTTACTAACACCAAATACTCATGCAAACTAAACCTATAGGAAAAAAAAATTTCATTAGTGGTTGGAGCAACTTCAGTAAGAAATGGTTTCCCAGCAAAACTTGGTTAATGTGAATCCCCTCCATCCTTCCCTGCCACGCAGATTCTCCCATCACCCAAAACCTATCTCAAGAAAATTTTAGACATACTCAGAATTTGAAAATAGAACCATTTGTGGAAAATATTATATGTCCCTTCTGATAATGCATAGTTGTCTTTCAGTGAATATGGGAGCTATCAGAATATGGCCACAATTTTACCCACCGTATATCTAAATCAAAAAGAATACGTTTAAAAATACCATTTTTTAAGAAAATATTGAATAAAGATGTTATATTTCTTTAGAAGCATTTTGTTACTGGTGCCTTCATTAAACCTTTGGCCAAGGTCTGTCCTTGAAAACACACAGAAGACTCCCACTGAAGTCACATATTCTGCATATGCAGCTCTAGGACCAAATTTGGCCTGATGCATAATTAGCGTCTGGCTGTGATTACATCTGTGATGCTGGATTTTCAAATCTAAATTTTCAGTGTTGCAACAAAACTTTGTAAAATTCCTTTAATTTCTGTGGGGAAAACAACATCAAGAGCAGTTTGCTATTTCAGTCAGACTGAGAACATGTTTTTCCTAAACCTGAAAGCAATTTCTCTCAAATTTAAAAAAGAAGAATAGTGATTTAAATAAATGCTGGAATACTGTGAATAAATAAGCATTTGTCTCTTGAGTTTGACTTTTGAATACTGAAAGACTTTCAAATAACACTGTTCTGAGCCATAGGTAGCTTTTTGATTTTTTTTTTTTATTTCTATCTCCTTTGTCTGAGGAATAGAGAGCATTTTCCTTTTTCTTCCCTTTTTTCTTTCTATATATTTTTTCCTACTTCATTTATCATTCACAAGTAACTCACTAGTAAGTACAATTCATCACTTTTGAGATAAATAAACTCATCTTTCTCTATGCTATTTTTCACTGGGTATCTTACACCTCAGTTACAACGCTAGATTGAAAATTGTCTCTCTTAGGAGGGGTGTACATTACTATTAATGAGTACTTATTTATATATATTTCATCATTGTTTTTCATTTTTCTTGTACCTTCAGTTACAAAATCTTACTTCATAACTAAGTTTGAACTTGAGTAAAAGTAAGAAATTCATATTATGAAAACTTTCCTAAGTACAGCTTTCAGCTTTAAGTTTTATATATTTGTATTCTCCAGGGATCAATTTAGTCACCATTTGCAAGATCAAATACCTTGACTCTAATGCACATTAAATTTGAAATACTTTACCTGAAGTGACCCAACTTGTGAAGGCTGACACTTTCATACAAATGTCCTTAATAAATAGAAATTTGGAACCAATACGTATTCCAATTGCCTAACTTTGAATTCTCTTTTGAGTCAATAATGAGTGTGCACAATTTAAGTTGATCGTGATTAGCTATCCCACATTTCATAGTATTAAGCGTGGATTCTACTGACTTGGCATCAAGTGTTTCCATAGTATTTGATGTTCAAACAGTGCTCTTAAGAATTCTCATCACCTCAAGGCTACCTTCATAGCCCAAGGCTGTCTCTTCACAATGCACAGAAGCTGACAGGAAAGAGAAATTTCTTTCAACGGGCTGTTACTGATCTCAAAGTAAGGATATATTCTTTGGCACTCCTGTACCTATCTTATTTCTTATTACTTTTGGGGGGACATTTACGTATTTCTTAGGGACTGGAGTTGACCTATTTTACATACAAGTATTTCTAAGTTCTGGCTATCTCGATATCAATTATGAATATTTGAGAGACTAGTTGTTCTTGGGGTGAATCTTATACTTTACTAAGGGAAGCTAGGTAATATCCCCATACAATTAAGAAAATAGGAAAAAGACTCTTTGTGTTCAGTTACCTGATCTGAATAATGCAAAGTCATGAGACATTTCTGGTTTCCTGTGCTCCCAGATTATATATGTGAAAATTAAAACACATTATTTGTAAATACTCTAACTTATTTTCAATGAAAAAATAGGTTTTTTTCTGAAACTTGGTATTGAATTTTGTAAGAGCAGGAAAATCTTTCCAATATTCCGTAATTGATGGCATGGACTTCATATGACATGATCAAGAACTGTAACTTAACTGAACATATATTATTTCTAAGTTAACATGACTGATAATCAGTACGTCTGAATTCTTTTACCAGGAAAAAATAATTACTTCTATTAGAAGCCTCCAAAATCTTTTTATAGACTATAATCAGTGATATGATTTACTCTTAAAGTGCCACTGTGGGACAAGGAACATTGATAAAAATTCTATTTTTCATTTGCAATGGATGATACTACAGACCCATCACCAATATGCACTTTCTGTCATCCTGTTCACTGAGTTATCCACCCCCTGTCTCTTGCTTTTCCTTATGACAAAGCACTTGCTTAACAAGGGACATTGCCCCTCTCTCTCTCGCTTTCTCTCTTTCTTTCTCCCTCACATACACACACACACACAAATGTGTGCATATGCTTCACATACCTTGTGCAATTAATACAGCTTAAGTCTTAAAAATCATGAAAGGCAAAAAAATACTTACTCTTAATGAAGTCAGAATAAAAATGTAAAAATATTACAGGAGATATGTAGCAACCCTGCTATTTGTAACTTGAGTCATAATCAGAGGTTCATTTAGAGCCATTTAAAATATTAGGATTGTTATTAAATGTTATAAAATCTGTAATTTCCTGACTTTCAGAATTCCTTATTTTTAAAAAATTTTTTGAGTATTTTTGTATTTTGTCAAATTAATATGAGGGTACAATTTTTAAGTTACATCGGTTCTCACTTCCAGGGTAAAGTTCCATTTGTAGAAGAGCCCCTCGCCCAGGGGGCGTGTTATACACCCTCACAAGGTGCACATCAGGTGAGATGCCCCCTCATGCCCTCCCTCCCTCTGCCCTACCTCCTTCCCTGCCCCCCTTCCTGCATCCCTCTACCAGGGAGTAGGACTATGATAGTGTTTTACTGTGCTTAGGAACATGTAATTGTGTATATATTGATTTCATATTCCAATGTACTCCATACATTGGATTTTTTTTCCCATTCTTGAGATACTTTACTAAAAAGAATGTATTTCAACTCCTTCCAGGTAAATGTAAAAAACATAAAGTCTCCATCTTTTTTAATGGCTGAATAATATTCCATTGTATATATATATATATATATACCACAGTGCTTAGATCCATTCCTGGGTCATTGGGCACTTAGGTTGCTTCCACGACTTCGCAATTATGAACTGAGCCACAATACATATTCTAGTGCAAATGTCTTTGTGGCAAAATGATTTTTGTTCTTCTGGGTAGATACCTAGTAATGGGATTGCAGGGTCAAATAGAAGGTCTACTTTTAGATCTTTGAGGATTCTCCATAGTTCTCTCCAAAAAGGCTGTATTAGTTTTCACTCCCCCCAGTAGTGTAGAACTTTCCTGGTTCTTTGCAAATGAATTTAGATCCTGAATATCTTTCAGAATAATATTTATTGTTTAATGGATCTCTTTAAGATATGGCTGTCTTTATGTGTGTAGCTTTTAAAACTGTTAATGTTTCCTTTGAAATCTGAAAAAAAGTATTATTTGGGGTTTGTGCATTAGAGTAGAACAGACTGATGCAGCTGCGTATGGACTGTTCACTTTATGGAAGCATCAGTTTCTGCTTCTAGGTCTCAAAAATCCAGGCAACATCGATAAGAATTTACTGAGTTCATATTATTTGCCATACACTGTATTAGGTATGGGGCTTTAAGAATCACAGTTTAAAAAATCATTTCTTCTCTTCTAAGAACTCATAATGAGAAAAAAATGGACCAGTAGGCAGATTATTAGCATATCATGTGAAAAGCATAATTATAAAATTACAGGCATCAGTAGAAGCATATGGATGGGGCTGGGAATCATAGGAAAGTTTTTGTAGGATATGATGGGGGTCAATCGTGCTTAAAGATTCCAGTACCAGTGGTGACACTCCTTTTGTATATATAGAAGAGACTAAGCAGAATATGTATTTGACACTCTCTTTACTTTAGGACAGCAGTTCTCAACCTGTGCATTCCATTGGTAACAACGTGGCAATTAGGAAGGTTGAGAACCACTGCTTTAGGATGTACTTCAAGAAAATTAACTTACACCTGACTGTAAAATTTTCATTTGGTTAGTAATTTTCTCTAAATCCATATACAAAAACATTGTGTGTAGATAGACTTAAATGTATCTCTAAAACATTTTTCCACATCTTGAAGTTTCTATTCTTCTTTATAATCCTGTTCCTAGGCTATACTACAATTATTGTTTCTCCAAGTATATCCAATCTAATAGATTTGTGCAGGAATTGATGCTACTTGGTTTATCCAGATTATTGCAGATGGTCTTTGAGGTACATGGTAGAATTGAATGCCTAATTGAAAAAAGTAGCTTTCACAAAGGAAAAATAGTCCAAATAAAGATGATGTATAAATTCTGTTATTTAGGGAAAAGTCATCCCCAATTTCAGTTTGTAGTTCTTTTCTAATTTTTGAATGTATTAGCTATAGGAAAAGATCTTTAGATATTGTTAATATACCTAGGTAAAGAAAAATAAACTATAAACAAATAATATATGCACTTCACTTTTCTCTGTTTATTATAAGTATAGCATTCATTTTCTTAAAGTTTTATTGAAGTATAACAATAAAGTGTACAAAACCAGTGCCGCAATCCAATTTTAGGCCATTTTTCATTGCCCCTAAAATATCCCTCATGCCTATTTACAGTCACATCTTGTTTTTACTTGGCATTACTTTTATCCTAAAAGAAGTATAATAAAATATTACATACAATACCCAACTTGAAGACACAGTTCTAAAATTCATTTTGTATTCACATATTTGAAACTCGACATGTCAAACACAACTCTCATGTTTATTGGGAACTGTATTATTCAGAGTATAGTCTATAACGAAATGATCCAAAGTAAAATGTCTAAATTAAGACAGAAATCTTATTTCTCTCAAGTATAACAGGCAAGTAGTCTGGACTGCTAGGGAGTTCTGCTGTCTTCAGCACCTGGTTTCCATGGCTGAGTTTGGAATCAAAGCTTCAGTGTCTTTATTTGACAGCTAAGGAAGGGGAGGAAAAGTAAGAGAATGGAAAGTGTGTCTCTAACTTGTAGTGCACAAGACCGCAAGTTACACACATCAGGAGAAATGGTGGTGTCCAGCTAAAAGTGAAAGGTTCTATTATTAAAAGTGAGAACACAGACAGGAATGAAAAAACAATAGCTGTTTATTCTACAGGCACCTAGGGTATTTAAACTCTCCAAATTTTAAAATTCAAGGATCAATTATTAAAATCATCTTTGGTTCCTCCACCCTGCCCCTCACATGTACTTTTATTTTAATTAAATTAAAAAATAAAAAGATAGACATTATCAGATATTTATGTGCATGTTGTTTATGTAGCATATGAGTGAAAGTGTGTCTCAATGCTTCTATTGGATTTTCTTTCTTTTTTTTTTATTGTTGGGGATTCATTGAGAATACAATAAACCAGATTACACTGATTGCACATGTTAGGTAAAGTCCCTCTTGCAATCCTGTCTTGCCCCCAAAAGGTGTGGCACATACCAAGGTCCCACCCCAATCCCTCCTTCCCTCTCTCTGCTCTTCCTTTCTTCACCCCTCCCTCCTTCTTTCTCTCTCTGCTCTCCCCTGCTTTTATTGGATTTTCATTTAACTATAGTAGGAAAAACTTAAAAGCTTGACAAAGTCAAATCCATTGAGGGTCAACAAAGAGACAAAACGAAAGATAAACTGAATCCTAAAAATCTCCATGTCAACAACCACATAAAGATGTCTGCTCAGGAAGTTGGGAGTTTTAGCAAATGGCTTGGGGGAAGGGAGCAAAGATGTAGGGAATTAAATGTATATAGTGACAAATTTATATGTGCAGTATTGTTGCACATTGGATATATAATTTGTTACAATTCACTGCCTACACTGATAAAGACAGTTACCTCCAAAGCATTTTGGGGAAAAAAAAGTTTAACCTAATTTTCAGAAGAAAGACTATCATAAGATTCTAAGGAAATGGCGAGGTCTGGTAGGGCTTTGTAAGACAAAATTGTTCCGGTTTTAGTCTACACACAGAAGGTAACACATTGAATGATTTTATGTAAGGCTATCAGATTCCCTATTCCTTATAAGATTATTTTGCCTTATGTGTTGAGTAATTTGGGGGAGAGTAGAAAGGGAAATCAGGGCTAATGATGCAGAGTTGTAGATAGGAAATAATATGGACTTGGACAAATGCCATTGTTTTGGAGAAGAAATATATGTGGTGTAAGAATGAAATATATTTTGGACAGTTAAATGAATCAAAGATGAGGATGGGTTAGAGATTTGGGGGGGAAGGTAAGTGAAAGGGAGAAATTAAGACTAATTTTTTAATGTGTTTGCATTATTATAAAACCAAGGAATGGGGTAAATAAGCTTGCCAGGCAAAGGTTTAAAATCCATGTGAGCCTTGTATAGGTAGGGATGCGATTTATTCATAGATAGGTAGATATCTAGGTATCAGAGCAGGTGTGGGTACGTGAGCTGTAGCTTCTGAGGAGCGAACAGGTCTGAACATATATATTTGGAAGTTGGAGAGCAAATATCATCAAAACCCTGGGACCTGCGGTTCTTTGAGAATATACAAGATGAAAAAGAGAAAAAGGTTCGAGTCAGACAATGTTTTTGGAGTTCCAACATTTAGAGGGTAGCTAGAAGAGGATTTGGCAAAGAAAACTATATGAAAGCCTCCAGTACAGGGAGGAGAAAACTAAAGAGGCTGCAGCCCCAGAATGTGTTAAATCCTGCTGAAAAGGAAACAGTGGATTTAGCAACATAGAGGCCTGGGGACTCAAGTGAAAAATTTTTGGAAGCCACATTGGGATGGAAGCCTAACTGAGATAGGTTAAGGACCATTGTTTCATCCCATTTGTGAAAACAGAGACTCAAAAATTCTTTTCTGGTTGATTCAGTAGAAAATTAAAATGGTAGCAATACTCACATCTTATACTTGGGAAGTGGCAAGGTAAGGGCAACACGTGATTGAAGAGCCTCAATTCCAGTTTATTCACTGGTTTCTTCCCCTCCTCACACTCCAATAACAGAACACAGCACTCATGATGCTCATGAACATTTCTCAAGACATGTTGACATGGATACAGTTGTCACCACATCACTGAGGAGGAAAGAAAAGAATATAAAGTAATGAATTGCCTCTGTCTCGTGAAAGTTACCTAATTAGCATAATTTTTAAAACTAGAACACAGAGCACTTATTTATTAAACACCGCATATGCTTTTTGAAGTAGAAAGGGTTTTCCAAAAATGAATGTTTTAACATTCTCACAATGATAGAACCAGCAAAATAATCTTAACTTTAATTAGCTTAAGTAAGTTTAACAAATCATTTTTAAGTATGTACTGTGTTCTGGAATTCAAGGCCTTGCTAGAGACAGAAAAGGCAAACAAACATAGATTCCGCTTTCGAAAAGTTCCTGGGCTTAAAAATCTAAAGGAATTTTTAGGCAATGTTAAAAGCAAAAGTGTGATGATGTCCAAGTATAAAAAGATTACAGGATGGGCGGCGCCTGTGGCTCAGTGAGTAGGGCGCCGGCCCCATATACCGAGGGTGGCGGGTTCAAACCCGGCCCCAGCTGAACTGCAACCAAAAAATAGCTGGGCGTTGTGGCGGGCGCCTGCAGTCCCAGCTACTCGGGAGGCTGAGGCAAGAGAATCGCTTAAGCCCAGGAGTTGGAGGTTGCTGTGAGCTGTGTGATGCCATGGCACTCTACCGAGGGCCATAAAGTGAGACTCTGTCTCTACAAAAAAAAAAAAAAAAAGATTACAGGATATTATGAATTATGTATGAGATGGAGGTGGCAATGTATCTTAAACAAGGGCTAGGTGCTGAGGCTCACACCTGTAATTCTAGCACTCTGGGAGGCCAAGGCAGGAGGATCCCTTGAACTCAGGAGTTTGAGACCAGCCTCAGCAAGAGTGAGACCCCCATCTCTAAAAAATAGTCAGGCATTGTGGCAGGCACCTGTAGTCGCAACTACTCAGGAAGCTGAGGCAAGAGGAATTCTTGAGCCCAAGATTTTGAAGCTGCTGTGAGCTATGACATAACAGTACTCTACAGAGAGCAACAAAGTGAAACTTTGTCTAAAAAAAAAGCTACCTATCTGAAAGCCTATCAAATTTTTGTCTGAAACTTTTTAGAGTACAAACATTAATTAAATTAACGTGATAATTATTGGGCAATTGATTAGTTCAACAATGATCTGTATTGCCTCTTACCGTCTTACTATCTCTTCTTCTTAGGGCACCAATTACAACTGATATTAAGGCAGCCAGTCATGGTGCAAATAATGAAAAGTTATTCTCAGGACTCTGAAACAGAGTCTAATTTGTTGTCAGGTGAAGTCACTTTCAGTGTTTTTAGTTAATGCTCTATAGAATGTTTTTGCTTAGTTATTTTTTTTTCTTATATCATGATTGTATGACAGAATTCTCACACATTTAAAATAATCACATTTAGGTTTCGTCACAGTCATCAGGAAATTCTCTGATGGAAAAGTATAATTTTATTTTTAGCCAGGCGTTGTGGTGGGCACCTGTAGTCCCAGCTACTTGGGAGACGGAGGCAAGAAAATCGCTTGAGCCCAAGAGTTTGAGGTTGCTGTGAGCTGTGGCGCTACAGAACTCTACTGAGGTCATCATAGTGAGATTCTGTCTCAAAAAAAAAAAAGAAAAGAAGGAAAAGTATAATTTTATTTTGAGCATTTAATACATTTAAAAACTGAACACTCAGTCTCTCGTGCATCAGATTTCTTAGATATGAGTCAGACATCATCCACTGTATCTAGTGACAACAGACACATTAAACTCAGTAGTATTAAAGTTTCAATTCAACCATAGAGCGTGAAGCACCATCCTCCTTATCACAGGCAGCATTCTCTAAAGAGACTCCTGCCTAACCAAAACCCTGCCAATTTGATTCTCTCCTGGTGAGGGAGGGAGCCTAAGATTAGAAATCTGCTCTTGAAACTGCCTTTCGCATGACTGTCTCTCCCCTCACTTCAGAATGTTGACATCATCTTGTGGCCTCAGCACAAAAAGGGCCACAGTAAAATTTATTTTAACATAGGGTGACCATATTTTATTCTTCATCTTCATTTTTTTGTTATTCCTTTTATTTTTCACCTGAGGTTCAGATGACTGCTTTTATCAGATTCTGTTTGAAACCTTAAAGGAAATTTCACAAACTTTGCATTTTCTTTTTAAAATTATTGATAAGTAGGTTAAAAAAAAAAAGAACAACAAAAATAAAACTATGTTTTGCTTCATAGCAAAAGAAGTTAAAAATAGTTTTAAATTTCACCTCACTCTTTTTACTTGCAGGTTGTAAAACAATGTGGAAATAATTGAGGTTTTATTACGCCTAATCTTACAGATAAATGGCACAATAAGCTTTCCATTTGAATACAAATCAAATAATTCCAGTTTAAATATTTTATAGCTAGAAAAGATCAGAGAATCTATACTGACCACTTACCTTTAGGGAAAAAAGACAGGAGAGCTTTAAATTATTTGTTCAAAATTACAAAAGTGTTTAATATTGGAATTTGTTTACTTGTAAAACTCCATTATACCATAATATTCAGTATTTGTACAATTCTGCAAATAAACCTCAATAACCACGAAAAAGTATTCACTGTAAACTTAATGCCAGCTTTCCTAAAAGGACCACTTAAAATAAGTAATACTCAGGTGCATCAAAATATCAGTAATTATATCTCCTGAAAGACAATTGTAATCTCAGTTTACAGATATTCATAGGGTAGATTTTCTATTTCTTAATGGTGGCCTTTCATATACTCCATTATTTGTGTTGGCAGGATACATTTCCTTCTCCAGTTCCCAAATTATGTTTCTTTTCTGCTAGTAAAGTGAATAGATGTCATTATTAGTGTTGGTGAATTTTGAAAGGTGTCTAGATGGGAATTTCCATCATGATTTGCCCGGCCTTGTTGACTCCCTTAGACCTATGCATTCACACCGGGGCAAGAGAGGAGAGATGAGAAAATACAGGATCTGGTCTGCCACTGTGTTTCCATTAACCTGAGTGGTCCCTTCACAACCTCGGAAGTGCACAGAGTGAATGATGGCCCAAGTGGGGCAGGACAGATCGATTCTGTAATTTTTACTCACTGTTTCTCCTCAGCTCTAACTGGCTATTGATTGGATGGGCTAGAGATGGGTAGTGCCTCTGGGACCTCAGAACTACTCAGAGGAAACTCCCTCCCTCCACTTAGCTACACCTTCAGGCTCTTGTAATCATTCACTTTACAGAGGAAAGTAAAACAAAACTTAACGAATTCATCTCAAGAGAAATTAATTTCATCCTCCAATGGAAATGGGAGCTCATTTTAATACTTATTTAGCTTTAAGATTCCCATTATATATTTGAACTAAACAAAGCAAGCATTTCAGGGGAGGGAATAAACTTTTAAAGTGGGTATAGTTTCTTAAGATGATTTTTATCTAATTTCATTCCTTAACACATGTGAAAACTGAAGCCTAGAATTAGTAAACCACTTACCTTAAGACTTAGAGTAACTCTGAATAAATTTGCTTTTCTAATTCTTATTCTAGTAACTTCTATCCTTGGAAATGTTTTCTTCTGCCAGAGAGCCATGGAAAGACAGTCACTATTCTTGTTTTAGGTCTATTAAAGGCATGTTGGAACACCTATAGTTAATGTAACCAGTAATTCCTAGTGATATCCTATAATGTCACATAGAGAAATGGAAAGAACCCAGGACTTTTTATTTCACAATACCAGGCCAATGTACCAATATTGAAGCTTGCCCTCCCTCTAGAATCCCTGCTTTCTGAGCTCAGACATGTCTATAAGTTTTAGGAGAGTTTAACTCAAGAAATTTTTCCCATCTTACTTAGAACTAACTAAAAAGTGTTGTTCTTAACCTCACCTTCTCCCCTTTCCTTCCAAATGCACAAGTCATCTTTAGGCCACTTGAAGGAGTAGAAAGTATCTTATGGTTCTTGAGTGAAAGACATACTGACTGACTGACTGGTTTAAGAAATTCAGATCAGTTGTGAAGACAGCTTGGTCAGCTAATATCTACTGCTGGAGCAGAGGGGATCTCTGATCGAGGTGTAGTAGCAGAGGAAAGTCTTTAGAGATGAGATTCTTTGGGGATGAAAGCCTGGAGAGGTTCAATTGATGACATTACCAGTTTGCAACAGAAAATCATGTGAGTGTCACTAGGATTTTAATAAGTTCTCCTAGGTCGGTGGTTCTCAGCAAGAGGTGATTTTGTTTTCTGGAAATTTATCCTGCCAGAGAACATCTGGCAATATTTAGATACATTTTTTTTGTTGACACCACTTGGGAGAGGTGCTACCTGCAACTAGTGGGTTGGGGACAGGAAAGCTCCTAAATACCCCAGAGTGTGCAAGAATACCCCCTCATTAAAGAATTGTGTAGACAAAAATACTATATTTCTCAAACTGAGAAAATCATTCTAGGCCATCTGATACTTTATATGGATTTCGGTAATCCTATCCTTTTTTAATGATATCTTGTATTCCACCCAACAAATTATTAATTCAGACAGAAAAAGTGGTTTGGAGAAAGGGTTTCAGTTGTTTTTTTTTTCTATAGGAAACTGACCGACTTTTGATATTTAATTTTTCTTACATCATAGAGTAGATTAGAAGACTGTCAGAAGCCTGAGAGAAAAGTCACCAGGTCACTCAGAGTCTGAAAGTCATAATTAATACTTGTGGACTGTGGTTTGTTTCTTGGGTATTTAATTCATTTTTTAATAATGAATTCGTTTGGGTATTTTTGGTGGTTGTTTGTTTTTTGGAAACAGGAATATTGCACTATTACGAATTTGTTTGGGTATTTTTTGGTTGTTGTTTGTTCATTTTTTGGAAATAGGAATATTGTCCTTTCTTGCTCTCCTTGCTAATTGATGGAATTAACATGTTCATGGATTGAACATGACTAGTTCTGACCATTAGCGAAGGTCACAGGCAGTAGAAGAATTTAATCACTTACTGGAGATTTCTGAACTCTCTTAGTGCCCTGCTCCTCTGACTGGCAAACTTCTAAATAGTACAGTTTTCATCCCCATAATGAAACAATATAGATTTTCTGTTTGAAGCCACTGAGACTTTGAACTGTGTTATTTCAGCCTAATCTCAATTTTTATGACAAATATATTTATTAGAGCTGTACAATGGGTCATTTGGATGTGCAAATGCAATTCCATCCAAAAAGTTAATTAAAAAGTTCATTTAAATTGAAAATTTTAAAATGCTATTAACAGGAATTAGAAAAACTATGTCAATTCAAACCCCACTGTATGTCATATAATGTGCCTGCTTTTGTTTCGTAGATAGTTACTGATTTTTAACACTACAACTCCCCACATGCTAGGCACTGGGACGATAGGATGCTTCCAGAGGTCGAAGCTTTTATCAGCATTGCCTAGAAAGGCTGAAAGCTTTAAGCTCCACTTGATGAGAGACTTTCTCTGGTTTGTTCACCGTGATTAGTCGTCACATAGCAGGTTTTAATGAATATTTCTTGGCTATATTAATAAATAAGGATTTTAACAACCCGAGTTCAGGAAACTGCAAGCATTGTCGCTATCAACTGGGTGAGAGTATGTGTATTTGGGGGTTAGTTTTTTTTTCTTTTTGAGACAGTCTTAAGCTGTCATCCTGGGTAGAGTGCTGTGGCGTCACAGCTCACAGAAACCTCAAATTTGGGGGCTTAAGCGTTCTCTCGCCTCAGCCTCCCTAGTAGCTGGGACTGTAGGTGCCGGCCACAACGCCTGGCTATTTTTGTTGTTTTTGTTTGTTACAGTTGTCATTGTTGTTTGGCAGGGATGGGTTCAAACCCGCCAGCCCTGGCATATATAGCCGGCGCCCTACCCATTGAGCAATGGGTGCTCCCTGGGGGGTGGCTCAAATAGATAAATACTATTTCTGAGAAAGGGAGAGAAGCCTCAAAAAAAATCATTCATAAAACTAGGGTCCCTCTCTGCTAATTTGGGGATATTTCCTGTCTGACTTCAGAAAGTTGTGAGCTGCTGGATACACAAGTGCCTAACACTGCTGGGGCCGAGAAAGATGCAGAGGTGGATGTGGATGTTTCGCAGAAGATATTCCAATGCTGCAGCCACCATTCAAACCACTATGGCCAAAGATAATGCTTTAGAAGGTGGCTGGCCTATCCCTGTTATCTACTCTGAAAACACTGTTTAGTAAATTTGGCAAAACTAACAGTAATAACAATGAGTCTGTGTGTGTGTGTGTGTGTGTGTGTGTCTGTGTCTGTGTACATGTAGGAGCACAGACTGAAACCTACCTGGTCTTGACAGGAAATTAGGCGAGTGCGTCCCACTGCATTTGTAATCTTAGGTACCATCTACTCCATGTAGACACTTGCCCCACAGAGGATGACTGCCAATAGTGTTACAAAGAGAAGCAATGACACAGTGAGGAGAGGAGAAAGTGTCTTTAAGAAGAGCATTTGATTAGATACTAAAAAAAAATATATTCCAATGGGTATGGCTGGGTCTCTGAAACTAGACGTTTGCTCTTCTACTGGCTAAAGTTATGGATTCCTTAGAGAAGTGAACAGAGTTGTCATTAGAGGGAAACCACGACCAGGTGAGAAAGTGGGGGGTGATGACCTTGTTGGTGCCAGTTATAGGAAAAATAAAGCCGTTTTATGCCTCACTCTAGAAAGTTGAGAAACTTAAATAAATCAGTCTCAAAGAATAAGGTATGGTCCTTGCTTAAAAGATGCTTACATCAAGTAGGGTGACATGACATAAAAGCAGGGTTATGGGGATGCAGTATCCACAGGGGAGCTCAGGGTATTTACGCTTTGATTAAAAAAACACAGAGAAATTTCCCGAGTGGTAAGGGTGCAAGACAATGAGTTTGTTGGTGAAATGATTCAGGTGATAAATGATTTAGTGGAGAACTAAAGTTTTAAGGATGAGTAAGAGTTAGCCAGGCAAAGAATGTGAGGAAGTGCATTCAGGGCAGTTAAGCAGCATGAGCTAAAGCACAGAGCTTTGAAACAGCATGGTGATGGGAAAGACAGAAAGTCACTTGATTTCAAGTGCAGAAACGAAGAGGCAGGACAAGGCAGGAGATGAGGTACCAGAGTCAGATAGGTCATGGGGGGCTCCATGGTGGATAATAGCCAGGATTTTATAGGCAACAGGATCCCACTGAAGGCTTCAAAAGTATACAAGTAATGTGACCAGATTTTATTTTAGATAGAATATTAATGATAATTTCATGGAAGACAAATTGGAAGAAAGAAATACTCCAGGCAAAGAGAGAAGTTTGGCACCAAATAGGCTAGGAATGAGGAGGATCTATACAAAGGGAATGATCATGCTATGGTTTGTGGAAAGATTATAAATGTAAAAGGCGAAAGATTCATGCGATCTGAAGAGAAACGAGAGTATAGAAAGATTATAAATGTGTAAATAATTTAGTATGCAAGTTTAGTAGATTACCTGGAAGTTGGAGTAAGGAAAATAAAGTTTGATATTACATCCTAAATTTTGTATGTGGATAATTATTCTTGAGAGGTAGAGTAGACAGGACAGGAACCATTGATATGGAAAATATAACCTTAGGACAACCTTGAGATAACACTGAAGATGTCTAGCAGACAGTTGAACATATGAATTACCCTGTTTCCCCGAAAATAAGACATCCCCCCAAAATAAGATCTACTTACAGGAAAGATAAGACGTCCAGTGAAAATAAGACCTAGCGCATCTTTGGGAGCACACCTTAAAATAAGACACTGTCTTATTTTCGGGGAAACAGGGTAGAACTTTAGTGTAGGTTGTGGCATTAGAAATACATGATGAAGAATCATAATCATTGGTTTGTAGCTGACAGTAGGTAAGTGGGGAAAAAAGTCTTCATGAAGTGTGTGTGGAGTAAGAATAAACAGTGATCAATCCTGAGGGACATTTAAGGAGTGAGGGGAAGAAAATAATGCATTGGAATTCGAGAAAGACAAGACAAAGAAACTTGTTTCTTTCCTGGTTACCTAGAAATGACTGTTAATACTGCCGGTGTTCTACTAGGTCAAAAAAGATTAAAACAAACAAAAGACAATAACAGGTTTGTGACTCAGAAGTAATTGGCTCTGATAAAAGAGTTTCTGTGAAATGACAGAGGATGGAAGCGTCGGAGTGTTGAAGAATGAGAAGTAAGGAAAGGGCATCTTATTTCAAGGAACGTGCTGGTAGAGGGGAAACAGGAATTCAATGGAAACAGTGGGCTTTAACTTTATTTTTAATTACTTTTTTTCATGGAAGGAGAGTCTGCTTAGATATAGATAATTCATATTTGAAAGCTACAGAAAAGGCCAGAAAAAGGCAGAAGGAAGGAAAGGATGGAACTGATGAATTAAAGTCCTGAAGGACCCTTAGAAAGTAAAGAATCGATATCTGCTTCCCAG